>NC_081317.1:78648459-78966536 GCF_026419965.1 Kogia breviceps
TAACAACCCTGCACTGTTACTCTGCTCCACCACAGTTACTGAATTGGACCTTATATTTTACATCTACTTGTTTTGTGTGTCCCTTACCTTCTTATTGTGAATATAGATGATTTTATTAGTATTTTCTTTCATCCTTCCTATTAGCTGTGTTCATGGTTGATTTACTACCTGTGTTGAATATTTGCCTTATCCAATGAGGTTTTTCCTTTAGTAAGTTTCCTTTCCTAATTTTTATGTTTCAGTCGTGGCCTTTTCTTTTTCACTTAGAAAAGCCCCTTTCAGATTTCTCATCCCGCTGGTTTGACGATGCTGAGCTCTTTTAGTTTTGTTTCTCTGTAAAACTTGAGATCTCACCACCAAATCTGAAGGAGAGCCTTGCTGGGTAGAGTATTTTTGGTTATAGGCTTTTCCCTTTCACGACTTTAAATATACCATGCCACTCCCTTCTGGCATGCAGAGGTTATCCTGAAAAGTCAGCTGATAACTTGATGCAAGTTCCCATGTTTGTAACTTGTTGCTTTTCCTTTGCTCCTTTTACTAGTGTCTTTTTCTCTTTATTTTGTTGCCAGATTAATGACAATGAGTCTTGGTGTGGTCCTCCTTGGCTTGATCCTGTTTGGGCCTTACTGTGTTTACTGGACTTGGATGTCTGTTTTCTTTCCCAGGTTATGGAACTTTTCAGCTCTTATGTCTTCAGGTATGTTCTACATTGCTTTCTCTTACCTTTTTGCTTCTGGGACCAGTATGATGCAAATATTAGTACACTTGATGTTGTGTCACACGTCTGTTCAACTTTCCTCATTGCGTTTTAATCTATTGTTTCCCGTTCATCCTCAGTGACCGCCCGTGCTCTGTCCTTCCGTTTTCGGATGCATTCCTCTGTATCATTTAGTCTACAGTAGTTTCCTTTTAGTGTATTTTTCATTTCAGTTACTGTATTCCTAATCTCTGTTTTGTTGTTCTTTAATGGTCTAACTCTTTTTAAAAACATTCTAACTTCTTGCTCTGGATGTCCATTCTTCTGAGTTTTTTGATCATCTTTACAGTCATTACCTTGAACTCTTTGTTGAGGAGATTGGCTCTCTCCACTTCACTTAGATCTTCTTCTGAGTTCTTATCTTGTTCCTTCATTTGGATCGTGTTTCTGTATCACCTCATTTTTCTTAACTTGCTGTTTTTATTGCTCTGTATGTAGTAAGTTCATTTCGTTTCCTGACCTTGGAGAAGTGGCTTTTTGTAGGAGAGGTCTTATGTGTCCCAGCAACCCACTGTCCCCTGGTCACTAGAACTATATGTTCTAGGTGTACCCCCTATGTGGGCTGCTTGGGCTCTTCTGTTGTGGTGGGCTGACTACTGTGGATGGTCTGGTAGGCTTGGCTGCCCGCAGAGTGCTTGTTTGCCAGACCCTACCTTGTGTGGAGGCTGTCTGTGCTGCTTGCTGAGGCTAAATCATGAGGCAACTCGCTGAAAAGCTCTGGGAGACACCAAATCTAGTGCTGGTTCACTTCTGGGTAGAATTGCAGTGCAGGTGATACCAGGGCTAGTGCCCAGTCCCTGGTCCTGGGGCTATGCTGGTGACTGGGAGGAAGACCCAGGTCCCGAGTTCTGGCTGCAGGCCCCAGGAGTCGCAGAGTTGGTGTTGGATCACTGTCCCTGACACAGCTCTCTGCAGGGTCTGGGCTGTCCCTCGTCTTGTGTTGGCATTCTGACGGGCAGGGTCAGGACCCAGCTGAGCCCGTGGTTGCTTCTGGCCTGCAAGGGAGTGTTCTGGTCACACAGGCTGCTGGGCTGTGGTATTCCTGGGGCCGGTGTGTACCTGTTGGTGTACGAGGCCGATCCCACTGCTGGAGCAGGTTTGCGGTTGTGTAGGTCAAAGCTCCATCCAGTCCCTGGGCAGTAATCACCTGCCGACGGTGAGGCTGATTCCAAGGCCAGAGGAGGCTCACTGGTCAGAGGGGTCAGGGACTCTGGGGCTGGCGCCTGTCCACTGAGGTCTGGAGGCTGGTCCTTGGGCTTTTGGTGGCTGGGCCCATGTCCAGGGGCAGCTGTGCACTGAGGGTCTGAAGGCATCGTGTTCGCTGGTGGATGTGGCTATGCACCTGCTCAGTTAGTTGCTTGGCCTGCAGCCCCCTAGTGCTTGTGTGTATAGTGTGGTGGAAATGGGTAAGGCTAGGTCCTGAGGCTAAATAGATAGAGGGAGGATTCTGAAATTTTGCTTGCTGGTGCCAGTGGCCGCGAGGTAGAATGAGCTCCCCCAGATGGCTGCTGCCAGTGTCCATGTCCCTGAGGCTGTGCTGTAAATGCCTCTTGCGTCTCTGGGAGACTCTCTAAGATCAGGAGGTAGGTGTAACCCAGGATCCTTGCAAATGACTGCTTCTGTTCTGATTCTCGGATCACGTGGGATTTTGTGAGCATCTCCTAAGAGTGGAATCTCTATTTCCCACAACCCTCTGGCTCTCTGGAAAATAAGCACTACTGGTGTTCAAAGCCCAACTTTCTAGGAACTCTTCTTCCCAGCACAGGATCCCTGGGCTTGCGAGCCTGATGTTGGGTTCATACCCCTTGCTCTCTGGGAGCCCCTCAGAAATTGTAATTATTCTCCCATGTGTGGGCCACCCCCAGGTGGTGTGGGTCTTGATGCTATTGAGATGTTGCCCCGTCCTTCCTGCCTTGCCGAGGGGCCTCTTATGTCTTTAGCTGTAAAACATCTTTCATGGTGAGTCCCGCCCTTTTCTTCAGTTGCTGCTCTGTAAACAGTTGTGACTTTGGTGTGCGTCTGAGAGGCATCCAGCTCTGAGTCTCTGAACGCTACCATCTTGGACAGTCTCTCCACTTCCTTCTTAAATCATATTATTTAATTTTTCTTAGTATCTTGTTTGATTCGTGACAGTTTGAAATTTATTATCACTCATGTTTATTTCGCCTGTTTTAAAAAATTGAATAGTGCATTCATTCAGTTTGAAATGAAGGTAGTGACCTGTGAATTTCCATACCTCAAAACTCAAGGATAGGACAAAAGCCTTTTCTACCTGTGTTACCCTCAAACTGTGCACCCCAGCCCAGCCTGGGGATTAACCTCTTGTACCCATGCTCACCTTCTGCTTTTGGACCGTAAACCATCACTGCATCTGTATGTGTGTTGACAACGTGAACTCTAGTCTTTCCAGTTTTTGTGTTTTGTTTTTTTGGTTTAGGGAATGGTCCTACTATGAATGTACATTTACTGGTCTGCTGAAGTTCATATATAAACCTGTCAAACACATTACCAGAATTGGAATTGCTTGTATATACACTTTGCTAAATTTTAGAGACAATGCTAGAACAGAAGTAAATTGTATTTCAGGTCCCACAATATTCTCACACCATGAAAACCCTTCCCTTTTTCATATATCTGTGTGTAGTTTATCTTTATACCCATACTATATTTCCCAGAGATGGGTAAGTGTTATGTTTCTTGCCAGCACATTTATCGTATTGTTCAAAGTGAGGTGTTTACTGGTTTTAGCATGATCATATTTCCATGAACTCACAAATACAAGATCTTCTCTCACACTGTCTTTTACTTCCTGCTGTTTTATATTGCCCTCCTAATTCTCAGTCCTGGTCTTTCTTTATGTTCTTCATCAACCGGGATAGGTTATACTATTTTCTCCTCTATTCAAGACCAACAGAATAGAATAGAACACCTAGAAATAAACCCTGATATATGGCCAAATGATTTTTGACAAGTTGCCAGACTTTTCAAAGTAAAAAGGATAGTATTTTCAACAAATGGTGCTGAGAAGTCTTGTTGTCAACGTGCAAAATAAGGAAGATGGACCCCTTACCTAACATCATATGCAAAAAATAATGAAAACGTATCAAGAAACTAAATATAAGACCTAATAAACTAAACAGTCTTAGAAGAAGACACAAGACAAGAGCTTCATGACATTGGATTTGGCAGTGTCTTCCTCAGTATGAAATGAAGGAAAAACAAATGTACAGCTAACAAAAAATAAACAATTTGCAGTACATAATTAAAAAATAATGTGTATGAAAGAAATGTAAACAGAATAAAATGGCAACCCACAGATGGGAGAAAATATTTGAAAGCCATCTATCTGACAAGAGATTTCTCTTCAGAATATACCAAGAACTTCTACAACTCAACAAAAAGCAAACACCCTGATTCAAAAATGGATAAAAGACTTGAATAGATGGTTCTTCAAAAAGATGTACAAACGACTAAGCACTTGAATAGATGCTCCATATCACTAAATGCGTGTTTATATATTTGTGTGCATGCATACACACACAAGCACACACACACACATACACAAGCAGAAAACAAGTATTGGTGAGGAAGTGAGGGAGTAGGAAGCATTGTGATGTGTCAGAGGGAATGTAGAATGATACAGCTGCTTTGCAAAAGAGTATGGCAGTTTTTCAGATATTGAAAAATAGAATTACTCCATGATCCAGGAATCTTACTCTGAGGTATACCCAAAGGAACTGAAATCAGGGTCTTAAATATTTGTACTCTAGTGTTTAGAGCAGTAATAATCAGAGTAACTAAAATATGAGAGCAACCTACGTGTTCATTCACTGGTTCCTGGATAAGCAAAGTGTGGTATACTCATAGAATACAATATTATTCAGTGTGAAGAAGGAAAAGATCTAGGAATGTGCTACAACATGGATGAATCTTGAGGACATTTAGCTTCCAAAAATGCCACTTTTGTGACTTTTAGTGAGTCATAACAATACAACTACTTATTTCAATTATATGGGGTACTTAGTGTAGTCAAAACCATAGATCTGGGAGGGTAATGATGCTTTTCATGTGTTTATGGAACAAAAAGGAAAGTTAGGTTTAAAAGATATAGAGTTACAGTTTTAAAACGTAGAAAAGAATTAGAAAGATAAATGGCGATGTTGATCGCCCGATAATATGAATGTATTTAATATTACTGAACGCTGCACTTTATAATAATTAACATGTTATATTTTATGTTATTTGATTTTACCAACATACAAAATTGGGAAAGAATGTAATACGAGGGAAGGGAGTGGACCTGGGATACAGCAGACAGTAATCAGATGGGCGAGACACTGCATACGTTGAAGGAGAAGAGCTGAGAGTCTTCATTACTCTGAGGGTGTATTAAATAGATATGTGTGGGTGTACTGCTATCCCCCGTGGGTTATCTTAAAGAGTCTTTAATAAAGTCCATAAGGCTTGTTGAGGCTTTTTTAAAAACTGGATAACCTAGGAGATAATTAAAGGGTGGTACTTAAGTCTATGTCTAGGTTGACAGATTTTGCAGGGAACACGAACCCGAGAACAGTGGAAGTCCTGAGAGTGTAAGTACATGGAAATTAGAAAAAAAATAAAGGGAATTAGGAAAACTTTGGACTTGGAAGGTCATGTATTAATGAGTCAGACCTGAGGTCTCTAAGGAGTTATATACACAGTTGCTATTTGGATTACTTGTTGATAAAGACCAGTGGAAAAACTAGAGTCGTTTCCAAGTGTAGGTAAGATATACTGAGAGGATGGAGGTGGAAAGTAGGGAGGCCCAGAGAAAAGTGGGAAGGTCATATTGGGCTACGGTGGTGGTAATATCCAGCAGAACAGATGCTAGGGGAGAGTATGGATTCATCTTTCTTCTTTCGATTCCCCACCTCATCCTTAATAATTCTTTGGGACTGTTTCATTGCTCTGTGACGCAGGTACAGAATTCGCGTGAGGAGACTACACCCTCAGTGTCCAGCTGTCTGAGGCCTCAGTGTGCTTCAAGTGATGGAGAACTCTTTCTTCTTTATGAGAAGAGTTAGTACCTCGTAGCTAAACTTAGGCTGGAGCTTATGCAATATTGATTCCGTTTTATATATACTGTTGGCATAGAGGTTCCTCCTCCTCTTTTCTTGACCATTCTGAAAAGAATCTATATTTCTCAATATTTGGGTATATCAGATAAATACATTAAGGAAAGGAATCTTATATATTGCTCCCTGCATAGTTTGCTCTTTCTTGTTTCTCCTTTACCTTTACTAAATTAGCACAGGGAGAGACCTTGAAATGTTCTAATCAGGAGAGGTTAGAACATCATATTTCTAGAGAGGTTGGTTGGACAGAGCAGGGGTCCCAGTGAAAATCAAAGCTTCTGTTTCTACTTGGAAGTGTACCTGTATAGAGTAGAGGGCTCCAGGAAATATCCTGGAATATTCCAATGTCCCTGCAGGAGATCATTAAGCGAGGCAGGATGTGGTAGCAGATCAGGGTCCTATGACATGTTTGTCAGTCATCTGATGTGAGATTCTCAGAGCCAATCCCATATGGTAGGGCTGACTGCAGAGTGAGGCAGCACCTGTGAAAACCTTTGATCGCATGTTAAAGATGAAGCTCTGATTCTGGGGAGAATTCTGTTGCCTGACTGAATGTCACTCTTCGGTGGGGATGAGATTCTGTGCTTTTCTTCTCTTGATGACCACTGACTGAAAATCTTTAGAGGATCATGTCTAGAAAGCATTCTTGATTTAATTTCTTAAAGAAGAAAACATAGAAAACATTTTTATCCACTTCCAAATTGAGGATCAAGGGGAATGACATCAGCGAAAACGTCAGAGTCGGGAGCTCTGGCTTGTGTCCATCGCCAGAAACACGGACATACGTGGTCAAACCTGTCAGAATGATCTTTTCAACACATGTCAGTTTTCTTTTCTTTTCACCCTGTAGATTTATCTTTCATTGAAACTTAACTTACTACAGGATGTGGAGAATAAACAGGAAAGGTGAAACTGTATTTCCTGATGAAAGAATCAGTAAGTCACATTAGCTGTTCTGAGCTATGTCTTACCCACCGTGACTGTAATTAAAACAAACAAACACTTTTTTTTTGGTAAGTCAGTTCTGACATTTCCTCGTTAAAGACGAGGTAACAGATACAGACTTAGATCTCCCAGAATTGAGCAAACTTTTGATTGTACCTGTGCTGAATATATGAGCATGACCTGCTATAAATCTTCATGATACTGATTGCCACAACTGACAAATTCCCTTTTTCCACTCCTGATATGTTGCATGTAAGGAATGCACAGGTCACTAACCCCAGCTGGTCACAGGTAAACTCTGCCACATGGATTACTGCATGTTTTCTTGCCGGAAGACTACACATTCTTTTTTTTTTTTTTTGGTGGTACGCGGGCCTCTCACTGCTGTGGCCTCTCCCGTTGCGGAGCACAGGCTCCGGACGCACCGGCCCAGCGGCCATGGCTCACGGGCCCAGCCGCTCCGCGGCATGTGGGATCTTCTCGGACCGGGGCACGAACCCGTGCCCCCTGCATCCGCAGGCAGATTCTCAACCACTGCGCCACCAGGGAAGCCCGACTACACATTCTTGAGTATCATGCCTGCAGAGTATCAGGACTCTTCTTTTTTCTGGATAATTTTATGAGAAAAATATAAGTTGTATTTGCATATTCTTCATGTTTTTATTTATCCATTCTCTTTCAAGTCCTAAGTGCAGATATTAAAATGATTTCCAAGAGGGTGGTAAATAAGACAGCTACGTATATGCTCCAAAATTAGCAATAAAGCATAATACAATTGTAAATGCATTAATGTGTGATTAATATGTAGATATTTATGTAAAAGCAATTTTAGTAATGCTTTGTGGAGAGCTTCAGAATCTAGGTATTAAAATAAAAGAAGAAGGAGTTCTTGAAACTCTCAGGGAATTATAGAGAAGTCTTTGTGTCTATAAATATCAACCTGAAATAATGCATATTCTCAGAAATAAACTAAGCATAAAATTGTAGGAAGAAACTTCATGAAATGAAAGAGCGTGTGCTGGCCATACAAGAAAAATAATATTCTCAGAGAATAATGAACAGTGTGGAGTTCAGCAGAAGGGTAATACAGACTCAGGCAGTAAATCTTTGGAGACCCTAATTATGAGTTCCTGATATTTCATCTTTGGAGAGACAGTAGTCAGTCATTTGAAATATGATGTTATAAGATGATGTTAACATACTTAAATACTTTCGTTTAGAAATGACCACTTAGAACCAGAATAAATGAAAGAGATCACAAAAGTATGTTTTTGTTGATTTTTAAAGACCTCAGGTGAGTGCTGATAATTTAAAAATCCATGATGTCTTTCACTGCAAAGTAAAGAAACTGTTAGAGTGGAGCGATGACTGGACTGGATGTCAATATTCTGACATCGGCTGAGTGTGATTCGTGTTTGGTAATTGCAGTCATTGTTGCTTTTGTTGTGGTCATCCATTTACAATGCTTGGTGTCAGTTGATTTATCTGTTGTAAAAATAAAATACAGTCTGTGTGTGTAAAAAAACATACGTGATGTCTTGATAAAGTTGTATGGAATTTGAGATCCAGAAAAAAGCATTTATTTTCTGTAATGCTAGGATGCTAATTGGACATTTTTGCAAGAAAGGGATTTCAGGATGCAAAAATCTCATGTCTCTAAGGTGGGAAGTCAGTTCATTGTGGAACATTCTATTAAACTTGTGTGAGTGGAGAAATAATCCTTTGCAAGGAAGAGGTCTCGATTCCCTTTTTAATAGTTAGTGGTTTATAGTATACCGAATGAGGAAAATGGCTATTTCTGAACTTTAGAAAAAAAGAATATAGTTTTTCTGCGTTTATATTGAGAAGCTGATGTAGAATATCCAAAATTCTTTATTTTGAAAAACAATGTAATTAATTTCACATAATTCATATATATTGAACCTGTGGTACACACACACAATAAAACTTACATTCAAAAATGTTTTGCACTTAAGAAATATTTTCTAGTGTAGTCAATTTACAATGTTGTGGGTTTTTCAATACATGTTTATTGGAGTATAATTGCTTTCTAACACTGTATTACTTTGTGCTTTACAACAAAGTGAATCACCTATAGGTATACGTATATTCCCCTTATCCCCCCTCTTGAGCCTCCCTCCACCCTCCCTATCCCACCCCTCTGGGGGTCATAAAGCACCGAGCTGATCTCCCTGGCTATGTGGCCGCTTACCACTAGCTCTTTTACATTTGGTAATGTATATATGTCAGTGCTACTCTCTCACTACGTCCCTGTCTCCCCTTCCACCCTGTGTCCTTAAGTCCGTTCTCTACATCTGTGTCTCTAGTCCTGTCCTATCACTAGGTTCGTCAGTACCATTTTTCTACATTCCATATATATGTGTTCATGTATGGTATTTGCTTTTCTCTTTCTAACTTACTTCACTCTGTATGACAGACTCTAGGTCCAACGACCTCACTACAAATAACTCAATTTTGTTCCTTTTTATGGCTGAGTAATATTCCATTATATATATGGGCTACATCTTCTTTATATATTCATCCATCAGTGGACATTTAGGTTGCTTCTATATCCTGGCTATTGTAAACAGTGCTACAGTGAACATTGTGGTACATGTATCTTTTTTTTTTTTTTTTGTGGTACGCGGGCCTCTCACTGTTGTGGCCTCTCCCATTGCAGAGCGCAGGCTCCGGACGCGCAGGCTCAGCGGCCATGGCTCACGGGCCCAGCCGCTCTGCGGCATGTGGGATCTTCCCGGACCGGGGCACGAACCCGTGTCCCCTGCATCGGCAGGTGGATTCTCAACCACTGCGCCACCAGGGAAGCCCCATGTATCTTTTTGAATTATGGTTTTCTCCGGGTATATGCCCAGTAGTGGGATTGGTGGGTCATATGATAGTTCTATTTTTAGCTTTTAAGGAACCTCCATACTGTTCTCCATAGTGACTGTATCAGTTTACATTCCCACCAACAATGCAGGAGGGTTCCCTTTTCTCCACCCCCTCTGCAGCCTTTATACATTGTTGTATTAATTTCTGTATAATTAATTAATTATAATTAATTATATATACATATAATTAATATATGTATTCTTTTCCATTATGGTTTAACACAGGATATTGAATATAGTTTCCTCTGCTATACAGTAGGTCTTTGTGGGTTGTCCATCCTATGTAGAATAGTTTGCTTCTGCTATTCCAAAACTCCCAATCTTTCCTTCGCTCTCTCCTTGGCAACCACAACTCTGTTTTCTGTATCTGTGTGTTTGTTTCTGTTTCACTGACATATTCATTTGTGTCCTGTTTTCGATTCCACATATAAGTGATATTATATGCTACTTGTCTTTCTGTTTCTGACTTACTTCACTTAGTATCATTATCTCTAGGTCCATCCATGTTGCTGCAAATGCCATTATTTCATTCTTTTTATGTCTGAGTAATATCTGTTGTATATGTATGCCACACCTTCTTTATACATTCATTTTTCAATGAGCATTTAGGTTGTTTCCAAATCTTGGCTATTATAAATAGTGCTGCTATGAACATAGGGTTTCATGTGTCTTTTTGAATTATAGTTTTGTCTGGATATATGTCCACAAGTGAGATTGCTAGATCATATGGCAACTCTCTTTATAGCATTTTTGAGGAACCTCCATACCGTTTTCCATAGTGGGTGCACCTACTTACATGGCCACCAACAGTGTAGAAGGGTTCCTTTTTCTCCATATCCCCTCCAGCATTTGTTAATTGTAGATTTTTTTAATGATGGCCATTCTGATCTGTGTGAAGTGATACCTCATTGTAATTTGGATTTGCATTTCTCTAATCATTAGTGATGATGAGCATCTTTTCATGTGCCTGTTGGCTATACTTACGTCTTCTTTGGAGAAATGTTTATTTAGGTCTTCTACCCATTTTTCCACTGAGTTATTTGTTATTTTGTTGTTGAGTCGTATGAGCTGTTTGTATAGTTTGGAAATTAAGCCCTTGTCAGTCTCATCATTTGCTAATATTTTCTCCCAGTCCATAGGGTGTATTTTCATTTTGATTATGGTTTCCTTTGCTGTGCAACAGCTTATAAATTTGGTTAGTTCTTGTTTCTTTTTTGCTTTTACAGTAAGTCTCCTCCATATGAACAAGTTCTGTTCCAAGAGTGCGTTTGTAAGTCCAATTTGTTTGTAAGTCCCACAAAGTTAGCCTAGGTACCCAACTTACACAGTCGGCTCTATGGTATTGTACCGTAATATGTTTATAATACTTTCCATGCAAACAATACATAAAAAACAAACACAAAAATAAAGAAAATGTTTTTAATCTGATAGTACAGTAAGTAGAAAAGTACAGTAGTACAGTACGACAGCTTTGATACTGGGGCTGGCATGGAGGGAAGAGGCAAGAAGAGTTACTGACTGGAGGAGGCAGAGGAGATGGGAGAAGGTAGAGGTGGAGGATTATCAGCAGTAGGAGACAGAGGGCAAGCTGCCATTTCACTCACGCCTGACATTGATGGCAGAGGTTCTGGTTCCTTGCTGGATTTCATTCTATCTACCCTCTTGAAAAAATGATCCATTGATGTCTGGGTAGTAGTTCCTTTTTTCTCATCATAGGTGACAAGGTAGCGTAGCACTGGATTGCATTCTGAATGGTTGCCACCTTTGGGTACCATTCTAGGTTCGGGTCCTATACCTCAAAAACGAACAGTGCTTCCTCAAATAAAGAAGATTCCGTTGCCATTCTCTGTGTTGTGAATCTCTTCAGTTCTTCTGTTACCTCTTCTTCCTCCTGTCCCTCTTCATCCTTTCTCTGGACCTCCAATTCCATCAGCAAGCTCCTCATGTTGCACAGCAAGGAGTTCAATGAAGTCGTCCTCTTGCAGATCTAGCTGCAGCTTCTCGCTGTGGGTCACTACGTTGCTGAAGACCTCTTCAGACTTCTGATCTACCTTCTCAAATCCACAAAAATCACGAACAAACTGTGGGCAAAGTTTCTTCCAAACTCCATCCACGGTGCCCACCATACCCTCACACCGTGCAAAGTCAGTGTTTTTTATGGTCTTGTGGATGTTATAGTCCTTCCAAAGTTGTCCCTAGGTTGTTCCTGATTTGTCACTTACCTTCACTGCCTGACAAAAAGTGGGACATAAGTAATATTTCTTGAAAGTCACTTTAACTCCCTGGTCCATAGGTTGAATGAGCAATGTAGTATTCGGTGGCAGATGCACTACTTTGACGTTGAGATGAAAGTCATTCATCGATGGGGGATGGCCCAGAGTATTGTCGAGCAGCAAAAGAATGTTTTGCTGGAATGTCCTTCTCCAAGCGATATTTCTCTACATCTGGGATAAAGTGGTGGTAAAAGCAGTCCTGGAACGTGGCCTGTGCAATCCAGGATTTAGGGTTATGCTTCCACACAACAGGAAGAGAGCCCTTGGCTATGTTTTTAAGGGTTCTTGGGTTCTCTGAATGATAAACTAAGAGAGGCTTCAGCTTCAATTCACCAGAAGCATTGCCACGAAACAACAGTTAGCCTATCCTTTGCTGTTTTACAGCCCGGCATCAACTTTTCCTCCTTACTGATGTAATTTTGGTCTGGCATCTTCCAGTACAGTTGTGTCTCATCCACATTAAAAACCTGGTCGGGTAAATACACACCATCATCAATCATTTCTTAAAGTGTTTCCGGAAGTTCCTGGACATCTACCCTATATGCACTTGCTGCCTCTCCACTTACTTTTACATTGTGAAATTTGGCTCTAGCCTTGAACCGATGAAACCAGCCATGGCTGACATTAAAAGATGTGCCCTCTGATTCTTTTCCGTGTTTCTTCTTCAAGTCTTCATAAAGGCCTTTAGCTTTCTCTTGAATCAGCATTAAGCTGAGCAGGACTCAGCGCTGATGTTGGTCTTGCATCTGCACACTGAGAAGTTTCTCCATCTCCTCCACCACTTTTCCATGCTTCTTCGATATTTTGTCAACATCGTCAGCACAGCAGACTTCACATGTTCCAAGATCTTGTCCTTGGTCTTTAGATTTGTGCCAGTGATTGAATGATTCATGTTATAAGAATGAGCGATGTCTAACATCTTTTTGCCTCGATCCACTCTCTCAATTACTTTCACTTTTCTTTCCATCATTATCGCTTGGCGCTTCTTAACAGTACCAGCTACATCACCACTGCTTTTACACTTGCCTCCAGACATCTTGGCCTTGAAATAAAGGTACTGTACTACTGTACTCTATACAGTACTGTAAAGCACACAAAAGCACAACCACTTATAGAGGATGCATGCACGTGACAATGTATGCCAGATACACAAACTAACTTACATGATTTGACACGCGAATGGACGTTTGCATCTTTGAAAGTTTTCAACTTGAAAGTTTGTATGTAGGTGACTTACTGTATTTCTGCTGCCTCGGGAGAACTACCTAGGAAAACTGTGGTATGATTTACGTCAGAGAATGTTTTGCTTATGTTCTCTTCTAGGAGTTTGCAGGTGTCTTATCTTATATTTAAGCATATAAGCCGTTTGGAGTTGATTTTTGTGTATGCTGTGAGGGTATGTTCTGACTTCACTGATTTGCATATGGCTGTCCAACTTTCAAAACACCACTTGCTGAAGAGACTATCTTTTCTCCACTGTATATTCTTGCCTCCTTTGTCGAAGGTTAATTGACCATAGGTGTGTGGGTTTATTTCTGGGATCTCTATTCCATTCCATTGATCCATGTATCTATTTCTGTGGCAATACCATGTGGCTTTGATTACTTTAACTTTGTAGTATTGTCTGAAATTTAGGAGGGTTATGCCTCCTGCTTTGTTCTTTTTCCTCAGGATTGTGTTGACAGTTCTGACTTTTTATGGTTCCAGATATATTTTAGGATTATTCTAGTTCTGGGGGAAATGTCATGGGTATTTTGATAGGGATCACATTAAATCTGTAGATTGCTTTGGGTAGTATAGCCATTTTAACAGTATTAATTCTTCCCATCCAAGAGCATGGGATGTCTTTCCATTTCTTTGAATCATCTTCAGTTTCCTTTACTAATGTTTTGTAGTTTTCAGCATATAAATCTTTCACCTCCTTGATGAGAGTTTTATTTGTAAGTCTTTTATTTTTTTGATGCCATTTAAAAAAGGGATTGTTTGTTCACATTTCCTTTCTGATATTTCATTGTTAGTGTAAAGAAATGCAACCAGGGACTTCCCTGGTGTCTCCATGGTTGAGAATCTGCCTGCAAATACAGGGGACATGGGTTTGAGCCCTGGTGCAGGAAGATCTCACATGCTGTGGAGGAACTAAACCTGTGTGCCACAGCTACTTAGCCTGCACACTAGAGCCCGTGAGCCACAAATACTGAGCCCGTGTGTCACAACTACTTATGCCCGCATGCCTAGAGCCCATGCTCTGCAACAAGAGAAGCCACTGCAATGAGAAGCCTGTGCACCACAATGAAGACTAGTCCGCAGTGGCCACAACTAGCAAAAACCTGTGCACAGCAATGAAGACCCAATGCAGCCAAAATAAATTAACAAAAAAGAAAAACAAGAAATGCAACCAATTTATGTATGTTAATCTTGTATCCTGCTACTTTGCTAAATTTGTTTATCAATTCTAGTAGGTTTTGGGTGGAATTTTTAGGATTTCCTTTATATATATTATCATGTCATCTGCAAATAATGACAAATTTACCTCTTCCCTTCCAATTTGGTTAGAGTTTTTTCTTTTTCTTGTCTGATTGTTGTGGCTAGGACTTCCAGTACTATGTTGAAGAGAAGAGGTGAGAGTGGGAATCCTTGTCTTGTTCCGGATTTTAGCGGGAAGGCTTTCACCTTAGGAACATTGAGTATTATATTGCCTGTGGGCTTGTCATAAATAGCTTCTATTATGTTGAGATATGTTTCCTCTATACCCACTTTGGTAAGTGTTTTTATGATGAATGGATACTGAAGTTTTTCAAATGCTTTTTCAGCATCTATTGAGATGATCATTTGTTTTGTTTTTTTCCTTTGTTGATGGGGTGTATCATGTTGATTGATTTGCCTATGTTGAAACAACTTTGTGACACTGGGGTGAATCAAATTTGGACATGGTGTATGATCCTCTTATGTGTTGTCAGATTCGGTTTTCTAATATTCAGATGAGAATTTTTGCATCTAAATTTATCGAAGATATTGGCCTGCAATTTTCTTTTTTGATAGTGTCTTTCTCTGTGCTTTTTTTTTGAAAGTCTTTATTGAATTTGTTCCAATATTGCTACTGTTTTGTTTTGGTTTCTTGTTTGTGAGGCATGTGGGATCTCAGCTCCACCACCAGGGATTGTACTCACACCCCCTGCACTGGAAGGTGAAATCTTAACTGCTGGACCACCAGAAAAGTCCTCATCTGTTTTTTGTTTGTTTGTTTTAGTAAATTTCTTTCTTTATTTTTGGATGCATTGGGTGTTCGTTGCTGTGCACGGGCTCTCTCTAGTTGTGGTGAGCGGGGGCTACTCTTCATTGTGGTGTGCAGGCTGTTCATTTCGGTGGCTTCTTTTTTTGCAGAGCATGGGCTCTAGGTGTGCAGGCTTCAGCAGTTGTGGCTATCAATCTCAGTAATTGTGGCTCATGGGATGTAGAGTGCAGGCACAGTCGTTGTGGCACACAGGCTTAGTTGTCCCATGGCATGTGGGATCTTCCCAGACCAGGGCTCGAACCGATATCCCCTGCATTGGCAGATGGATTCTTAACCACTGTGCCACCAGAGAAGTCACCCCACCTGTTTTTGATATCAAGGTGATGATGGCTTCATAGAATGTCTTTGGAAGTATCCCTTACTCTTCAATCGTTTTGAAGAGTTTGAGAAGAATTAGTGTAAGTTCTTTTTTGTATATTTGGTAGAATTTGTCTGTGAAATCATCTGATCCTGGACTTTTGTTGGTAAGGAGTTTTTTAAAATTACAGATTCTATTTTGCTTTTAGTGATCAGTATGTTCAAGTTATCTATTTCTTCTTGATTCAGTTTTGTTTGGCTGTAAAAAACCAACATATATTTTAACGTAATTTTAGCAACTAAATACTTACCATGTATTAGACCACAAAAGAGTGAAGAAAACAATATTAAAACAGTTTTTCAAATAGAAAAAGTATTGAAATATTTTTAAGAAATTGGGATAATAATGCTAATTACAATAATGACAAATTGTTCTGAACTTAAAGACTACTTTATTGGGCTTCCCTGGTAACGCAGTGGTTGCGAGTCTGGGACACGGGTTCATGCCCTGGTCTGCCGATGCCTGGGACACGGGTTCATGCCCTGGTCTGGGAGGATCCCACATTCCATGGAGCGGCTGGGCCCGTGAGCCATGGCCGCTGAGCCTGCGCGTCCGGAGCCTGTGCTCCGCAACGGGAGAGGCCACAACAGTAAGAGGCCCGCCTACCACACACAAAAAAAGACTATCTAAGATGCTTATTATATGCTTATTATAAGCATGATATTATATGCTTATATATTATATATGTTTATTATATGCTTATTATATTCTTATTATAGGCATGATATATGCTTATTGTTTTATTGTTTTAAAATACATGGAATGTTTTCTCCTTTCTAATGTAATTCTTTTATTTTACCTGTATATTGTGAAAAAAATGTAGTTGCACATAATATAAAAATTATACTTTAATAGGAGATATTAATCCGTTTACAGTTACTATAGTACTGAAAAAACTTAGGTTTAGAGTTACCATGTTATTGAGTGCTCTTATTTATTTATTTATTTAAAAATATTTAATTTGGGGGGGGCATAAATTATTTATTTATTTTTATCATCTTTATTGGACTATAATTGCTTTACAGTGGTGTGTTAGTTTCTGCTTTATAACAAAGTGAACAAGCTCTACATATACATATATCCCCTTATCTCCTCCCTCTTGCGTCTCCCTCCCACCCTCCGTATCCCACCGTCTAAGTGGTCACAAAGTACTGAGCTGATCTCCCTGTGCTATGCAGCTGTTTCCTACTAGTTATCTGTTTTACATTTGGTAGTATATATAAGTCCATGTCACTCTCTCACTTTGTCAAGGCTTACCCTTCCCCCTCCCCATGTCCTCAAGTCCATTCTCTATGTCTGCGTCTTTATTCCTGTCCTGCCCCTAGGTTCTTCCCAACCATTTTCTTTCTTTTTTTTTTAGATTCCATATATATGTGTTAGCATACAGTATTTGTTTTTCTCTTTCTGACTTACTGCACTCTGTATGACAGACTCTAGGTCCATCCACCTCAGTACAAATAACTCAATTACATTTCTTTTTATGGCTGAGTAATATTCCATTTTATATTGAAGATGTGCAACATCTTCTTGATCCATTCATCAGTTGATGGACACTTAGATTGCTTCCATGTGCTGGCTATTGCAAATAGAGCTCCAATGAACATTATGGAACATGACTCTTTTTGAATGATGGTATTCTCTAGGTGTATGCCCAGTACTGGGATTGCTGTATCATATGGTAGTTCTATTTTTAGGTTTTTAAAGAACCTCCATACTATTCTTGAGAGTGGGTGTATCAATTTACACTCCCACCAACGGGGCAAGAGGGTTCTATTTTCTCCACACCTCTGCAGCATTTATTGTTTCTAGATTTTTGGATGATGACCATTCTTACCTGTGTGTGGTGATACCTCATTGTAATTTTGATTTGCATTTCTCTGATGATCAGTGATGTTGAGCATTCTTTCATGTGTTTGTTGGCAATCTGTATAACTTCTTTGGAGAAATGTCTATTTAGATCTTCTGCCCATTTATGGATTGGGTTGTTTGTTTTTTTGATATTGATCTGCATGGGCTGCTTGTAAAGTTTGGAGATTAATCCTTTGTCAGTTGCTTCATTGGAAAATATTTTCTCTCATTCTGAGGGTTGTCTTTTCATCTTGTTTACGTTTTCCTTTGTTGTGCAAAAGCTTTTAAGTCTCATTAGGTCTCATTTGTTTATTTTTGTTTTTATTTCCATTTCTCTAGGAGGTGGGTCAAAAAGGATCTTGCTGTGATTGATGTCATAGAGTGTTCTGCCTATGTTTTCCTCTAAGAGTTTTATAGTGTCTGGGCTTACATTTAGGTCTTTAATCCATTTTGAATTTATTTTTGTGTATGGTGTTAGGGAGTCTTCTAATTTCATTCTTTTACCTGTAGATGTCCAGTTTTCCCAGCACCACTTACTGAAGAGGCCATGATTTCTCCATTGTATATTCTTGTCTCCTTTATCAAAACTAAAGTGACCATATGTGCATAGGTTTATCTCTGGGTTTTCTCTCCTGTTCCATTGATCTATATTTCTGTTTTTGTGCCACTACCATACTGTCTTGACTACTGTAGCTTTGTAGTATTGTCTGACGTCAGGGATCCTGATATTTCTAGCTCTGTTCTTCTTCTCAAGATTGCTTTGGCTGTTCAGAGTCTTTTGTGTTTCCATACAAATTGTGAATTTTTTTTGTTCCAGTTGTCTGAAAAATGCCATTGGTACTTTGATATGGATTGCATTGAATCTGTAGGTTGCTTTGGGTAGTATAGTCATTTTCACTATGTTGATTCTTCCAATCCAAGAACATGGTATATCTCTCTATCTGTTTGTGTCATCTTTGATTTCTTTCCTCAGTGTCTTATAGTTTGTTGAGTAAAAGTCTTTTGTCTCCTTAGGTAGGTTTATTCCTAGGTATTTTATTCTTTTTGTTGCAGCGGTAAATGGGAGTGTTTCCTTAATTTCTCTTTCAGATTTTTCATTTTAGTGTATAGGAATGAAAGAGATATGTGTACATTAATTTTGTATGCTGCAACCTTACCAGATTGATTGATTAAGTCTAGTAGGTTTCTGGTAGCATCTCTAGGATTCTCTATGTATAGTATCATGTCATCTGCAAACAGTGAGAGCTTAACTTCTTATTTTCTGATTTGGATTCCTTTTGTTTCCTTTTCTTCTCTGGTTGCTGTAGCTAAAAATTCCAGAAGTGTGTTGAATCATAGTGGTGAGAGTGGGCAACCTTGTCTTGCTTCTAATATTGGTGGAAATGGTTTCACTTTTTCACCATTGAGAATGATGTTGGCTGTGGGTTTGTCATATATGGCTTTTATTATGTTAAGGAAAGTTCCCTCTATGCCTACTTTCTTGGGTTTTTAAAAAATCATAAATGGTTATTTAATATTGTCAGAAGAATTTTCTGCATCTATTGAGATGATCATATGGTTTTTATCCTTCAGTATTTTAGTATGGTGTATCACATTGATTTGCATATATTGAAGAATCCTTGCATCCCTTGGATAAACCCCACTTGATCTTGGTGTATGATCCTTTTAATGCTCTGTTGATTTCTGTTTGCTAGTATTTTGGTGTGGATTTTTCCATCTATGTTAATCAGTGATATTGACCTGTAGTTTTCTTTCTTTGTGACATCTTTGTCTGGTTTTGGTATCAGGGAGATGGTGGTCTCATAGAATAAGTTTGGGAGAGATCCTCCCTCTGCTCTATTTTGGAAGAGTTTGAGAAGGATAGGTGTTAACTCTTCTCTAAATGTTTGATGGAATTTGCATGTGAAGCCATCTGGTCCTGGGCTTTTGTTTGTTGGAATATTTATAATCACAGTCTCAATTTCAGTGCTTGGGATTGGTTTGTTTATAGTTTCTATTTCTTCCTGGTTCAGTCTTGGAAGGCTGTGCTTTTCTAAGAATTTGTCCATTTCTTCCAGGTTGTCCATTTTATTGGCCTATAGTTGCTTGCAGTAATCTCTCATGATCCTTTGTATTTCTGCAGTGTCAGTTGTTACTTCTCCTTTTTCATTTGTAATTCTATTGATTTGAGTCCTGTCCCTTCTTTTCTTGATGAGTCTGGCTAATAGTTTATCAATTTTGTCTATCTTCTCAGGGAACCAGCTTTTAGTTTGTTTGATCTTTGCTGTTGTTTCCTTCATTTATTTTTCATTTATTTCTGATATGATCTTTATGATTTCTTTCCTCTGCTGACTTTGTTTTTTTTTTCTTTCTTTCTCTAATTGCTTTAGGTGTAAGGTTAGCTTGTTTATTTGAGATGTTTCTTGTTTCTTGAGGTAGGATTTTATTGCTATAAACTTCCCTCTTAGAACTCCTTTTGCTGCATCCCATAGGTTTTGGGTCTTCATGTTTTCATTGTCATTTGTTTCTAGGTATTTTTAAATTTCCTCTTTGATTTCATCAGTGATGCCTTGGTTATTAAGTAGAGTATTGTTTAGTGTCCATGTGTTTGTATTTTTTACAGATTATTTTTTCCTGTAATTGATATCTAGTCTGATAGCATTGTGGTTGGAAAAGATACTTGATAATGATTTCAATTTTCTTAAATTTACCAAGGCTTGATTTGTGACCCAAGATATGATCTATCCTGGAGAATGTTCCACGAGCCCTTGAGAAAAAGTGTATTCTGTTGTTTTTGGATGGAATGTCCTGTGAGTATCAATTAAGTCCATCTTGTTTAATGTATCATTTTAAAGCTTGTGTTTCTTTATTTATTTTCATTTTGGATGATCTGTTCATTGGTGAAAGAGGGGTGCTAAAGTCCCCTACTATGATTGTGTTACTGTCGATTTCCCCTTTTATGGCTGTTAGCATTTGCCTTATGTATTAAGTTGCTCCTATGTTGGGTGCATAAGTATATAGAATTGTTATATCTTTTTCTTGGATTGATCCCTTGATGATATGTAGTGTCCTTCTTTGTTTCCTGTAATAGTCTTTATTTTAAAGTCTTTTTTGTCGGATATGAGAATTGCTACTCTAGCTTTCTTTTGATTTCCATTTGCATGGATTATCTTATTCCATCCCCTAACTTTCAGTCTGCATGTGTCCCCAGGTCTCAAGTGGGTCTCTTGTAGACCACATATATACCAGTTATGTTTTTGGATCCATTCAGCCAGTCTATGTCTTTTGGTTGGAGCATTTAATCCATTTACATTTAAGGTAATTATTGATATGTATGTTCTTATGACCATTTTCTTAATTGTCTTGGGTTTGTTATTGTAGGTCTTTTCCTTCTCTTGTGTTTCCTGCCTAGAGAATTTCCTTTAGCATTTCTTGTAAAGCTGGTTTGGTGGTGCTAAATTCTCTTAGTTTTTGCTTGTCTGTAAAGATTTTAATTTCTCTGTCAAATCTGAATGAGATCTTTGCTGGTTCGAGTAATCTTGGTTGTAGCTTTTCCCCTTTCATCACTTTAAATATGTCCTGCCAGTCCCTTCTGGCTTACAGAGTTTCTGCTGAAAGATCATCTGTTAACCTTACGGGGATTCCCTTGTTTGTTATTTGTTGTTTTTCCCTTGCTGCTTTTAATATTTTTTCTTTGTTATTTAATTTTTGATAGTTTGATTAATATATGTTTTGGCATGTTTCTCCTTGGGTTTATCTTGTATGGGACTCTCCGCACTTCCCGGACTTGATTAATGATTCCCTTTCCCATATTAGGGAACTTTTCAATGAAAATCTCTTCAAATATTTTCTCAGTCTCTTTCTTTTTCTCTTCTACTTCTGGGACCCTGATATTCGAATGTTGGTGTGTTTAATGTGGTCCCAGAAGTGTCTCAGATTGTCCTCAATTCTTTTTTCTTTATTCTGCTCTGCAGTAGTTATTTCCACTATTTTATCTTCCAGGTCATTTATCCATTCTTCTGCCTCAGTTATTCTGCTATTGTTTCCTTCTTGAGAATTTTAAATTCCATTTATTGTGTTGTTCATCATTGTTTGCTCTTTAGTTCTTCTAGGTCCTTGTGAAATGTTTCTTGTATATTCTCCATTCCAGTTCCAAGATTTGGGATCATCTTTACTATCATTACTCTGAATTCTTTTTCAGGTAGACTGCCTGTTTTCTCTACATTTGTTTGGTCCGGTGAGTTTTTACCTTGCTCCTTCATCTGCTGTGTGTTTCTCTGTCTTCTCATTTGGCTTTGGGGACTGTGTTTGGGGTCACCTTTTTGCAGGCTGCAGATTCGTAATTCCCATTGTTTTGGTGTCTGCCTCCAGTGACTAAGGTTGGTTCAGTGGGTTGTGCAGGCTTTCTGGTGGAGGGGACTGGTGCCTGTGTTCTGGTGGGTGTGTCTGGATCTTGTCCTTCTGGTGGGCAATTCTGCATCCGGTGGTGTGTTTTGGGGTGTCTGTGGCCTTATTATGATTTTAGTCAGCCCCTTTGCTAATGGGTGGGCCTGCATTCCTGTCTTGCTAGTTGTTTGGCATGGGATGTCCGGCACCATATCTTGCTGGTCTCTGACTGGAGCCCCAGGTCTCAGCATGGAGACGGATATCTCTGGGAGAGTTTTCATCGTTTGATATTATAAGGTGCTGGAGGTCTCTGGTAGATAAATGTCCTGAACTTGGCTCTCTCACCTCAGAGGCACAGGCCTGACACATGGCCGGAGCAGCAAGATCCTGTCAGCCACACGGCTGGGGGTGAGAGCAAGAGGTAGCTTTGGTACATCTCAAAGACCACCAATGGGATTCACTGACCATTTTCTCCCCAGACGTGAAGAAAACAAAATTCAGTCTTCGTCTAGTCAGCCACTTTGGTAGCCAGCCTCCAAGATGGCCCTAATTATCCCCTAATTATCTCCCAGTCTTCATCTACCTGTGTGTCTCCTCACACTTGAAAAAAGCTCACTGTTTAACTAATAAGAAATTGCAGAAATGACAAAGTGCAGTTTCCAAGTTTATCAAAGACATTGCAGCTTCTGCTTTGGTTTCTGCTAGATCACTCATCCTGGGGTAATCCAGCTTCCATGTCATGAGGACACTCAAGCAGCCCTAAGGAGAGATCCATGTGTCAAGGAACTGAGGCCTCTTACTTACAACCATGTGAGTGAGTCATCTCAGAAGTCAAAAGATTTAATTTTATTTATTTTTTGTTGCATTGGGTCTTCGTTGCTGCACAAGGTTTCTCTAGTTGTGTCACACAGGGGTTACTCATCGTTGCGGCGCACGGGTTTCTCCTTGCAGTGGTTTCTCTTGTTGTGGAGTATGGACTCTAGGTGCATGGGCTTCATAATTGTGTCATGCAGGCTCAATAGTTATTGCTTGCAGGCTGTAGAGTGCAGGCTCAGTAGTTGTAGTGCACGGGCTTAGTTGTTCCATGGCATGTGGGATCTTCCCAGACAGGGCTCAAACCTGTGTCCCCTTTATTGGTATGGAGATTCTTAACCACTGTGCCACCAGGGAAGCCCCTGGTAACTAGTTCTTGAACTTTTCAGCCTCAGCAATTATGAGAAAACAAAAATATTCTGTTGTTTATAAAATACCAAGTCTCTCGTATTTTGTTTTAGCAGTGAAGGGGCTGGCTGAGGAGAAATATCTGTGAGCTTGAAGACATATCAAGAGAAACCTTTAAATCTCAAAAGAAAAAATGGGCAGGAAAGAAATCAGCAGAACAGAGTAATCAATAATTGTGGAACAGTGAAAATGCTGTGACCTATACATAATGGATATAGCAGGAGGAAAATAAAGGTAACAAAGAACAGAAAGAATTTTTTAAAATGACTGAGAATCTCCCCAAATTAATGTCTCACACTAAATCCATAACATCCAAACTTAGAGAAACATATGAATAGTAAAGAAAATTGACCAATATCTCTCAGGACCATCAATGCAAAAATCGTCAACAAAATATTAACAAATCAAATCCAACAATATTTTGAGAGAATTTTATATCATGAATGAGAAGGAATAATCCCAGTTATGCAAGGCTTGTTCAACATTCTGAAATCAAATAATTATATTCATCATATCAACACCCTAAAGACAATCATTAACATATCACTAGATTCAGAAGACCTTTGAAAAAACCTAAAACCCATTCTTCATAAAAACTCTTAGTTAAAGAAATAGACTGGAAGTTTCTCAAGTTGATAATAAAGGTCTACAGGAAACTTTGATCTTACCTCATGATTAATGGTTAAAAACATGAAGCTTTGTCACTAAGTTCAGGTAAAAACAAGGATGTCCCCTTTCATGACTCCTTTTCCATATTTTACTCCAAGTCCTTACTAATGCAATAAGGCATAAAAAGAAATAAAACAGTACAGATTGGTTAGAAAAAAATGAAAGCAGCCTAAATAAAATGTGGACCATTATACTTTATGGGCACCTCACCAAAGAAAATAGACACCATGCATATAAGTATACAGAAGAATAATCCAGATTACATGCTACCATAAAAAAGCAAATTAAAAATACAATTACATACCACTATGTAACACTTAGAATGGCTAAAATGTGTACAATGACAAGGACAAATTCTGTAGCGGATGCGGAACATTAGGAAATGACATTTGTTATTGATGGAAATGAAAAATAATGCAGCTACTTTGGTAGTCTGATTGACACTTGCTATAATATTGAACATTCCATTACTGTACAATCCAGCAAGTGTTCTCATGGATATTAACTGAAAGTAGTTTAAAACATACTTCCAGATGAAAACCTGCGTATGGATATTTATAGCACCTAATTCAATATTGCCAAAATGTGAATGAAACTAAGGTGTCCTCCAATAGGTGAATGAAATGATATAGTATTAATATATACTGGGAATGGGATAATATTGAGCACTAAGAAAGTAAGCTATCAAGCCATAAAAATATATGGGAATTCTTTTTTTCTTTTGAAATGAGGTGATTTTCTTTATTTTGTAATTTAAATTTTATTGGAGTATAGTTGATTTACAATGTTGTGTTCATTTCAGCTGCACAGAAAGTGATTCAGTTACACATATGCATATATTCATTCTTTTTCAGAGTCTTTTCTGATAAAGATATTCCCAGAATATTGAGTAGAGTTGCCTGTGCTATACAGTAGGTCCTTGTTGCTTACCTATATTATATAGAGTAGTATTCGTATGTTTACCCCAAGTTCTTGATTTACCCCTCCCCCCACCTTTCCCCTTTGGTAACCATAACTTTGTTTTCCAAGTCTGTGAGTCTGCCTCTGTTTTGTAAGTTAGTTCATTTGTATCAATTTTTAGTTTCCACCTAGAAGTGATATCATACAATATTTGTCTTACTCTGTCTGACTTACTTCACTTAGTACAATCATCTCTAGGTCCATCCATGTTACTGCAATTGACATTATTTTCTTCTATTTTTTTTTCTTTTGCGGTACACAGGCCTCTCACTGTCGTGGCCTCTCCCATTGCGGAGCACAGGCTCAGGATACACAGGCTCCGGACGCGCAGGTTCAGCGGCCATGGCTCACGGGCCTAGTCGCCCCATGGCATGTGGGATCTTCCCAGACCGGGGCATGAACCCGTGTCCCCTGCATCAGCAGGCAGACTCTCAACCACTGCACCACCAGGGAAGCCCCTATTTTCTTCTATTTTATGGCTGAGTCATATTCCATTATATATATGTATCACATATTCTTTACCTATATTCGTATGTTGATGGACATTTTGGTTGCTTCCATGTCTTCACTATTGTAAAGAGTGTTGCAGTGAACATTGGGGAAGATGTGTCTTTTCGATTTATGCTTTCCTCCAGATATGCACACAGGAGTAAACTTGCTGGATCATCCGGTAGCTCTATTTTATTTTCTTTTCTTTCATTTCATTTCAATTTCTTTGGAGTATAGTTGATTTACAATGTTGTGTTACTTTCTGCTACACAGCAGAGTGAAGCAGTTATACATATATCCAATCCTTTTTGGATTCCTTTCCCACACAGGTCATTACAGAGTATTGTGTAGAGTTCCTCAAGTGCTATACAGTAGGCCCGTATTTTTTATTTTTAAAATATATAGTGGTGTGTATATGTCAATCCCAATTTATCCCTCCCGCCTCCCCTTACTCT
The DNA here is from genome assembly GCF_026419965.1 of Kogia breviceps. Taxonomy (NCBI): domain Eukaryota; kingdom Metazoa; phylum Chordata; class Mammalia; order Artiodactyla; family Physeteridae; genus Kogia; species Kogia breviceps. Next base: position 78,674,097 of record NC_081317.1, read on the forward strand.
GGTAACCTCCATTCTGTGCTCCATAGTGGCTGTTGCCAATTGGCATTGCCACCAATAGTGAAGTATTTGTGGCACAGTTGTTAAGAATCTGCCTACCAGTGAAGGGGACACAGGTTTGAGCCCTGACCCAGGAAGATCCCACACGCTGCAGAGCACCTAAGCCTGTGTGCCACAACTACTGAGTCTGCGCTCTAGAGCCCATGAGCCACAACTACTGAGCTCACGTGCCACAACTACTGAAGCCTGTGTGCTTAGAGCCTGTGCTCCACAACAAGAGAAGCCACTGCAAAGAGAAGGCTGCGTACCACAACGATGAGTAGCCCCCGCTTGCTGCAACTATAGAAAAGCCGCATGCAGCAACGGGGACCCAAAGCAGATTAAAATATACGAATAATATGTAGAAGGTTTCTCTTTTTTCCACACCTTCTGAAGCATTTCTTGTTTCTAGACATTGTGAGGATGGCTATTCTGAGTGGTTCTAGGTGATACTTCTTTGTACATCTGATTTGCATTTGTCTGACATAAAGCAATGGTGAGCATCTTCATGTGTGCTTTTTTTTGAACAGTGTGAGTAAAATGTACCCCTTGAAAAAGGGTTATTGAAAGGTTGCCTTGTTTTGAAGTCTATTTCGATTACCTACCCCAAGACATTTTTTGTGTGTGTGGTACACGGGTCTCTCACTGCCGTGGTCTCTGCTACTGCAGAGCACAGGCTCAGGATGCACGGGCTCCGGATGCACAGATTCAGCGGCCATGACTCACGGGCCCAGCTGGTCCATGGCGTGTGGGATCCTCCTGAACAGGGGCACGAACCCATGTCCCCTGCATCGGTAGGAGGACTCTCAACCACTGTCCCACCAAGGAAGCCCACCAAGACATTTTTTGAGGGCTGTTGTCACTTACAGCTTCCCAGGCATTGTGAATATGAAGTGCCTATAAGGTCCAGGTTTAGAATTGTTGTTATGGGAAAGAGAAGGCGGCAGGATTTCTCCTGTCCCTCTCTGGTTAATGACACAACCTTAGCTGTAGGGAAAGTCCTGTTCCTGGGTTTTAACTTAGAGCGGGATGTGCCTGACCAAACATGTAAGGGCTTCCGTCCCATTCCTCCTTCCCCCTTCCCCTTCAGCCCCCGAACAAGCATAAACCCCTGCAGAGTCACCTGTTGAGGGGGCTGTCGTGTAGAGTCTGATGACCCTAACGAAGGAGTCAGAAGGTCGGAACCCAAACACCAGGGTATGTTGAGACCAGGTGATTTTCCAAATGTCATGCAGCCCAGAGAGCCCACCATCCTTTGGGTGTCAGAGGGTTGGTTTAGTAGTATGAGGGCACACTTCGATCTGGAGATTGTGATCCCATGCAGAGGGGACCAAGTACTACATGTTCAAGGGGGGTGAATTAGCTGGCGTATCCTTCCGAGGTCCTCAGGCCCACAACAGTCCAGCCTTGGGATCAAATTGTGTCTGTGTCCAAGGATGTGACACTAGCACGTCCACCGTGACTAAATGGATTTAGTGATCATTTTTCTTTTCTATAATTTAATTTTAAATTTATAATGGGGTATAGTTGATTTACCATGTTGTGTTCATTTTTGATATACACCAACATGATTCATTTATACAGAGATGACTATACATTCTCTTTGGAATTATTTTCCCATTGAGGTTACTAAAGGGTGTTGAGAAGAGTTCCAAGTGCTCTACAGCAGATCCAGTTTGATGACAAGTTTTCTCTCTGTAAATATGTATATACTAACTCCAACCTCATGATTTGTGCCTCCAACACACCTTTCCAGTTTGGTAACCATAAGTTTGTGTTCTAAGCCTGGGACTCTGTTTCTGTGTTGTAAGATAGTACCTTTGTATCAATATGTAGATTCCACAGATAAGTAATATCATATGATATTTATCATTGTCTGATTTATGCCACATAGTATGAATGCATCTAGGTCCTTCCGAGTGGCTGCAAATGGCCTTATTTCATTCATTTCGTGGCTGAGTAATATTCCACTGTACATATCTACCATAATTTCTTTATCCAGTCTTCCTTCCAAGGACGTTTACGTAGCTTCCAAGTAGGGGCTCTTGTAAACAGGGCTGCATAAATTTTGGAGTGCCTGGGTACTGTCACTTTACGTTTTTTCCAAGATACAGGCCCAGGAGTGGAAGTGCCATATGCTCTGAAGCTCTGCTTTTTAGATTTTTAAGGAATCACCACCCACTTCTCCAGAGTGGCTGTTAGCAATTTACATTCCCACCATCAGCTTGTCAGGGTTCCCTTTTATCCACGCCCTGTCCTGCATTTTAGGTTTTACACTTTGTGAGGTTGGCCATTCTGACTGGTGCAAAGCGATACCGCTTCCTCACTCTTCCCGAACAGACGGTGTACCATCCTCTGGATGTCCCATTCATGTTTTACCTGGAGGAAGGGTCCTCTGCACCTGGAGATATGGGACCCATGGAATGGGGGCCAGGCAGTGTTACTGTAAAAGTACTGCATTTGCTGTCCCATCCTCAGCAAGCCTCTCAGACCCACGAGTGTAGAGCCTTAGGTCCCATCCAGCTGTGTGTCTAGATGTGGTCAGTACAGGTTGCATCACAGCCCTTGAACACATTTTGTAAGAATTTCTCTCTCTCACTGTCTTTTTTTGTTCTTTTTATTTAATTTTATAATGGGGTAGAGCTGATTTTCAATACTATGATTCTTCCTGCACTACATATATCCACTTGATTCACTTAAAGAGAGACACCAATCAATTCTTTTACAGATTCTTACAGTCTTATATAGCTTTTCCGGTGACAGCAGTGTGCTGAGTCCAGCTACTTGAGCTATTCAGCAGGTCCTGTTGATTACGTATTTTGTTTATGGAACCGTATCTATGCTAATTCCAACCTCCTGGTTTATGCATCACCCCCACCGCACCTTTCTCTTTTAGAAGTCATAAATGTGTTTTCTTTATGTGTGACTCAGTTTCTGTTTTGTAAGTGAGTTCATGTGTAGCTATTTTTAGATACCACGTATAATTGATACCTTATGATAAGTCTCTACTAATGTATGACTTACATCACTTAGAATGATCGTACGTGAGTCTCCACGAGTTGCTGCAACTGGCCTTATTTCATTGATTTAATTGCTCAGGAATAGTACATTGTACATAAGTACCACAAATTCTTTATCCATTTCTTCCTTCAAGGACATGTATGTTGTACCCAAGTTGAGGCATTTTAAGCAGAGCAGCATTAAACGTAGGGATGCCTGTGTCCTGTCGACTTTTGGTTTTACCACGATATACGCTCAAGATTGGAAGTGCCGTATGGTCTGTAGCTCTATTTTTTTAGAAGGTTAAGGAAACAGAATGCACTTTTCCAGAGTGGCCGTTGACTATTTACATCCCCCCAATCAGGGTAAAGAGGCTTCCTTTGCTCCATGGCCTGAGCTGCATTTCTGGTTTACACTTTTCCAAGATGGCACTATTGACTAATGCGAAGTCAGAATACTTTGTAGTGCTGATTTGCATTTCGTGGTTGTTTGGTTCGCCAAAAAGGGCGTATGGGTTTTGCCTGAATATGTTTATGTTTATAATGGGGTTTAGCTGATTTTCACTGCTGTGGTTATGTCGCTTTACACTCACGTGATTCACCTACACAGGGATATCAATAAATACATTTTAATATTTGTACAACTCAGATATATTCTTCTGTGGTGAATAGGGTGGGTTGAGTACAGATCATTGAGCAATGAGTAGGTCTTGAGGATTACATACTTGGTTTATGGAACGGTATCTGTGCTAATTTCAAACTCTTGTTTTATGCATCACCCCACATCACCAATGCCCTAAAGTAGGCATCAGTGTGTTTTCAAATATTTAACTCTCTTCTATATTGTAATTCAGTTGATCTGTAGTGATTTCTAAAGGGATGTTTCCAGCAATTCTGCCTTGAATTCAAATCCTCTTCATACTCTGACATCAATATATTTTTGGACCAAGTTATCATTTAGAACACTGGAGGTTTGAGAAGTGCAGTGCCCCTGAGCTCCATTTCCCAAGTCGCTGTTCTGTGAGTGGGACGCAACACGGCTGGATGGCTTCACGCCCTATTGTCGATCCGGGGTGGCAGGCTGAGCCTTTGGTGAATTCTTCTTCGCGATGGGAAATGAGAGTGACATGTGCCCGACCAAACACCTCCAGCGAGTCTCTCATTGGTTCCCCCTCTTGCAGTTCATCCTGCGGACAAATTGCAGACGGTACGAAAGAGGCATGGAAAGGCGCCGAGTCTCCAAGTGGGGAGATTGTTAGTAAGGGGGCCTGAATGGAGAACACGAGCACCAGGAGATGAAAACTGAGGTGAGTTTCAGAAAGCTTTCCCGATCCCACGGTGTAGCATCCGCTGGGTTTCCAATGAGTGCTTTCGCTGTCGGAAGATTGCGTTGAACCTGGAGAGTTGGGACCCATGGAATGGGGAGCACGCAGGATTCCTTTCAAGGGTCTGCATTTGCTTTCCCAACCTCACCAATCGTCTCAGCCCCAAGAGTGTCCAGCCTTATGTCTTCTGCCGCTGGGGCTGTAGATGTGGTCAATCCTGGTTGCATGCCAGTCCCTGAACGCATTTTGGAAGAATTTCTCTCTGTTTTGCCCTGCTTGTTTCTTCTTTGTGTTGGAAATGTATCCTCAGAATGGGTCTGAGCTGATTTTCCCTGCTGTTTTTAGGCCGCTTTACACACACTTGATGCACTTACACAGAGATATCAAGACTTAGCCTTTAAGATGCTTACTAGTCGGATAGATACTTGTGCGATGAACAGGGTCTGGTGAGTCCAGTTGATTGAGCAAGGAGTAGGTCGTGTCCATTCCATATTCGGTTTTCGGAAGGGTATCTGTGCTCATTTCAAACTCGAGTTTTATGCGTCACCCCACCTCACCTTTCCCCTGAAGCAGGCATAAGTGTGTTTTCTAAAAGCGTGACTCTGTTCTGTTTGGGGATTCCGTTCATGGGGAGCGATTTTTACATTCCCTCGATAAGTGATATCATAAGTTTCTTTTTTTGTGGGATTTATTTCACTGAGGATGATCGTACCTAAATCCACTCAGGATGCTGCTACCAGCCTCATGACGTGGATTTCATGGCTGAGTGACACTCCATTGGACCTACGTAGCACCACTTGTCCACTTGTCCACTTGTCTTTGTCCACTTGTCCACTCGTCTTTATCCACTTGGCTCTTTCCTGGGATATGAAACGTGTACCAGAATGGAGGTTCCTGTCAAGACAGCAGCCCTCAACTTTGGGGTCCCTGTGTCTGGTTGATTTTTTCATTTTCCCAAGGTCAACGCCCATGTGTGGAAGTGCCCTATGCTCTGTGGTTCTGTGTTTTACATGGTTTGGGAAAGAGGATACACTTGTGAAGATTGGCTGTTGGCCATTGACATCCCGCCCATCAGCTTAACAAGGCTCCCTTGACTCCGTGGGCTGTCCTGCCTTTCTGGTTTTTAGACTTTTTTCGCCTGGCCCTTTTGCCCCGGGGGGGGGGCGAGAGATTTCTTTGTAGTGCTGATTTGCTCTCCCAGGTTGCTTGGTTGGCCAAAAAGGGCGTATGCGTTTTTTCCTGAATATATTCAGGAAAAAACGCATACGCCCTTTTTGGCCAACCGCATCATTGTCCACGTACTGGCGCTTTTCATGTGCTATCGGGGCCATTCCGATGTACCCGTTGACATCCGTTTCCTGCAGTTCTGCCTTGCGTTCAACGCCTCTTCGTAGCCTGACCTCAATATATTTTGGGGCGATACTTATCGTTTAGAACTCTGCAGGTTTGGGAAGTGCAGTGCCCCTGAGCTCCATTTCCCAAGTCGCTTTTTTGTGAGTGGGACGCAACACGGCTGGATGGCTTCACGCCCTATTGTCGATCCGGGGTGGCAGGCTGAACCTCTGGTGAATTCTTCTTCATGATGGGAAATGAGAGTGACATGTGCCCGACCAAACACCTCCAGCGAGTCTCTCATTGGTTCCCCCTCTTGCAGTTCATCCTGCGGACAAATTGCAGACGGTACGAAAGAGGCATGGAAAGGCGCCGAGTCTCCAAGTGGGGAGATTGTTAGTAAGGGGGCCTGAATGGAGAACACGAGCACCAGGAGATGAAAACTGAGGTGAGTTTCAGAAAGCATTCCCGATCCCACGGTGTAGCATCCGCTGGGTTTCCAATGAGTGCTTTCGCTGTCGGAAGATTGCGTTGAACCTGGAGAGTTGGGACCCATGGAATGGGGAGCACGCAGGATTCCTTTCAAGGGTCTGCATTTGCTTTCCCAACCTCACCAATCGTCTCAGCCCCAAGAGTGTCCAGCCTTATGTCTTCTGCCGCTGGGGCTGTAGATGTGGTCAATCCTGGTTGCATACCAGTCCCTGAACGCATTTTGGAAGAATTTCTCTCTGTTTTGCCCTGCTTGTTTCTTCTTTGTGTTGGAAATGTATCCTCAGAATGGGTCTGAGCTGATTTTCCCTGCTGGTTTTAGGCCGCTTTACACACACTTGATGCACTTACACAGAGATATCAAGACTTAGTTTTAAGATGCTTACTAGTCGGATAGATACTTGTGCGATGAACAGGGTCTGGTGAGTCCAGTTGATTGAGCAAGGAGTAGGTCGTGTCCATTCCATATTCGGTTTTCGGAAGGGTATCTGTGCTCATTTCAAACTCGAGTTTTATGCGTCACCCCACCTCACCTTTCCCCTGAAGCAGGCATAAGTGTGTTTTCTAAAAGCGTGACTCTGTTCTGTTTGGGGATTCAGTGCATGGGGAGCGATTTTTACATTCCCTCGATAAGTGATATCATAAGTTTCTTTTTTTGTGGGACTTATTTCACTGAGGATGATCGTACCTAAATCCACTCAGGATGCTGCTACCAGCCTCATGACGTGGATTTCATGGCTGAGTGACACTCCATTGGACCTACGTAGCACCACTTGTCCACTTGTCTTTGTCCACTTGTCCACTCGTCTTTGTCCACTTGGCTCTTTCCTGGGATATGAAACGTGTACCGGAGTGGAGGTTCTTGTCAAGACAGCAGCCCTCAACTTTGGGGTCCCTGTGTCTGGTTGATTTTTTCATTTTCCCAAGGTCAACGCCCATGTGTGGAAGTGCCCTATGCTCTGTGGTTCTGTGTTTTCCATGGTTTGGGAAAGAGGATACACTTGTGAAGATTGGCTGTTGGCCATTGACATCCCGCCCATCAGCTTAACAAGGCTCCCTTGACTCCGTGGGCTGTCCTGCCTTTCTGGTTTTTAGACTTTTTTCGCCTGGCCCTTTTGCCCCGGGGGGGGGGCGAGAGATTTCTTTGTAGTGCTGATTTGCTCTCCCAGGTTGCTTGGTTGGCCAAAAAGGGCGTATGCGTTTTTTCCTGAATATATTCAGGAAAAAACGCATACGCCCTTTTTGGCCAACCGCATCATTGTCCACGTTCTGGCGCTTTTCGTTTGCTATCGGGGCCATTCGGATGTACCCGTTGACATCCGTTTCCTGCAATTCTGCCTTGCGTTCAACGCCTCTTCGTAGCCTGACCTCAATATATTTTGGGGCGATAGTTATCGTTTAGAACTCTGCAGGTTTGGGAAGTGCAGTGCCCCTGAGCTCCATTTCCCAAGTCGCTTTTTTGTGAGTGGGACGCAACACGGCTGGATGACTTCACGCCCTTTTGTCGATCCGCGGTGGCAGGCTGAACCGCTGGTGAATTCTTCTTCGTGATGGGAAATGAGAGTGACATGTGCCCGACCAAACACCTCCAGCGAGTCTCTCATTGGTTCCCCCTCTTGCAGTTCATCCTGCGGACAAATTGCAGACGGTACGAAAGAGGCATGGAAAGGCGCCGAGTCTCCAAGTGGGGAGATTGTTAGTAAGGGGGCCTGAATGGAGGACACGAGCACCAGGAGATGAAAACTGAGGTGAGTTTCAGAAAGCTTTCCCGATCCCACGGTGTACCATCCGCTGGGTTTCCAATGAGTGCTTTCGCTGTCGGAAGATTGCGTTGAACCTGGAGAGTTGGGACCCATGGAATGGGGAGCACGCAGGATTCCTTTCAAGGGTCTGCATTTGCTTTCCCAACCTCACCAATCGTCTCAGCCCCAAGAGTGTCCAGCCTTATGTCTTCTGCCGCTGGGGCTGTAGATGTGGTCAATCCTGGTTGCATGCCAGTCCCTGAACGCATTTTGGAAGAATTTCTCTCTGTTTTGCCCTGCTTGTTTCTTCTTTATGTTGGAAATGTATCCTCAGAATGGGTCTGAGCTGATTTTCCCTGCTGGTTTTAGGCCGCTTGACACACACTTGATGCACTTACACAGAGATATCAAGACTTAGCTTTGAAGATGCTTACTAGTCGGATAGATACTTGTGCGATGAACAGGGTCTGGTGAGTCCAGTTGATTGAGCAAGGAGTAGGTCGTGTCCATTCCATATTCGGTTTTCGGAAGGGTATCTGTGCTCATTTCAAACTCAAGTTTTATGCGTCACCCCACCTCACCTTTCCCCTGAAGCAGGCATAAGTGTGTTTTCTAAAAGCGTGACTCTGTTCTGTTTGGGGATTCAGTTCATGGGGAGCGATTTGTACATTCCGTCGATAAGTGATATCATAAGTTTCTTTTTTTGTGGGACTTATTTCACTGAGGATGATCGTACCTAAATCCACTCAGGATGCTGCTACCAGCCTCATGACGTGGATTTCATGGCTGAGTGACACTCCATTGGACCTACGTAGCACCACTTGTCCACTTGTCTTTGTCCACGTGTCCACTCGTCTTTGTCCACTTGGCTCTTTCCTGGGATATGAAACGTGTACCGGAGTGGAGGTTCTTGTGAAGACAGCAGCCCTCAACTTTGGGGTCCCTGTGTCTGGTTGATTTTTTCATTTTCCCAAGGTCAACGCCCATGTGTGGAAGTGCCCTATGCTCTGTGGTTCTGTGTTTTCCATGGTTTGGGAAAGAGGATACACTTGTGAAGATTGGCTGTTGGCCATTGACATCCCGCCCATCAGCTTAACAAGGCTCCCTTGACTCCGTGGCCTGTCCTGCCTTTCTGGTTTTTAGACTTTTTTCGCCTGGCCCTTTTGCCCCGGGGGGGGGGCGAGAGATTTCTTTGTAGTGCTGATTTGCTCTCCCAGGTTGCTTGGTTGGCCAAAAAGGGCGTATGCGTTTTTTCCTGAATATATTCAGGAAAAAACGCATACGCCCTTTTTGGCCAACCGCATCATTGTCCACGTTCTGGCGCTTTTCATGTGCTATCGGGGCCATTCCGATGTACCCGTTGACATCCGTTTCCTGCAGTTCTGCCTTGCGTTCAACGCCTCTTCGTAGCCTGACCTCAATATATTTTGGGGCGATAGTTATCGTTTAGAACTCTGCAGGTTTGGGAAGTGCAGTGCCCCTGAGCTCCATTTCCCAAGTCGCTTTTTTGTGAGTGGGTCGCAACACGGCTGGATGGCTTCACGCCCTATTGTCGATCCTTGGTGGCAGGCTGAACCGCTGGTGAATTCTTCTTCGTGATGGGAAATGAGAGTGACATGTGCCCGACCAAACACCTCCAGCGAGTCTCTCATTGGTTCCCCCTCTTGCAGTTCATCCTGCGGACAAATTGCAGACGGTACGAAAGAGGCATGGAAAGGCGCCGAGTCTCCAAGTGGGGAGATTGTTAGTAAGGGGGCCTGAATGGAGAACACGAGCACCAGGAGATGAAAACTGAGGTGAGTTTCAGAAAGCTTTCCCGATCCCACGGTGTAGCATCCGCTGGGTTTCCAATGAGTGCTTTCGCTGTCGGAAGATTGCGTTGAACCTGGAGAGTTGGGACCCATGGAATGGGGAGCACGCAGGATTCCTTTCAAGGGTCTGCATTTGCTTTCCCAACCTCACCAATCGTCTCAGCCCCAAGAGTGTCCAGCCTTATGTCTTCTGCCGCTGGGGCTGTAGATGTGGTCAATCCTGGTTGCATGCCAGTCCCTGAACGCATTTTGGAAGAATTTCTCTCTGTTTTGCCCTGCTTGTTTCTTCTTTATGTTGGAAATGTATCCTCAGAATGGGTCTGAGCTGATTTTCCCTGCTGGTTTTAGGCCGCTTTACACACACTTGATGCACTTACACAGAGATATCAAGACTTAGCTTTTAAGATGCTTACTAGTCGGATAGATACTTGTGCGATGAACAGGGTCTGGTGAGTCCAGTTGATTGAGCAAGGAGTAGGTCGTGTCCATTCCATATTCGGTTTTCGGAAGGGTATCTGTGCTCATTTCAAACTCGAGTTTTATGCGTCACCCCACCTCACCTTTCCCCTGAAGCAGGCATAAGTGTGTTTTCTAAAAGCGTGACTCTGTTCTGTTTGGGGATTCCGTTCATGGGGAGCGATTTTTACATTCCCTCGATAAGTGATATCATAAGTTTCTTTTTTTGTGGGACTTATTTCACTGAGGATGATCGTACCTAGATCCACTCAGGATGCTGCTACCAGCCTCATGACGTGGATTTCATGGCTGAGTGACACTCCATTGGACCTACGTAGCACCACTTGTCCACTTGTCCACTTGTCTTTGTCCACTTGTCCACTTGGCTCTTTCCTGGGATATGAAACGTGTACCGGTGTGGAGGTTCTTGTCAAGACAGCAACCCTCAACTTTGGGGTCCCTGTGTCTGGTTGATTTTTTCATTTTCCCAAGGTCAACGCCCATGTGTGGCAGTGCCTTATGGTCTGTGGTTCTGTGTTTTACATGGTTTGGGAAAGAGGATACACTTGTGAAGATTGGCTGTTGGCCATTGACATCCCGCCCATCAGCTTAACAAGGCTCCCTTGACTCCGTGGGCTGTCCTGCCTTTCTGGTTTTTAGACTTTTTTCGCCTGGCCCTTTTGCCCCGGGGGGGGGGGCGAGAGATTTCTTTGTAGTGCTGATTTGCTCTCCCAGGTTGCTTGGTTGGCCAAAAAGGGCGTATGCGTTTTTTCCTGAATATATTCAGGAAAAAACGCATACGCCCTTTTTGGCCAACCGCATCATTGTCCACGTTCTGGCGCTTTTCATGTGCTATCGGGGCCATTCCGATGTACCCGTTGACATCCGTTTCCTGCAGTTCTGCCTTGCGTTCAGCGCCTCTTCGTAGCCTGACCTCAATATATTTTGGGGCGATAGTTATCGTTTAGAACTCTGCAGGTTTGGGAAGTGCAGTGCCCCTGAGCTCCATTTCCCAAGTCGCTTTTTTGTGAGTGGGACGCAACACGGCTGGATGGCTTCACGCCCTATTGTCGATCCGGGGTGGCAGGCTGAACCGCTGGTGAATTCTTCTTCGTGATGGGAAATGAGAGTGACATGTGCCCGACCAAACACCTCCAGCGAGTCTCTCATTGGTTCCCCCTCTTGCAGTTCATCCTGCGGACAAATTGCAGACGGTACGAAAGAGGCATGGAAAGGCGCCGAGTCTCCAAGTGGGGAGATTGTTAGTAAGGGGGCCTGAATGGAGAACACGAGCACCAGGAGATGAAAACTGAGGTGAGTTTCAGAAAGCTTTCCCGATCCCACGGTGTAGCATCCGCTGGGTTTCCAATGAGTGCTTTCGCTGTCGGAAGATTGCGTTGAACCTGGAGAGTTGGGACCCATGGAATGGGGAGCACGCAGGATTCCTTTCAAGGGTCTGCATTTGCTTTCCCAACCTCACCAATCGTCTCAGCCCCAAGAGTGTCCAGCCTTATGTCTTCTGCCGCTGGGGCTGTAGATGTGGTCAATCCTGGTTGCATGCCAGTCCCTGAACGCATTTTGGAAGAATTTCTCTCTGTTTTGCCCTGCTTGTTTCTTCTTTATGTTGGAAATGTATCCTCAGAATGGGTCTGAGCTGATTTTCCCTGCTGGTTTTAGGCCGCTTTACACACACTTGATGCACTTACACAGAGATATCAAGACTTAGCTTTTAAGATGCTTACTAGTCGGATAGATACTTGTGCGATGAACAGGGTCTGGTGAGTCCAGTTGATTGAGCAAGGAGTAGGTCGTGTCCATTCCATATTCGGTTTTCGGAAGGGTATCTGTGCTCATTTCAAACTCGAGTTTTATGCGTCACCCCACCTCACCTTTCCCCTGAAGCAGGCATAAGTGTGTTTTCTAAAAGCGTGACTCTGTTCTGTTTGGGGATTCCGTTCATGGGGAGCGATTTTTACATTCCCTCGATAAGTGATATCATAAGTTTCTTTTTTTGTGGGACTTATTTCACTGAGGATGATCGTACCTAAATCCACTCAGGATGCTGCTACCAGCCTCATGACGTGGATTTCATGGCTGAGTGACACTCCATTGGACCTACGTAGCACCACTTGTCCACTTGTCCACTTGTCTTTGTCCACTTGTCCACTTGGCTCTTTCCTGGGATATGAAACGTGTACCGGTGTGGAGGTTCTTGTCAAGACAGCAGCCCTCAACTTTGGGGTCCCTGTGTCTGGTTGATTTTTTCATTTTCCCAAGGTCAACGCCCATGTGTGGCAGGACCTTCTGGTCTGTGGTTCTGTGTTTTACATGGTTTGGGAAAGAGGATACACTTGTGAAGATTGGCTGTTGGCCATTGACATCCCGCCCATCAGCTTAACAAGGCTCCCTTGACTCCGTGGCCTGTCCTGCCTTTCTGGTTTTTAGACTTTTTTCGCCTGGCCCTTTTGCCCCGGGGGGGGGGGCGAGAGATTTCTTTGTAGTGCTGATTTGCTCTCCCAGGTTGCTTGGTTGGCCAAAAAGGGCGTATGCGTTTTTTCCTGAATATATTCAGGAAAAAACGCATACGCCCTTTTTGGCCAACCGCATCATTGTCCACGTTCTGGCGCTTTTCATGTGCTATCGGGGCCATTCCGATGTAGCCGTTGACATCCGTTTCCTGCAGTTCTGCCTTGCGTTCAGCGCCTCTTCGTAGCCTGACCTCAATATATTTTGGGGCGATAGTTATCGTTTAGAACTCTGCAGGTTTGGGAAGTGCAGTGCCCCTGAGCTCCATTTCCCAAGTCGCTTTTTTGTGAGTGGGACGCAACACGGCTGGATGTCTTCACGCCCTATTGTCGATCCGGGGTGGCAGGCTGAACCTCTGGTGAATTCTTCTTCGTGATGGGAAATGAGAGTGACATGTGCCCGACCAAACACCTCCAGCGAGTCTCTCATTGGTTCCCCCTCTTGCAGTTCATCCTGCGGACAAATTGCAGACGGTACGAAAGAGGCATGGAAAGGCGCCGAGTCTCCAAGTGGGGAGATTGTTAGTAAGGGGGCCTGAATGGAGAACACGAGCACCAGGAGATGAAAACTGAGGTGAGTTTCAGAAAGCTTTCCCGATCCCACGGTGTAGCATCCGCTGGGTTTCCAATGAGTGCTTTCGCTGTCGGAAGATTGCGTTGAACCTGGAGAGTTGGGACCCATGGAATGGGGAGCACGCAGGATTTCTTTCAAGGGTCTGCATTTGCTTTCCCAACCTCACCAATCGTCTCAGCCCCAAGAGTGTCCAGCCTTATGTCTTCTGCCGCTGGGGCTGTAGATGTGGTCAATCCTGGTTGCATGCCAGTCCCTGAACGCATTTTGGAAGAATTTCTCTCTGTTTTGCCCTGCTTGTTTCTTCTTTATGTTGGAAATGTATCCTCAGAATGGGTCTGAGCTGATTTTCCCTGCTGGTTTTAGGCCGCTTGACACACACTTGATGCACTTACACAGAGATATCAAGACTTAGCTTTTAAGATGCTTACTAGTCGGATAGATACTTGTGCGATGAACAGGGTCTGGTGAGTCCAGTTGATTGAGCAAGGAGTAGGTCGTGTCCATTCCATATTCGGTTTTCGGAAGGGTATCTGTGCTCATTTCAAACTCGAGTTTTATGCGTCACCCCACCTCACCTTTCCCCTGAAGCAGGCATAAGTGTGTTTTCTAAAAGCGTGACTCTGTTCTGTTTGGGGATTCAGTGCATGGGGAGCGATTTTTACATTCCCTCGATAAGTGATATCATAAGTTTCTTTTTTTGTGCGACTTATTTCACTGAGGATGATCGTACCTAAATCCACTCAGGATGCTGCTACCAGCCTCATGACGTGGATTTCATGGCTGAGTGACACTCCATTGGACCTACGTAGCACCACTTGTCCACTTGTCCACTTGTCTTTGTCCACTTGTCCACTCGTCTTTGTCCACTTGGCTCTTTCCTGGGATATGAAACGTGTACCGGAGTGGAGGTTCTTGTCAAGACAGCAGCCCTCAACTTTGGGGTCCCTGTGTCTGGTTGATTTTTTCATTTTCCCAAGGTCAACGCCCATGTGTGGAAGTGCCCTATGCTCTGTGGTTCTGTGTTTTCCATGGTTTGGGAAAGAGGATACACTTGTGAAGATTGGCTGTTGGCCATTGACATCCCGCCCATCAGCTTAACAAGGCTCCCTTGACTCCGTGGGCTGTCCTGCCTTTCTGGTTTTTAGACTTTTTTCGCCTGGCCCTTTTGCCCCGGGGGGGGGGGCGAGAGATTTCTTTGTAGTGCTGATTTGCTCTCCCAGGTTGCTTGGTTGGCCAAAAAGGGCGTATGCGTTTTTTCCTGAATATATTCAGGAAAAAACGCATACGCCCTTTTTGGCCAACCGCATCATTGTCCACGTTCTGGCGCTTTTCATGTGCTATCGGGGCCATTCCGATGTACCCGTTGACATCCGTTTCCTGCAGTTCTGCCTTGCGTTCAGCGCCTCTTCGTAGCCTGACCTCAATATATTTTGGGGCGATAGTTATCGTTTAGAACTCTGCAGGTTTGGGAAGTGCAGTGCCCCTGAGCTCCATTTCCCAAGTCGCTTTTTTGTGAGTGGGACGCAACACGGCTGGATGGCTTCACGCCCTATTGTCGATCCGGGGTGGCAGGCTGAACCGCTGGTGAATTCTTCTTCGTGATGGGAAATGAGAGTGACATGTGCCCGACCAAACACCTCCAGCGAGTCTCTCATTGGTTCCCCCTCTTGCAGTTCATCCTGCGGACAAATTGCAGACGGTACGAAAGAGGCATGGAAAGGCGCCGAGTCTCCAAGTGGGGAGATTGTTAGTAAGGGGGCCTGAATGGAGAACACGAGCACCAGGAGATGAAAACTGAGGTGAGTTTCAGAAAGCTTTCCCGATCCCACGGTGTAGCATCCGCTGGGTTTCCAATGAGTGCTTTCGCTGTCGGAAGATTGCGTTGAACCTGGAGAGTTGGGACCCATGGAATGGGGAGCACGCAGGATTCCTTTCAAGGGTCTGCATTTGCTTTCCCAACCTCACCAATCGTCTCAGCCCCAAGAGTGTCCAGCCTTATGTCTTCTGCCGCTGGGGCTGTAGATGTGGTCAATCCTGGTTGCATGCCAGTCCCTGAACGCATTTTGGAAGAATTTCTCTCTGTTTTGCCCTGCTTGTTTCTTCTTTATGTTGGAAATGTATCCTCAGAATGGGTCTGAGCTGATTTTCCCTGCTGGTTTTAGGCCGCTTGACACACACTTGATGCACTTACACAGAGATATCAAGACTTAGCTTTTAAGATGCTTACTAGTCGGATAGATACTTGTGCGATGAACAGGGTCTGGTGAGTCCAGTTGATTGAGCAAGGAGTAGGTCGTGTCCATTCCATATTCGGTTTTCGGAAGGGTATCTGTGCTCATTTCAAACTCGAGTTTTATGCGTCACCCCACCTCACCTTTCCCCTGAAGCAGGCATAAGTGTGTTTTCTAAAAGCGTGACTCTGTTCTGTTTGGGGATTCAGTGCATGGGGAGCGATTTTTACATTCCCTCGATAAGTGATATCATAAGTTTCTTTTTTTGTGGGACTTATTTCACTGAGGATGATCGTACCTAAATCCACTCAGGATGCTGCTACCAGCCTCATGACGTGGATTTCATGGCTGAGTGACACTCCATTGGACCTACGTAGCACCACTTGTCCACTTGTCCACTTGTCTTTGTCCACTTGTCCACTCGTCTTTGTCCACTTGGCTCTTTCCTGGGATATGAAACGTGTACCGGAGTGGAGGTTCTTGTCAAGACAGCAGCCCTCAACTTTGGGGTCCCTGTGTCTGGTTGATTTTTTCATTTTCCCAAGGTCAACGCCCATGTGTGGAAGTGCCCTATGCTCTGTGGTTCTGTGTTTTCCATGGTTTGGGAAAGAGGATACACTTGTGAAGATTGGCTGTTGGCCATTGACATCCCGCCCATCAGCTTAACAAGGCTCCCTTGACTCCGTGGGCTGTCCTGCCTTTCTGGTTTTTAGACTTTTTTCGCCTGGCCCTTTTGCCCCGGGGGGGGGCGAGAGATTTCTTTGTAGTGCTGATTTGCTCTCCCAGGTTGCTTGGTTGGCCAAAAAGGGCGTATGCGTTTTTTCCTGAATATATTCAGGAAAAAACGCATACGCCCTTTTTGGCCAACCGCATCATTGTCCACGTTCTGGCGCTTTTCATGTGCTATCGGGGCCATTCCGATGTAGCCGTTGACATCCGTTTCCTGCAGTTCTGCCTTGCGTTCAGCGCCTCTTCGTAGCCTGACCTCAATATATTTTGGGGCGATAGTTATCGTTTAGAACTCTGCAGGTTTGGGAAGTGCAGTGCCCCTGAGCTCCATTTCCCAAGTCGCTTTTTTGTGAGTGGGACGCAACACGGCTGGATGGCTTCACGCCCTATTGTCGATCCGGGGTGGCAGGCTGAACCGCTGGTGAATTCTTCTTCGTGATGGGAAATGAGAGTGACATGTGCCCGACCAAACACCTCCAGCGAGTCTCTCATTGGTTCCCCCTCTTGCAGTTCATCCTGCGGACAAATTGCAGACGGTACGAAAGAGGCATGGAAAGGCGCCGAGTCTCCAAGTGGGGAGATTGTTAGTAAGGGGGCCTGAATGGAGAACACGAGCACCAGGAGATGAAAACTGAGGTGAGTTTCAGAAAGCTTTCCCGATCCCACGGTGTAGCATCCGCTGGGTTTCCAATGAGTGCTTTCGCTGTCGGAAGATTGCGTTGAACCTGGAGAGTTGGGACCCATGGAATGGGGAGCACGCAGGATTCCTTTCAAGGGTCTGCATTTGCTTTCCCAACCTCACCAATCGTCTCAGCCCCAAGAGTGTCCAGCCTTATGTCTTCTGCCGCTGGGGCTGTAGATGTGGTCAATCCTGGTTGCATGCCAGTCCCTGAACGCATTTTGGAAGAATTTCTCTCTGTTTTGCCCTGCTTGTTTCTTCTTTATGTTGGAAATGTATCCTCAGAATGGGTCTGAGCTGATTTTCCCTGCTGGTTTTAGGCCGCTTTACACACACTTGATGCACTTACACAGAGATATCAAGACTTAGCTTTGAAGATGCTTACTAGTCGGATAGATACTTGTGCGATGAACAGGGTCTGGTGAGTCCAGTTGATTGAGCAAGGAGTAGGTCGTGTCCATTCCATATTCGGTTTTCGGAAGGGTATCTGTGCTCATTTCAAACTCGAGTTTTATGCGTCACCCCACCTCACCTTTCCCCTGAAGCAGGCATAAGTGTGTTTTCTAAAAGCGTGACTCTGTTCTGTTTGGGGATTCAGTGCATGGGGAGCGATTTTTACATTCCCTCGATAAGTGATATCATAAGTTTCTTTTTTTGTGGGACTTATTTCACTGAGGATGATCGTACCTAAATCCACTCAGGATGCTGCTACCAGCCTCATGACGTGGATTTCATGGCTGAGTGACACTCCATTGGACCTACGTAGCACCACTTGTCCACTTGTCCACTTGTCTTTGTCCACTTGTCCACTTGGCTCTTTCCTGGGATATGAAACGTGTACCGGAGTGGAGGTTCTTGTCAAGACAGCAGCCCTCAACTTTGGGGTCCCTGTGTCTGGTTGATTTTTTCATTTTCCCAAGGTCAAAGCCCATGTGTGGAAGTGCCCTATGCTCTGTGGTTCTGTGTTTTCCATGGTTTGGGAAAGAGGATACACTTGTGAAGATTGGCTGTTGGCCATTGACATCCCGCCCATCAGCTTAACAAGGCTCCCTTGACTCCGTGGGCTGTCCTGCCCTTCTGGTTTTTAGACTTTTTTCGCCTGGCCCTTTTGCCCCGGGGGGGGGCGAGAGATTTCTTTGTAGTGCTGATTTGCTCTCCCAGGTTGCTTGGTTGGCCAAAAAGGGCGTATGCGTTTTTTCCTGAATATATTCAGGAAAAAACGCATACGCCCTTTTTGGCCAACCGCATCATTGTCCACGTTCTGGCGCTTTTCATGTGCTATCGGGGCCATTCCGATGTAGCCGTTGACATCCGTTTCCTGCAGTTCTGCCTTGCGTTCAGCGCCTCTTCGTAGCCTGACCTCAATATATTTTGGGGCGATAGTTATCGTTTAGAACTCTGCAGGTTTGGGAAATGCAGTGCCCCTGAGCTCCATTTCCCAAGTCGCTTTTTTGTGAGTGGGACGCAACACGGCTGGATGGCTTCACGCCCTATTGTCGATCCGGGGTGGCAGGCTGAACCGCTGGTGAATTCTTCTTCGTGATGGGAAATGAGAGTGACATGTGCCCGACCAAACACCTCCAGCGAGTCTCTCATTGGTTCCCCCTCTTGCAGTTCATCCTGCGGACAAATTGCAGACGGTACGAAAGAGGCATGGAAAGGCGCCGAGTCTCCAAGTGGGGAGATTGTTAGTAAGGGGGCCTGAATGGAGAACACGAGCACCAGGAGATGAAAACTGAGGTGAGTTTCAGAAAGCTTTCCCGATCCCACGGTGTAGCATCCGCTGGGTTTCCAATGAGTGCTTTCGCTGTCGGAAGATTGCGTTGAACCTGGAGAGTTGGGACCCATGGAATGGGGAGCACGCAGGATTCCTTTCAAGGGTCTGCATTTGCTTTCCCAACCTCACCAATCGTCTCAGCCCCAAGAGTGTCCAGCCTTATGTCTTCTGCCGCTGGGGCTGTAGATGTGGTCAATCCTGGTTGCATGCCAGTCCCTGAACGCATTTTGGAAGAATTTCTCTCTGTTTTGCCCTGCTTGTTTCTTCTTTATGTTGGAAATGTATCCTCAGAATGGGTCTGAGCTGATTTTCCCTGCTGGTTTTAGGCCGCTTGACACACACTTGATGCACTTACACAGAGATATCAAGACTTAGCTTTTAAGATGCTTACTAGTCGGATAGATACTTGTGCGATGAACAGGGTCTGGTGAGTCCAGTTGATTGAGCAAGGAGTAGGTCGTGTCCATTCCATATTCGGTTTTCGGAAGGGTATCTGTGCTCATTTCAAACTCGAGTTTTATGCGTCACCCCACCTCACCTTTCCCCTGAAGCAGGCATAAGTGTGTTTTCTAAAAGCGTGACTCTGTTCTGTTTGGGGATTCAGTGCATGGGGAGCGATTTTTACATTCCCTCGATAAGTGATATCATAAGTTTCTTTTTTTGTGGGACTTATTTCACTGAGGATGATCGTACCTAAATCCACTCAGGATGCTGCTACCAGCCTCATGACGTGGATTTCATGGCTGAGTGACACTCCATTGGACCTACGTAGCACCACTTGTCCACTTGTCCACTTGTCTTTGTCCACTTGTCCACTCGTCTTTGTCCACTTGGCTCTTTCCTGGGATATGAAACGTGTACCGGAGTGGAGGTTCTTGTCAAGACAGCAGCCCTCAACTTTGGGGTCCCTGTGTCTGGTTGATTTTTTGATTTTCCCAAGGTCAAAGCCCATGTGTGGAAGTGCCCTATGCTCTGTGGTTCTGTGTTTTCCATGGTTTGGGAAAGAGGATACACTTGTGAAGATTGGCTGTTGGCCATTGACATCCCGCCCATCAGCTTAACAAGGCTCCCTTGACTCCGTGGCCTGTCCTGCCCTTCTGGTTTTTAGACTTTTTTCGCCTGGCCCTTTTGCCCCGGGGGGGGGGCGAGAGATTTCTTTGTAGTGCTGATTTGCTCTCCCAGGTTGCTTGGTTGGCCAAAAAGGGCGTATGCGTTTTTTCCTGAATATATTCAGGAAAAAACGCATACGCCCTTTTTGGCCAACCGCATCATTGTCCACGTTCTGGCGCTTTTCATGTGCTATCGGGGCCATTCCGATGTAGCCGTTGACATCCGTTTCCTGCAGTTCTGCCTTGCGTTCAGCGCCTCTTCGTAGCCTGACCTCAATATATTTTGGGGCGATAGTTATCGTTTAGAACTCTGCAGGTTTGGGAAGTGCAGTGCCCCTGAGCTCCATTTCCCAAGTCGCTTTTTTGTGAGTGGGACGCAACACGGCTGGATGGCTTCACGCCCTATTGTCGATCCGGGGTGGCAGGCTGAACCGCTGGTGAATTCTTCTTCGTGATGGGAAATGAGAGTGACATGTGCCCGACCAAACACCTCCAGCGAGTCTCTCATTGGTTCCCCCTCTTGCAGTTCATCCTGCAGACAAATTGCAGACGGTACGAAAGAGGCATGGAAAGGCGCCGAGTCTCCAAGTGGGGAGATTGTTAGTAAGGGGGCCTGAATGGAGAACACGAGCACCAGGAGATGAAAACTGAGGTGAGTTTCAGAAAGCTTTCCCGATCCCACGGTGTAGCATCCGCTGGGTTTCCAATGAGTGCTTTCGCTGTCGGAAGATTGCGTTGAACCTGGAGAGTTGGGACCCATGGAATGGGGAGCACGCAGGATTCCTTTCAAGGGTCTGCATTTGCTTTCCCAACCTCACCAATCGTCTCAGCCCCAAGAGTGTCCAGCCTTATGTCTTCTGCCGCTGGGGCTGTAGATGTGGTCAATCCTGGTTGCATGCCAGTCCCTGAACGCATTTTGGAAGAATTTCTCTCTGTTTTGCCCTGCTTGTTTCTTCTTTATGTTGGAAATGTATCCTCAGAATGGGTCTGAGCTGATTTTCCCTGCTGGTTTTAGGCCGCTTTACACACACTTGATGCACTTACACAGAGATATCAAGACTTAGCTTTTAAGATGCTTACTAGTCGGATAGATACTTGTGCGATGAACAGGGTCTGGTGAGTCCAGTTGATTGAGCAAGGAGTAGGTCGTGTCCATTCCATATTCGGTTTTCGGAAGGGTATCTGTGCTCATTTCAAACTCGAGTTTTATGCGTCACCCCACCTCACCTTTCCCCTGAAGCAGGCATAAGTGTGTTTTCTAAAAGCGTGACTCTGTTCTGTTTGGGGATTCAGTGCATGGGGAGCGATTTTTACATTCCCTCGATAAGTGATATCATAAGTTTCTTTTTTTGTGGGACTTATTTCACTGAGGATGATCGTACCTAAATCCACTCAGGATGCTGCTACCAGCCTCATGACGTGGATTTCATGGCTGAGTGACACTCCATTGGACCTACGTAGCACCACTTGTCCACTTGTCCACTTGTCTTTGTCCACTTGTCCACTCGTCTTTGTCCACTTGGCTCTTTCCTGGGATATGAAACGTGTACCGGAGTGGAGGTTCTTGTCAAGACAGCAGCCCTCAACTTTGGGGTCCCTGTGTCTGGTTGATTTTTTGATTTTCCCAAGGTCAAAGCCCATGTGTGGAAGTGCCCTATGCTCTGTGGTTCTGTGTTTTCCATGGTTTGGGAAAGAGGATACACTTGTGAAGATTGGCTGTTGGCCATTGACATCCCGCCCATCAGCTTAACAAGGCTCCCTTGACTCCGTGGGCTGTCCTGCCCTTCTGGTTTTTAGACTTTTTTCGCCTGGCCCTTTTGCCCCGGGGGGGGGCGAGAGATTTCTTTGTAGTGCTGATTTGCTCTCCCAGGTTGCTTGGTTGGCCAAAAAGGGCGTATGCGTTTTTTCCTGAATATATTCAGGAAAAAACGCATACGCCCTTTTTGGCCAACCGCATCATTGTCCACGTTCTGGCGCTTTTCATGTGCTATCGGGGCCATTCCGATGTAGCCGTTGACATCCGTTTCCTGCAGTTCTGCCTTGCGTTCAGCGCCTCTTCGTAGCCTGACCTCAATATATTTTGGGGCGATAGTTATCGTTTAGAACTCTGCAGGTTTGGGAAATGCAGTGCCCCTGAGCTCCATTTCCCAAGTCGCTTTTTTGTGAGTGGGACGCAACACGGCTGGATGGCTTCACGCCCTATTGTCGATCCGGGGTGGCAGGCTGAACCGCTGGTGAATTCTTCTTCGTGATGGGAAATGAGAGTGACATGTGCCCGACCAAACACCTCCAGCGAGTCTCTCATTGGTTCCCCCTCTTGCAGTTCATCCTGCGGACAAATTGCAGACGGTACGAAAGAGGCATGGAAAGGCGCCGAGTCTCCAAGTGGGGAGATTGTTAGTAAGGGGGCCTGAATGGAGAACACGAGCACCAGGAGATGAAAACTGAGGTGAGTTTCAGAAAGCTTTCCCGATCCCACGGTGTAGCATCCGCTGGGTTTCCAATGAGTGCTTTCGCTGTCGGAAGATTGCGTTGAACCTGGAGAGTTGGGACCCATGGAATGGGGAGCACGCAGGATTCCTTTCAAGGGTCTGCATTTGCTTTCCCAACCTCACCAATCGTCTCAGCCCCAAGAGTGTCCAGCCTTATGTCTTCTGCCGCTGGGGCTGTAGATGTGGTCAATCCTGGTTGCATGCCAGTCCCTGAACGCATTTTGGAAGAATTTCTCTCTGTTTTGCCCTGCTTGTTTCTTCTTTATGTTGGAAATGTATCCTCAGAATGGGTCTGAGCTGATTTTCCCTGCTGGTTTTAGGCCGCTTTACACACACTTGATGCACTTACACAGAGATATCAAGACTTAGCTTTTAAGATGCTTACTAGTCGGATAGATACTTGTGCGATGAACAGGGTCTGGTGAGTCCAGTTGATTGAGCAAGGAGTAGGTCGTGTCCATTCCATATTCGGTTTTCGGAAGGGTATCTGTGCTCATTTCAAACTCGAGTTTTATGCGTCACCCCACCTCACCTTTCCCCTGAAGCAGGCATAAGTGTGTTTTCTAAAAGCGTGACTCTGTTCTGTTTGGGGATTCAGTGCATGGGGAGCGATTTTTACATTCCCTCGATAAGTGATATCATAAGTTTCTTTTTTTGTGGGACTTATTTCACTGAGGATGATCGTACCTAAATCCACTCAGGATGCTGCTACCAGCCTCATGACGTGGATTTCATGGCTGAGTGACACTCCATTGGACCTACGTAGCACCACTTGTCCACTTGTCCACTTGTCTTTGTCCACTTGTCCACTCGTCTTTGTCCACTTGGCTCTTTCCTGGGATATGAAACGTGTACCGGAGTGGAGGTTCTTGTCAAGACAGCAGCCCTCAACTTTGGGGTCCCTGTGTCTGGTTGATTTTTTGATTTTCCCAAGGTCAAAGCCCATGTGTGGAAGTGCCCTATGCTCTGTGGTTCTGTGTTTTCCATGGTTTGGGAAAGAGGATACACTTGTGAAGATTGGCTGTTGGCCATTGACATCCCGCCCATCAGCTTAACAAGGCTCCCTTGACTCCGTGGCCTGTCCTGCCCTTCTGGTTTTTAGACTTTTTTCGCCTGGCCCTTTTGCCCCGGGGGGGGGGCGAGAGATTTCTTTGTAGTGCTGATTTGCTCTCCCAGGTTGCTTGGTTGGCCAAAAAGGGCGTATGCGTTTTTTCCTGAATATATTCAGGAAAAAACGCATACGCCCTTTTTGGCCAACCGCATCATTGTCCACGTTCTGGCGCTTTTCATGTGCTATCGGGGCCATTCCGATGTAGCCGTTGACATCCGTTTCCTGCAGTTCTGCCTTGCGTTCAGCGCCTCTTCGTAGCCTGACCTCAATATATTTTGGGGCGATAGTTATCGTTTAGAACTCTGCAGGTTTGGGAAGTGCAGTGCCCCTGAGCTCCATTTCCCAAGTCGCTTTTTTGTGAGTGGGACGCAACACGGCTGGATGGCTTCACGCCCTATTGTCGATCCGGGGTGGCAGGCTGAACCGCTGGTGAATTCTTCTTCGTGATGGGAAATGAGAGTGACATGTGCCCGACCAAACACCTCCAGCGAGTCTCTCATTGGTTCCCCCTCTTGCAGTTCATCCTGCAGACAAATTGCAGACGGTACGAAAGAGGCATGGAAAGGCGCCGAGTCTCCAAGTGGGGAGATTGTTAGTAAGGGGGCCTGAATGGAGAACACGAGCACCAGGAGATGAAAACTGAGGTGAGTTTCAGAAAGCTTTCCCGATCCCACGGTGTAGCATCCGCTGGGTTTCCAATGAGTGCTTTCGCTGTCGGAAGATTGCGTTGAACCTGGAGAGTTGGGACCCATGGAATGGGGAGCACGCAGGATTCCTTTCAAGGGTCTGCATTTGCTTTCCCAACCTCACCAATCGTCTCAGCCCCAAGAGTGTCCAGCCTTATGTCTTCTGCCGCTGGGGCTGTAGATGTGGTCAATCCTGGTTGCATGCCAGTCCCTGAACGCATTTTGGAAGAATTTCTCTCTGTTTTGCCCTGCTTGTTTCTTCTTTATGTTGGAAATGTATCCTCAGAATGGGTCTGAGCTGATTTTCCCTGCTGGTTTTAGGCCGCTTTACACACACTTGATGCACTTACACAGAGATATCAAGACTTAGCTTTTAAGATGCTTACTAGTCGGATAGATACTTGTGCGATGAACAGGGTCTGGTGAGTCCAGTTGATTGAGCAAGGAGTAGGTCGTGTCCATTCCATATTCGGTTTTCGGAAGGGTATCTGTGCTCATTTCAAACTCGAGTTTTATGCGTCACCCCACCTCACCTTTCCCCTGAAGCAGGCATAAGTGTGTTTTCTAAAAGCGTGACTCTGTTCTGTTTGGGGATTCAGTGCATGGGGAGCGATTTTTACATTCCCTCGATAAGTGATATCATAAGTTTCTTTTTTTGTGGGACTTATTTCACTGAGGATGATCGTACCTAAATCCACTCAGGATGCTGCTACCAGCCTCATGACGTGGATTTCATGGCTGAGTGACACTCCATTGGACCTACGTAGCACCACTTGTCCACTTGTCCACTTGTCTTTGTCCACTTGTCCACTCGTCTTTGTCCACTTGGCTCTTTCCTGGGATGTGAAACGTGTACCGGAGTGGAGGTTCTTGTCAAGACAGCAGCCCTCAACTTTTTGGTCCCTGTGTCTGGTTGATTTTTTCATTTTCCCAAGGTCAACGCCCATGTGTGGAAGTGCCCTATGCTCTGTGGTTCTGTGTTTTCCATGGTTTGGGAAAGAGGATACACTTGTGAAGATTGGCTGTTGGCCATTGACATCCCGCCCATCAGCTTAACAAGGCTCCCTTGACTCCGTGGCCTGTCCTGCCTTTCTGGTTTTTAGACTTTTTTTGCCTGGCCCTTTTGCCCCGGGGGGGCGAGAGATTTCTTTGTAGTGCTGATTTGCTCTCCCAGGTTGCTTGGTTGGCCAAAAAGGGCGTATGCGTTTTTTCCTGAATATATTCAGGAAAAAACGCATACGCCCTTTTTGGCCAACCGCATCATTGTCCACGTTCTGGCGCTTTTCATGTGCTATCGGGGCCATTCCGATGTACCCGTTGACATCCGTTTCCTGCAGTTCTGCCTTGCGTTCAGCGCCTCTTCGTAGCCTGACCTCAATATATTTTGGGGCGATAGTTATCGTTTAGAACTCTGCAGGTTTGGGAAGTGCAGTGCCCCTGAGCTCCATTTCCCAAGTCGCTTTTTTGTGAGTGGGACGCAACACGGCTGGATGGCTTCACGCCCTATTGTCGATCCGGGGTGGCAGGCTGAACCGCTGGTGAATTCTTCTTCGTGATGGGAAATGAGAGTGACATGTGCCCGACCAAACACCTCCAGCGAGTCTCTCATTGGTTCCCCCTCTTGCAGTTCATCGTGCAGACAAATTGCAGACGGTACGAAAGAGGCATGGAAAGGCGCCGAGTCTCCAAGTGGGGAGATTGTTAGTAAGGGGGCCTGAATGGAGAACACGAGCACCAGGAGATGAAAACTGAGGTGAGTTTCAGAAAGCTTTCCCGATCCCACGGTGTAGCATCCGCTGGGTTTCCAATGAGTGCTTTCGCTGTCGGAAGATTGCGTTGAACCTGGAGAGTTGGGACCCATGGAATGGGGAGCACGCAGGATTCCTTTCAAGGGTCTGCATTTGCTTTCCCAACCTCACCAATCGTCTCAGCCCCAAGAGTGTCCAGCCTTATGTCTTCTGCCGCTGGGGCTGTAGATGTGGTCAATCCTGGTTGCATGCCAGTCCCTGAACGCATTTTGGAAGAATTTCTCTCTGTTTTGCCCTGCTTGTTTCTTCTTTATGTTGGAAATGTATCCTCAGAATGGGTCTGAGCTGATTTTCCCTGCTGGTTTTAGGCCGCTTGACACACACTTGATGCACTTACACAGAGATATCAAGACTTAGCTTTTAAGATGCTTACTAGTCGGATAGATACTTGTGCGATGAACAGGGTCTGGTGAGTCCAGTTGATTGAGCAAGGAGTAGGTCGTGTCCATTCCATATTCGGTTTTCGGAAGGGTATCTGTGCTCATTTCAAACTCGAGTTTTATGCGTCACCCCACCTCACCTTTCCCCTGAAGCAGGCATAAGTGTGTTTTCTAAAAGCGTGACTCTGTTCTGTTTGGGGATTCAGTGCATGGGGAGCGATTTTTACATTCCCTCGATAAGTGATATCATAAGTTTCTTTTTTTGTGGGACTTATTTCACTGAGGATGATCGTACCTAAATCCACTCAGGATGCTGCTACCAGCCTCATGACGTGGATTTCATGGCTGAGTGACACTCCATTGGACCTACGTAGCACCACTTGTCCACTTGTCCACTTGTCTTTGTCCACTTGTCCACTCGTCTTTGTCCACTTGGCTCTTTCCTGGGATATGAAACGTGTACCGGAGTGGAGGTTCTTGTCAAGACAGCAGCCCTCAACTTTGGGGTCCCTGTGTCTGGTTGATTTTTTGATTTTCCCAAGGTCAACGCCCATGTGTGGAAGTGCCCTATGCTCTGTGGTTCTGTGTTTTCCATGGTTTGGGAAAGAGGATACACTTGTGAAGATTGGCTGTTGGCCATTGACATCCCGCCCATCAGCTTAACAAGGCTCCCTTGACTCCGTGGCCTGTCCTGCCCTTCTGGTTTTTAGACTTTTTTCGCCTGGCCCTTTTGCCCCGGGGGGGGGGCGAGAGATTTCTTTGTAGTGCTGATTTGCTCTCCCAGGTTGCTTGGTTGGCCAAAAAGGGCGTATGCGTTTTTTCCTGAATATATTCAGGAAAAAACGCATACGCCCTTTTTGGCCAACCGCATCATTGTCCACGTTCTGGCGCTTTTCATGTGCTATCGGGGCCATTCCGATGTAGCCGTTGACATCCGTTTCCTGCAGTTCTGCCTTGCGTTCAGCGCCTCTTCGTAGCCTGACCTCAATATATTTTGGGGCGATAGTTATCGTTTAGAACTCTGCAGGTTTGGGAAGTGCAGTGCCCCTGAGCTCCATTTCCCAAGTCGCTTTTTTGTGAGTGGGACGCAACACGGCTGGATGGCTTCACGCCCTATTGTCGATCCGGGGTGGCAGGCTGAACCGCTGGTGAATTCTTCTTCGTGATGGGAAATGAGAGTGACATGTGCCCGACCAAACACCTCCAGCGAGTCTCTCATTGGTTCCCCCTCTTGCAGTTCATCCTGCAGACAAATTGCAGACGGTACGAAAGAGGCATGGAAAGGCGCCGAGTCTCCAAGTGGGGAGATTGTTAGTAAGGGGGCCTGAATGGAGAACACGAGCACCAGGAGATGAAAACTGAGGTGAGTTTCAGAAAGCTTTCCCGATCCCACGGTGTAGCATCCGCTGGGTTTCCAATGAGTGCTTTCGCTGTCGGAAGATTGCGTTGAACCTGGAGAGTTGGGACCCATGGAATGGGGAGCACGCAGGATTCCTTTCAAGGGTCTGCATTTGCTTTCCCAACCTCACCAATCGTCTCAGCCCCAAGAGTGTCCAGCCTTATGTCTTCTGCCGCTGGGGCTGTAGATGTGGTCAATCCTGGTTGCATGCCAGTCCCTGAACGCATTTTGGAAGAATTTCTCTCTGTTTTGCCCTGCTTGTTTCTTCTTTATGTTGGAAATGTATCCTCAGAATGGGTCTGAGCTGATTTTCCCTGCTGGTTTTAGGCCGCTTTACACACACTTGATGCACTTACACAGAGATATCAAGACTTAGCTTTTAAGATGCTTACTAGTCGGATAGATACTTGTGCGATGAACAGGGTCTGGTGAGTCCAGTTGATTGAGCAAGGAGTAGGTCGTGTCCATTCCATATTCGGTTTTCGGAAGGGTATCTGTGCTCATTTCAAACTCGAGTTTTATGCGTCACCCCACCTCACCTTTCCCCTGAAGCAGGCATAAGTGTGTTTTCTAAAAGCGTGACTCTGTTCTGTTTGGGGATTCAGTGCATGGGGAGCGATTTTTACATTCCCTCGATAAGTGATATCATAAGTTTCTTTTTTTGTGGGACTTATTTCACTGAGGATGATCGTACCTAAATCCACTCAGGATGCTGCTACCAGCCTCATGACGTGGATTTCATGGCTGAGTGACACTCCATTGGACCTACGTAGCACCACTTGTCCACTTGTCCACTTGTCTTTGTCCACTTGTCCACTCGTCTTTGTCCACTTGGCTCTTTCCTGGGATGTGAAACGTGTACCGGAGTGGAGGTTCTTGTCAAGACAGCAGCCCTCAACTTTTTGGTCCCTGTGTCTGGTTGATTTTTTCATTTTCCCAAGGTCAACGCCCATGTGTGGAAGTGCCCTATGCTCTGTGGTTCTGTGTTTTCCATGGTTTGGGAAAGAGGATACACTTGTGAAGATTGGCTGTTGGCCATTGACATCCCGCCCATCAGCTTAACAAGGCTCCCTTGACTCCGTGGCCTGTCCTGCCTTTCTGGTTTTTAGACTTTTTTTGCCTGGCCCTTTTGCCCCGGGGGGGCGAGAGATTTCTTTGTAGTGCTGATTTGCTCTCCCAGGTTGCTTGGTTGGCCAAAAAGGGCGTATGCGTTTTTTCCTGAATATATTCAGGAAAAAACGCATACGCCCTTTTTGGCCAACCGCATCATTGTCCACGTTCTGGCGCTTTTCATGTGCTATCGGGGCCATTCCGATGTACCCGTTGACATCCGTTTCCTGCAGTTCTGCCTTGCGTTCAGCGCCTCTTCGTAGCCTGACCTCAATATATTTTGGGGCGATAGTTATCGTTTAGAACTCTGCAGGTTTGGGAAGTGCAGTGCCCCTGAGCTCCATTTCCCAAGTCGCTTTTTTGTGAGTGGGACGCAACACGGCTGGATGGCTTCACGCCCTATTGTCGATCCGGGGTGGCAGGCTGAACCGCTGGTGAATTCTTCTTCGTGATGGGAAATGAGAGTGACATGTGCCCGACCAAACACCTCCAGCGAGTCTCTCATTGGTTCCCCCTCTTGCAGTTCATCGTGCAGACAAATTGCAGACGGTACGAAAGAGGCATGGAAAGGCGCCGAGTCTCCAAGTGGGGAGATTGTTAGTAAGGGGGCCTGAATGGAGAACACGAGCACCAGGAGATGAAAACTGAGGTGAGTTTCAGAAAGCTTTCCCGATCCCACGGTGTAGCATCCGCTGGGTTTCCAATGAGTGCTTTCGCTGTCGGAAGATTGCGTTGAACCTGGAGAGTTGGGACCCATGGAATGGGGAGCACGCAGGATTCCTTTCAAGGGTCTGCATTTGCTTTCCCAACCTCACCAATCGTCTCAGCCCCAAGAGTGTCCAGCCTTATGTCTTCTGCCGCTGGGGCTGTAGATGTGGTCAATCCTGGTTGCATGCCAGTCCCTGAACGCATTTTGGAAGAATTTCTCTCTGTTTTGCCCTGCTTGTTTCTTCTTTATGTTGGAAATGTATCCTCAGAATGGGTCTGAGCTGATTTTCCCTGCTGGTTTTAGGCCGCTTGACACACACTTGATGCACTTACACAGAGATATCAAGACTTAGCTTTTAAGATGCTTACTAGTCGGATAGATACTTGTGCGATGAACAGGGTCTGGTGAGTCCAGTTGATTGAGCAAGGAGTAGGTCGTGTCCATTCCATATTCGGTTTTCGGAAGGGTATCTGTGCTCATTTCAAACTCGAGGTTTATGCGTCACCCCACCTCACCTTTCCCCTGAAGCAGGCATAAGTGTGTTTTCTAAAAGCGTGACTCTGTTCTGTTTGGGGATTCAGTGCATGGGGAGCGATTTTTACATTCCCTCGATAAGTGATATCATAAGTTTCTTTTTTTGTGGGACTTATTTCACTGAGGATGATCGTACCTAAATCCACTCAGGATGCTGCTACCAGCCTCATGACGTGGATTTCATGGCTGAGTGACACTCCATTGGACCTACGTAGCACCACTTGTCCACTTGTCCACTTGTCTTTGTCCACTTGTCCACTCGTCTTTGTCCACTTGGCTCTTTCCTGGGATATGAAACGTGTACCGGAGTGGAGGTTCTTGTCAAGACAGCAGCCCTCAACTTTGGGGTCCCTGTGTCTGGTTGATTTTTTCATTTTCCCAAGGTCAACGCCCATGTGTGGAAGTGCCCTATGCTCTGTGGTTCTGTGTTTTCCATGGTTTGGGAAAGAGGATACACTTGTGAAGATTGGCTGTTGGCCATTGACATCCCGCCCATCAGCTTAACAAGGCTCCCTTGACTCCGTGGGCTGTCCTGCCTTTCTGGTTTTTAGACTTTTTTCGCCTGGCCCTTTTGCCCCGGGGGGGGCGAGAGATTTCTTTGTAGTGCTGATTTGCTCTCCCAGGTTGCTTGGTTGGCCAAAAAGGGCGTATGCGTTTTTTCCTGAATATATTCAGGAAAAAACGCATACGCCCTTTTTGGCCAACCGCATCATTGTCCACGTTCTGGCGCTTTTCATGTGCTATCGGGGCCATTCCGATGTAGCCGTTGACATCCGTTTCCTGCAGTTCTGCCTTGCGTTCAGCGCCTCTTCGTAGCCTGACCTCAATATATTTTGGGGCGATAGTTATCGTTTAGAACTCTGCAGGTTTGGGAAATGCAGTGCCCCTGAGCTCCATTTCCCAAGTCGCTTTTTTGTGAGTGGGACGCAACACGGCTGGATGGCTTCACGCCCTATTGTCGATCCGGGGTGGCAGGCTGAACCGCTGGTGAATTCTTCTTCGTGATGGGAAATGAGAGTGACATGTGCCCGACCAAACACCTCCAGCGAGTCTCTCATTGGTTCCCCCTCTTGCAGTTCATCCTGCGGACAAATTGCAGACGGTACGAAAGAGGCATGGAAAGGCGCCGAGTCTCCAAGTGGGGAGATTGTTAGTAAGGGGGCCTGAATGGAGAACACGAGCACCAGGAGATGAAAACTGAGGTGAGTTTCAGAAAGCTTTCCCGATCCCACGGTGTAGCATCCGCTGGGTTTCCAATGAGTGCTTTCGCTGTCGGAAGATTGCGTTGAACCTGGAGAGTTGGGACCCATGGAATGGGGAGCACGCAGGATTCCTTTCAAGGGTCTGCATTTGCTTTCCCAACCTCACCAATCGTCTCAGCCCCAAGAGTGTCCAGCCTTATGTCTTCTGCCGCTGGGGCTGTAGATGTGGTCAATCCTGGTTGCATGCCAGTCCCTGAACGCATTTTGGAAGAATTTCTCTCTGTTTTGCCCTGCTTGTTTCTTCTTTATGTTGGAAATGTATCCTCAGAATGGGTCTGAGCTGATTTTCCCTGCTGGTTTTAGGCCGCTTTACACACACTTGATGCACTTACACAGAGATATCAAGACTTAGCTTTTAAGATGCTTACTAGTCGGATAGATACTTGTGCGATGAACAGGGTCTGGTGAGTCCAGTTGATTGAGCAAGGAGTAGGTCGTGTCCATTCCATATTCGGTTTTCGGAAGGGTATCTGTGCTCATTTCAAACTCGAGTTTTATGCGTCACCCCACCTCACCTTTCCCCTGAAGCAGGCATAAGTGTGTTTTCTAAAAGCGTGACTCTGTTCTGTTTGGGGATTCAGTGCATGGGGAGCGATTTTTACATTCCCTCGATAAGTGATATCATAAGTTTCTTTTTTTGTGGGACTTATTTCACTGAGGATGATCGTACCTAAATCCACTCAGGATGCTGCTACCAGCCTCATGACGTGGATTTCATGGCTGAGTGACACTCCATTGGACCTACGTAGCACCACTTGTCCACTTGTCCACTTGTCTTTGTCCACTTGTCCACTCGTCTTTGTCCACTTGGCTCTTTCCTGGGATATGAAACGTGTACCGGAGTGGAGGTTCTTGTCAAGACAGCAGCCCTCAACTTTGGGGTCCCTGTGTCTGGTTGATTTTTTGATTTTCCCAAGGTCAAAGCCCATGTGTGGAAGTGCCCTATGCTCTGTGGTTCTGTGTTTTCCATGGTTTGGGAAAGAGGATACACTTGTGAAGATTGGCTGTTGGCCATTGACATCCCGCCCATCAGCTTAACAAGGCTCCCTTGACTCCGTGGCCTGTCCTGCCTTTCTGGTTTTTAGACTTTTTTCGCCTGGCCCTTTTGCCCCGGGGGGGGGCGAGAGATTTCTTTGTAGTGCTGATTTGCTCTCCCAGGTTGCTTGGTTGGCCAAAAAGGGCGTATGCGTTTTTTCCTGAATATATTCAGGAAAAAACGCATACGCCCTTTTTGGCCAACCGCATCATTGTCCACGTTCTGGCGCTTTTCATGTGCTATCGGGGCCATTCCGATGTAGCCGTTGACATCCGTTTCCTGCAGTTCTGCCTTGCGTTCAGCGCCTCTTCGTAGCCTGACCTCAATATATTTTGGGGCGATAGTTATCGTTTAGAACTCTGCAGGTTTGGGAAGTGCAGTGCCCCTGAGCTCCATTTCCCAAGTCGCTTTTTTGTGAGTGGGACGCAACACGGCTGGATGGCTTCACGCCCTATTGTCGATCCGGGGTGGCAGGCTGAACCGCTGGTGAATTCTTCTTCGTGATGGGAAATGAGAGTGACATGTGCCCGACCAAACACCTCCAGCGAGTCTCTCATTGGTTCCCCCTCTTGCAGTTCATCCTGCGGACAAATTGCAGACGGTACGAAAGAGGCATGGAAAGGCGCCGAGTCTCCAAGTGGGGAGATTGTTAGTAAGGGGGCCTGAATGGAGAACACGAGCACCAGGAGATGAAAACTGAGGTGAGTTTCAGAAAGCTTTCCCGATCCCACGGTGTAGCATCCGCTGGGTTTCCAATGAGTGCTTTCGCTGTCGGAAGATTGCGTTGAACCTGGAGAGTTGGGACCCATGGAATGGGGAGCACGCAGGATTCCTTTCAAGGGTCTGCATTTGCTTTCCCAACCTCACCAATCGTCTCAGCCCCAAGAGTGTCCAGCCTTATGTCTTCTGCCGCTGGGGCTGTAGATGTGGTCAATCCTGGTTGCATGCCAGTCCCTGAACGCATTTTGGAAGAATTTCTCTCTGTTTTGCCCTGCTTGTTTCTTCTTTATGTTGGAAATGTATCCTCAGAATGGGTCTGAGCTGATTTTCCCTGCTGGTTTTAGGCCGCTTTACACACACTTGATGCACTTACACAGAGATATCAAGACTTAGCTTTGAAGATGCTTACTAGTCGGATAGATACTTGTGCGATGAACAGGGTCTGGTGAGTCCAGTTGATTGAGCAAGGAGTAGGTCGTGTCCATTCCATATTCGGTTTTCGGAAGGGTATCTGTGCTCATTTCAAACTCGAGTTTTATGCGTCACCCCACCTCACCTTTCCCCTGAAGCAGGCATAAGTGTGTTTTCTAAAAGCGTGACTCTGTTCTGTTTGGGGATTCAGTGCATGGGGAGCGATTTTTACATTCCCTCGATAAGTGATATCATAAGTTTCTTTTTTTGTGGGACTTATTTCACTGAGGATGATCGTACCTAAATCCACTCAGGATGCTGCTACCAGCCTCATGACGTGGATTTCATGGCTGAGTGACACTCCATTGGACCTACGTAGCACCACTTGTCCACTTGTCCACTTGTCTTTGTCCACTTGTCCACTCGTCTTTGTCCACTTGGCTCTTTCCTGGGATGTGAAACGTGTACCGGAGTGGAGGTTCTTGTCAAGACAGCAGCCCTCAACTTTGGGGTCCCTGTGTCTGGTTGATTTTTTCATTTTCCCAAGGTCAACGCCCATGTGTGGAAGTGCCCTATGCTCTGTGGTTCTGTGTTTTACATGGTTTGGGAAAGAGGATACACTTGTGAAGATTGGCTGTTGGCCATTGACATCCCGCCCATCAGCTTAACAAGGCTCCCTTGACTCCGTGGCCTGTCCTGCCTTTCTGGTTTTTAGACTTTTTTTGCCTGGCCCTTTTGCCCCGGGGGGGCGAGAGATTTCTTTGTAGTGCTGATTTGCTCTCCCAGGTTGCTTGGTTGGCCAAAAAGGGCGTATGCGTTTTTTCCTGAATATATTCAGGAAAAAACGCATACGCCCTTTTTGGCCAACCGCATCATTGTCCACGTTCTGGCGCTTTTCATGTGCTATCGGGGCCATTCCGATGTACCCGTTGACATCCGTTTCCTGCAGTTCTGCCTTGCGTTCAGCGCCTCTTCGTAGCCTGACCTCAATATATTTTGGGGCGATAGTTATCGTTTAGAACTCTGCAGGTTTGGGAAGTGCAGTGCCCCTGAGCTCCATTTCCCAAGTCGCTTTTTTGTGAGTGGGACGCAACACGGCTGGATGGCTTCACGCCCTATTGTCGATCCGGGGTGGCAGGCTGAACCGCTGGTGAATTCTTCTTCGTGATGGGAAATGAGAGTGACATGTGCCCGACCAAACACCTCCAGCGAGTCTCTCATTGGTTCCCCCTCTTGCAGTTCATCCTGCAGACAAATTGCAGACGGTACGAAAGAGGCATGGAAAGGCGCCGAGTCTCCAAGTGGGGAGATTGTTAGTAAGGGGGCCTGAATGGAGAACACGAGCACCAGGAGATGAAAACTGAGGTGAGTTTCAGAAAGCTTTCCCGATCCCACGGTGTAGCATCCGCTGGGTTTCCAATGAGTGCTTTCGCTGTCGGAAGATTGCGTTGAACCTGGAGAGTTGGGACCCATGGAATGGGGAGCACGCAGGATTCCTTTCAAGGGTCTGCATTTGCTTTCCCAACCTCACCAATCGTCTCAGCCCCAAGAGTGTCCAGCCTTATGTCTTCTGCCGCTGGGGCTGTAGATGTGGTCAATCCTGGTTGCATGCCAGTCCCTGAACGCATTTTGGAAGAATTTCTCTCTGTTTTGCCCTGCTTGTTTCTTCTTTATGTTGGAAATGTATCCTCAGAATGGGTCTGAGCTGATTTTCCCTGCTGGTTTTAGGCCGCTTTACACACACTTGATGCACTTACACAGAGATATCAAGACTTAGCTTTTAAGATGCTTACTAGTCGGATAGATACTTGTGCGATGAACAGGGTCTGGTGAGTCCAGTTGATTGAGCAAGGAGTAGGTCGTGTCCATTCCATATTCGGTTTTCGGAAGGGTATCTGTGCTCATTTCAAACTCGAGTTTTATGCGTCACCCCACCTCACCTTTCCCCTGAAGCAGGCATAAGTGTGTTTTCTAAAAGCGTGACTCTGTTCTGTTTGGGGATTCAGTGCATGGGGAGCGATTTTTACATTCCCTCGATAAGTGATATCATAAGTTTCTTTTTTTGTGGGACTTATTTCACTGAGGATGATCGTACCTAAATCCACTCAGGATGCTGCTACCAGCCTCATGACGTGGATTTCATGGCTGAGTGACACTCCATTGGACCTACGTAGCACCACTTGTCCACTTGTCCACTTGTCTTTGTCCACTTGTCCACTCGTCTTTGTCCACTTGGCTCTTTCCTGGGATGTGAAACGTGTACCGGAGTGGAGGTTCTTGTCAAGACAGCAGCCCTCAACTTTGGGGTCCCTGTGTCTGGTTGATTTTTTCATTTTCCCAAGGTCAACGCCCATGTGTGGAAGTGCCCTATGCTCTGTGGTTCTGTGTTTTCCATGGTTTGGGAAAGAGGATACACTTGTGAAGATTGGCTGTTGGCCATTGACATCCCGCCCATCAGCTTAACAAGGCTCCCTTGACTCCGTGGCCTGTCCTGCCTTTCTGGTTTTTAGACTTTTTTTGCCTGGCCCTTTTGCCCCGGGGGGGCGAGAGATTTCTTTGTAGTGCTGATTTGCTCTCCCAGGTTGCTTGGTTGGCCAAAAAGGGCGTATGCGTTTTTTCCTGAATATATTCAGGAAAAAACGCATACGCCCTTTTTGGCCAACCGCATCATTGTCCACGTTCTGGCGCTTTTCATGTGCTATCGGGGCCATTCCGATGTACCCGTTGACATCCGTTTCCTGCAGTTCTGCCTTGCGTTCAGCGCCTCTTCGTAGCCTGACCTCAATATATTTTGGGGCGATAGTTATCGTTTAGAACTCTGCAGGTTTGGGAAGTGCAGTGCCCCTGAGCTCCATTTCCCAAGTCGCTTTTTTGTGAGTGGGACGCAACACGGCTGGATGGCTTCACGCCCTATTGTCGATCCGGGGTGGCAGGCTGAACCGCTGGTGAATTCTTCTTCGTGATGGGAAATGAGAGTGACATGTGCCCGACCAAACACCTCCAGCGAGTCTCTCATTGGTTCCCCCTCTTGCAGTTCATCGTGCGGACAAATTGCAGACGGTACGAAAGAGGCATGGAAAGGCGCCGAGTCTCCAAGTGGGGAGATTGTTAGTAAGGGGGCCTGAATGGAGAACACGAGCACCAGGAGATGAAAACTGAGGTGAGTTTCAGAAAGCTTTCCCGATCCCACGGTGTAGCATCCGCTGGGTTTCCAATGAGTGCTTTCGCTGTCGGAAGATTGCGTTGAACCTGGAGAGTTGGGACCCATGGAATGGGGAGCACGCAGGATTCCTTTCAAGGGTCTGCATTTGCTTTCCCAACCTCACCAATCGTCTCAGCCCCAAGAGTGTCCAGCCTTATGTCTTCTGCCGCTGGGGCTGTAGATGTGGTCAATCCTGGTTGCATGCCAGTCCCTGAACGCATTTTGGAAGAATTTCTCTCTGTTTTGCCCTGCTTGTTTCTTCTTTATGTTGGAAATGTATCCTCAGAATGGGTCTGAGCTGATTTTCCCTGCTGGTTTTAGGCCGCTTGACACACACTTGATGCACTTACACAGAGATATCAAGACTTAGCTTTGAAGATGCTTACTAGTCGGATAGATACTTGTGCGATGAACAGGGTCTGGTGAGTCCAGTTGATTGAGCAAGGAGTAGGTCGTGTCCATTCCATATTCGGTTTTCGGAAGGGTATCTGTGCTCATTTCAAACTCAAGTTTTATGCGTCACCCCACCTCACCTTTCCCCTGAAGCAGGCATAAGTGTGTTTTCTAAAAGCGTGACTCTGTTCTGTTTGGGGATTCAGTTCATGGGGAGCGATTTGTACATTCCGTCGATAAGTGATATCATAAGTTTCTTTTTTTGTGGGACTTATTTCACTGAGGATGATCGTACCTAAATCCACTCAGGATGCTGCTACCAGCCTCATGACGTGGATTTCATGGCTGAGTGACACTCCATTGGACCTACGTAGCACCACTTGTCCACTTGTCTTTGTCCACGTGTCCACTCGTCTTTGTCCACTTGGCTCTTTCCTGGGATATGAAACGTGTACCGGAGTGGAGGTTCTTGTGAAGACAGCAGCCCTCAACTTTGGGGTCCCTGTGTCTGGTTGATTTTTTCATTTTCCCAAGGTCAACGCCCATGTGTGGAAGTGCCCTATGCTCTGTGGTTCTGTGTTTTCCATGGTTTGGGAAAGAGGATACACTTGTGAAGATTGGCTGTTGGCCATTGACATCCCGCCCATCAGCTTAACAAGGCTCCCTTGACTCCGTGGCCTGTCCTGCCTTTCTGGTTTTTAGACTTTTTTCGCCTGGCCCTTTTGCCCCGGGGGGGGGGCGAGAGATTTCTTTGTAGTGCTGATTTGCTCTCCCAGGTTGCTTGGTTGGCCAAAAAGGGCGTATGCGTTTTTTCCTGAATATATTCAGGAAAAAACGCATACGCCCTTTTTGGCCAACCGCATCATTGTCCACGTTCTGGCGCTTTTCATGTGCTATCGGGGCCATTCCGATGTACCCGTTGACATCCGTTTCCTGCAGTTCTGCCTTGCGTTCAACGCCTCTTCGTAGCCTGACCTCAATATATTTTGGGGCGATAGTTATCGTTTAGAACTCTGCAGGTTTGGGAAGTGCAGTGCCCCTGAGCTCCATTTCCCAAGTCGCTTTTTTGTGAGTGGGTCGCAACACGGCTGGATGGCTTCACGCCCTATTGTCGATCCTTGGTGGCAGGCTGAACCGCTGGTGAATTCTTCTTCGTGATGGGAAATGAGAGTGACATGTGCCCGACCAAACACCTCCAGCGAGTCTCTCATTGGTTCCCCCTCTTGCAGTTCATCCTGCGGACAAATTGCAGACGGTACGAAAGAGGCATGGAAAGGCGCCGAGTCTCCAAGTGGGGAGATTGTTAGTAAGGGGGCCTGAATGGAGAACACGAGCACCAGGAGATGAAAACTGAGGTGAGTTTCAGAAAGCTTTCCCGATCCCACGGTGTAGCATCCGCTGGGTTTCCAATGAGTGCTTTCGCTGTCGGAAGATTGCGTTGAACCTGGAGAGTTGGGACCCATGGAATGGGGAGCACGCAGGATTCCTTTCAAGGGTCTGCATTTGCTTTCCCAACCTCACCAATCGTCTCAGCCCCAAGAGTGTCCAGCCTTATGTCTTCTGCCGCTGGGGCTGTAGATGTGGTCAATCCTGGTTGCATGCCAGTCCCTGAACGCATTTTGGAAGAATTTCTCTCTGTTTTGCCCTGCTTGTTTCTTCTTTATGTTGGAAATGTATCCTCAGAATGGGTCTGAGCTGATTTTCCCTGCTGGTTTTAGGCCGCTTTACACACACTTGATGCACTTACACAGAGATATCAAGACTTAGCTTTTAAGATGCTTACTAGTCGGATAGATACTTGTGCGATGAACAGGGTCTGGTGAGTCCAGTTGATTGAGCAAGGAGTAGGTCGTGTCCATTCCATATTCGGTTTTCGGAAGGGTATCTGTGCTCATTTCAAACTCGAGTTTTATGCGTCACCCCACCTCACCTTTCCCCTGAAGCAGGCATAAGTGTGTTTTCTAAAAGCGTGACTCTGTTCTGTTTGGGGATTCCGTTCATGGGGAGCGATTTTTACATTCCCTCGATAAGTGATATCATAAGTTTCTTTTTTTGTGGGACTTATTTCACTGAGGATGATCGTACCTAGATCCACTCAGGATGCTGCTACCAGCCTCATGACGTGGATTTCATGGCTGAGTGACACTCCATTGGACCTACGTAGCACCACTTGTCCACTTGTCCACTTGTCTTTGTCCACTTGTCCACTTGGCTCTTTCCTGGGATATGAAACGTGTACCGGTGTGGAGGTTCTTGTCAAGACAGCAACCCTCAACTTTGGGGTCCCTGTGTCTGGTTGATTTTTTCATTTTCCCAAGGTCAACGCCCATGTGTGGCAGTGCCTTATGGTCTGTGGTTCTGTGTTTTACATGGTTTGGGAAAGAGGATACACTTGTGAAGATTGGCTGTTGGCCATTGACATCCCGCCCATCAGCTTAACAAGGCTCCCTTGACTCCGTGGGCTGTCCTGCCTTTCTGGTTTTTAGACTTTTTTCGCCTGGCCCTTTTGCCCCGGGGGGGGGGGCGAGAGATTTCTTTGTAGTGCTGATTTGCTCTCCCAGGTTGCTTGGTTGGCCAAAAAGGGCGTATGCGTTTTTTCCTGAATATATTCAGGAAAAAACGCATACGCCCTTTTTGGCCAACCGCATCATTGTCCACGTTCTGGCGCTTTTCATGTGCTATCGGGGCCATTCCGATGTACCCGTTGACATCCGTTTCCTGCAGTTCTGCCTTGCGTTCAGCGCCTCTTCGTAGCCTGACCTCAATATATTTTGGGGCGATAGTTATCGTTTAGAACTCTGCAGGTTTGGGAAGTGCAGTGCCCCTGAGCTCCATTTCCCAAGTCGCTTTTTTGTGAGTGGGACGCAACACGGCTGGATGGCTTCACGCCCTATTGTCGATCCGGGGTGGCAGGCTGAACCGCTGGTGAATTCTTCTTCGTGATGGGAAATGAGAGTGACATGTGCCCGACCAAACACCTCCAGCGAGTCTCTCATTGGTTCCCCCTCTTGCAGTTCATCCTGCGGACAAATTGCAGACGGTACGAAAGAGGCATGGAAAGGCGCCGAGTCTCCAAGTGGGGAGATTGTTAGTAAGGGGGCCTGAATGGAGAACACGAGCACCAGGAGATGAAAACTGAGGTGAGTTTCAGAAAGCTTTCCCGATCCCACGGTGTAGCATCCGCTGGGTTTCCAATGAGTGCTTTCGCTGTCGGAAGATTGCGTTGAACCTGGAGAGTTGGGACCCATGGAATGGGGAGCACGCAGGATTCCTTTCAAGGGTCTGCATTTGCTTTCCCAACCTCACCAATCGTCTCAGCCCCAAGAGTGTCCAGCCTTATGTCTTCTGCCGCTGGGGCTGTAGATGTGGTCAATCCTGGTTGCATGCCAGTCCCTGAACGCATTTTGGAAGAATTTCTCTCTGTTTTGCCCTGCTTGTTTCTTCTTTATGTTGGAAATGTATCCTCAGAATGGGTCTGAGCTGATTTTCCCTGCTGGTTTTAGGCCGCTTTACACACACTTGATGCACTTACACAGAGATATCAAGACTTAGCTTTTAAGATGCTTACTAGTCGGATAGATACTTGTGCGATGAACAGGGTCTGGTGAGTCCAGTTGATTGAGCAAGGAGTAGGTCGTGTCCATTCCATATTCGGTTTTCGGAAGGGTATCTGTGCTCATTTCAAACTCGAGTTTTATGCGTCACCCCACCTCACCTTTCCCCTGAAGCAGGCATAAGTGTGTTTTCTAAAAGCGTGACTCTGTTCTGTTTGGGGATTCCGTTCATGGGGAGCGATTTTTACATTCCCTCGATAAGTGATATCATAAGTTTCTTTTTTTGTGGGACTTATTTCACTGAGGATGATCGTACCTAAATCCACTCAGGATGCTGCTACCAGCCTCATGACGTGGATTTCATGGCTGAGTGACACTCCATTGGACCTACGTAGCACCACTTGTCCACTTGTCCACTTGTCTTTGTCCACTTGTCCACTTGGCTCTTTCCTGGGATATGAAACGTGTACCGGTGTGGAGGTTCTTGTCAAGACAGCAGCCCTCAACTTTGGGGTCCCTGTGTCTGGTTGATTTTTTCATTTTCCCAAGGTCAACGCCCATGTGTGGCAGGACCTTCTGGTCTGTGGTTCTGTGTTTTACATGGTTTGGGAAAGAGGATACACTTGTGAAGATTGGCTGTTGGCCATTGACATCCCGCCCATCAGCTTAACAAGGCTCCCTTGACTCCGTGGCCTGTCCTGCCTTTCTGGTTTTTAGACTTTTTTCGCCTGGCCCTTTTGCCCCGGGGGGGGGGGCGAGAGATTTCTTTGTAGTGCTGATTTGCTCTCCCAGGTTGCTTGGTTGGCCAAAAAGGGCGTATGCGTTTTTTCCTGAATATATTCAGGAAAAAACGCATACGCCCTTTTTGGCCAACCGCATCATTGTCCACGTTCTGGCGCTTTTCATGTGCTATCGGGGCCATTCCGATGTAGCCGTTGACATCCGTTTCCTGCAGTTCTGCCTTGCGTTCAGCGCCTCTTCGTAGCCTGACCTCAATATATTTTGGGGCGATAGTTATCGTTTAGAACTCTGCAGGTTTGGGAAGTGCAGTGCCCCTGAGCTCCATTTCCCAAGTCGCTTTTTTGTGAGTGGGACGCAACACGGCTGGATGTCTTCACGCCCTATTGTCGATCCGGGGTGGCAGGCTGAACCTCTGGTGAATTCTTCTTCGTGATGGGAAATGAGAGTGACATGTGCCCGACCAAACACCTCCAGCGAGTCTCTCATTGGTTCCCCCTCTTGCAGTTCATCCTGCGGACAAATTGCAGACGGTACGAAAGAGGCATGGAAAGGCGCCGAGTCTCCAAGTGGGGAGATTGTTAGTAAGGGGGCCTGAATGGAGAACACGAGCACCAGGAGATGAAAACTGAGGTGAGTTTCAGAAA
The DNA here is from genome assembly GCF_026419965.1 of Kogia breviceps. Lineage (NCBI taxonomy): Eukaryota > Metazoa > Chordata > Mammalia > Artiodactyla > Physeteridae > Kogia > Kogia breviceps. Next base: position 78,716,103 of record NC_081317.1, read on the forward strand.
GCTTTCCCGATCCCACGGTGTAGCATCCGCTGGGTTTCCAATGAGTGCTTTCGCTGTCGGAAGATTGCGTTGAACCTGGAGAGTTGGGACCCATGGAATGGGGAGCACGCAGGATTTCTTTCAAGGGTCTGCATTTGCTTTCCCAACCTCACCAATCGTCTCAGCCCCAAGAGTGTCCAGCCTTATGTCTTCTGCCGCTGGGGCTGTAGATGTGGTCAATCCTGGTTGCATGCCAGTCCCTGAACGCATTTTGGAAGAATTTCTCTCTGTTTTGCCCTGCTTGTTTCTTCTTTATGTTGGAAATGTATCCTCAGAATGGGTCTGAGCTGATTTTCCCTGCTGGTTTTAGGCCGCTTGACACACACTTGATGCACTTACACAGAGATATCAAGACTTAGCTTTTAAGATGCTTACTAGTCGGATAGATACTTGTGCGATGAACAGGGTCTGGTGAGTCCAGTTGATTGAGCAAGGAGTAGGTCGTGTCCATTCCATATTCGGTTTTCGGAAGGGTATCTGTGCTCATTTCAAACTCGAGTTTTATGCGTCACCCCACCTCACCTTTCCCCTGAAGCAGGCATAAGTGTGTTTTCTAAAAGCGTGACTCTGTTCTGTTTGGGGATTCAGTGCATGGGGAGCGATTTTTACATTCCCTCGATAAGTGATATCATAAGTTTCTTTTTTTGTGCGACTTATTTCACTGAGGATGATCGTACCTAAATCCACTCAGGATGCTGCTACCAGCCTCATGACGTGGATTTCATGGCTGAGTGACACTCCATTGGACCTACGTAGCACCACTTGTCCACTTGTCCACTTGTCTTTGTCCACTTGTCCACTCGTCTTTGTCCACTTGGCTCTTTCCTGGGATATGAAACGTGTACCGGAGTGGAGGTTCTTGTCAAGACAGCAGCCCTCAACTTTGGGGTCCCTGTGTCTGGTTGATTTTTTCATTTTCCCAAGGTCAACGCCCATGTGTGGAAGTGCCCTATGCTCTGTGGTTCTGTGTTTTCCATGGTTTGGGAAAGAGGATACACTTGTGAAGATTGGCTGTTGGCCATTGACATCCCGCCCATCAGCTTAACAAGGCTCCCTTGACTCCGTGGGCTGTCCTGCCTTTCTGGTTTTTAGACTTTTTTCGCCTGGCCCTTTTGCCCCGGGGGGGGGGGCGAGAGATTTCTTTGTAGTGCTGATTTGCTCTCCCAGGTTGCTTGGTTGGCCAAAAAGGGCGTATGCGTTTTTTCCTGAATATATTCAGGAAAAAACGCATACGCCCTTTTTGGCCAACCGCATCATTGTCCACGTTCTGGCGCTTTTCATGTGCTATCGGGGCCATTCCGATGTACCCGTTGACATCCGTTTCCTGCAGTTCTGCCTTGCGTTCAGCGCCTCTTCGTAGCCTGACCTCAATATATTTTGGGGCGATAGTTATCGTTTAGAACTCTGCAGGTTTGGGAAGTGCAGTGCCCCTGAGCTCCATTTCCCAAGTCGCTTTTTTGTGAGTGGGACGCAACACGGCTGGATGGCTTCACGCCCTATTGTCGATCCGGGGTGGCAGGCTGAACCGCTGGTGAATTCTTCTTCGTGATGGGAAATGAGAGTGACATGTGCCCGACCAAACACCTCCAGCGAGTCTCTCATTGGTTCCCCCTCTTGCAGTTCATCCTGCGGACAAATTGCAGACGGTACGAAAGAGGCATGGAAAGGCGCCGAGTCTCCAAGTGGGGAGATTGTTAGTAAGGGGGCCTGAATGGAGAACACGAGCACCAGGAGATGAAAACTGAGGTGAGTTTCAGAAAGCTTTCCCGATCCCACGGTGTAGCATCCGCTGGGTTTCCAATGAGTGCTTTCGCTGTCGGAAGATTGCGTTGAACCTGGAGAGTTGGGACCCATGGAATGGGGAGCACGCAGGATTCCTTTCAAGGGTCTGCATTTGCTTTCCCAACCTCACCAATCGTCTCAGCCCCAAGAGTGTCCAGCCTTATGTCTTCTGCCGCTGGGGCTGTAGATGTGGTCAATCCTGGTTGCATGCCAGTCCCTGAACGCATTTTGGAAGAATTTCTCTCTGTTTTGCCCTGCTTGTTTCTTCTTTATGTTGGAAATGTATCCTCAGAATGGGTCTGAGCTGATTTTCCCTGCTGGTTTTAGGCCGCTTGACACACACTTGATGCACTTACACAGAGATATCAAGACTTAGCTTTTAAGATGCTTACTAGTCGGATAGATACTTGTGCGATGAACAGGGTCTGGTGAGTCCAGTTGATTGAGCAAGGAGTAGGTCGTGTCCATTCCATATTCGGTTTTCGGAAGGGTATCTGTGCTCATTTCAAACTCGAGTTTTATGCGTCACCCCACCTCACCTTTCCCCTGAAGCAGGCATAAGTGTGTTTTCTAAAAGCGTGACTCTGTTCTGTTTGGGGATTCAGTGCATGGGGAGCGATTTTTACATTCCCTCGATAAGTGATATCATAAGTTTCTTTTTTTGTGGGACTTATTTCACTGAGGATGATCGTACCTAAATCCACTCAGGATGCTGCTACCAGCCTCATGACGTGGATTTCATGGCTGAGTGACACTCCATTGGACCTACGTAGCACCACTTGTCCACTTGTCCACTTGTCTTTGTCCACTTGTCCACTCGTCTTTGTCCACTTGGCTCTTTCCTGGGATATGAAACGTGTACCGGAGTGGAGGTTCTTGTCAAGACAGCAGCCCTCAACTTTGGGGTCCCTGTGTCTGGTTGATTTTTTCATTTTCCCAAGGTCAACGCCCATGTGTGGAAGTGCCCTATGCTCTGTGGTTCTGTGTTTTCCATGGTTTGGGAAAGAGGATACACTTGTGAAGATTGGCTGTTGGCCATTGACATCCCGCCCATCAGCTTAACAAGGCTCCCTTGACTCCGTGGGCTGTCCTGCCTTTCTGGTTTTTAGACTTTTTTCGCCTGGCCCTTTTGCCCCGGGGGGGGGCGAGAGATTTCTTTGTAGTGCTGATTTGCTCTCCCAGGTTGCTTGGTTGGCCAAAAAGGGCGTATGCGTTTTTTCCTGAATATATTCAGGAAAAAACGCATACGCCCTTTTTGGCCAACCGCATCATTGTCCACGTTCTGGCGCTTTTCATGTGCTATCGGGGCCATTCCGATGTAGCCGTTGACATCCGTTTCCTGCAGTTCTGCCTTGCGTTCAGCGCCTCTTCGTAGCCTGACCTCAATATATTTTGGGGCGATAGTTATCGTTTAGAACTCTGCAGGTTTGGGAAGTGCAGTGCCCCTGAGCTCCATTTCCCAAGTCGCTTTTTTGTGAGTGGGACGCAACACGGCTGGATGGCTTCACGCCCTATTGTCGATCCGGGGTGGCAGGCTGAACCGCTGGTGAATTCTTCTTCGTGATGGGAAATGAGAGTGACATGTGCCCGACCAAACACCTCCAGCGAGTCTCTCATTGGTTCCCCCTCTTGCAGTTCATCCTGCGGACAAATTGCAGACGGTACGAAAGAGGCATGGAAAGGCGCCGAGTCTCCAAGTGGGGAGATTGTTAGTAAGGGGGCCTGAATGGAGAACACGAGCACCAGGAGATGAAAACTGAGGTGAGTTTCAGAAAGCTTTCCCGATCCCACGGTGTAGCATCCGCTGGGTTTCCAATGAGTGCTTTCGCTGTCGGAAGATTGCGTTGAACCTGGAGAGTTGGGACCCATGGAATGGGGAGCACGCAGGATTCCTTTCAAGGGTCTGCATTTGCTTTCCCAACCTCACCAATCGTCTCAGCCCCAAGAGTGTCCAGCCTTATGTCTTCTGCCGCTGGGGCTGTAGATGTGGTCAATCCTGGTTGCATGCCAGTCCCTGAACGCATTTTGGAAGAATTTCTCTCTGTTTTGCCCTGCTTGTTTCTTCTTTATGTTGGAAATGTATCCTCAGAATGGGTCTGAGCTGATTTTCCCTGCTGGTTTTAGGCCGCTTTACACACACTTGATGCACTTACACAGAGATATCAAGACTTAGCTTTGAAGATGCTTACTAGTCGGATAGATACTTGTGCGATGAACAGGGTCTGGTGAGTCCAGTTGATTGAGCAAGGAGTAGGTCGTGTCCATTCCATATTCGGTTTTCGGAAGGGTATCTGTGCTCATTTCAAACTCGAGTTTTATGCGTCACCCCACCTCACCTTTCCCCTGAAGCAGGCATAAGTGTGTTTTCTAAAAGCGTGACTCTGTTCTGTTTGGGGATTCAGTGCATGGGGAGCGATTTTTACATTCCCTCGATAAGTGATATCATAAGTTTCTTTTTTTGTGGGACTTATTTCACTGAGGATGATCGTACCTAAATCCACTCAGGATGCTGCTACCAGCCTCATGACGTGGATTTCATGGCTGAGTGACACTCCATTGGACCTACGTAGCACCACTTGTCCACTTGTCCACTTGTCTTTGTCCACTTGTCCACTTGGCTCTTTCCTGGGATATGAAACGTGTACCGGAGTGGAGGTTCTTGTCAAGACAGCAGCCCTCAACTTTGGGGTCCCTGTGTCTGGTTGATTTTTTCATTTTCCCAAGGTCAAAGCCCATGTGTGGAAGTGCCCTATGCTCTGTGGTTCTGTGTTTTCCATGGTTTGGGAAAGAGGATACACTTGTGAAGATTGGCTGTTGGCCATTGACATCCCGCCCATCAGCTTAACAAGGCTCCCTTGACTCCGTGGGCTGTCCTGCCCTTCTGGTTTTTAGACTTTTTTCGCCTGGCCCTTTTGCCCCGGGGGGGGGCGAGAGATTTCTTTGTAGTGCTGATTTGCTCTCCCAGGTTGCTTGGTTGGCCAAAAAGGGCGTATGCGTTTTTTCCTGAATATATTCAGGAAAAAACGCATACGCCCTTTTTGGCCAACCGCATCATTGTCCACGTTCTGGCGCTTTTCATGTGCTATCGGGGCCATTCCGATGTAGCCGTTGACATCCGTTTCCTGCAGTTCTGCCTTGCGTTCAGCGCCTCTTCGTAGCCTGACCTCAATATATTTTGGGGCGATAGTTATCGTTTAGAACTCTGCAGGTTTGGGAAATGCAGTGCCCCTGAGCTCCATTTCCCAAGTCGCTTTTTTGTGAGTGGGACGCAACACGGCTGGATGGCTTCACGCCCTATTGTCGATCCGGGGTGGCAGGCTGAACCGCTGGTGAATTCTTCTTCGTGATGGGAAATGAGAGTGACATGTGCCCGACCAAACACCTCCAGCGAGTCTCTCATTGGTTCCCCCTCTTGCAGTTCATCCTGCGGACAAATTGCAGACGGTACGAAAGAGGCATGGAAAGGCGCCGAGTCTCCAAGTGGGGAGATTGTTAGTAAGGGGGCCTGAATGGAGAACACGAGCACCAGGAGATGAAAACTGAGGTGAGTTTCAGAAAGCTTTCCCGATCCCACGGTGTAGCATCCGCTGGGTTTCCAATGAGTGCTTTCGCTGTCGGAAGATTGCGTTGAACCTGGAGAGTTGGGACCCATGGAATGGGGAGCACGCAGGATTCCTTTCAAGGGTCTGCATTTGCTTTCCCAACCTCACCAATCGTCTCAGCCCCAAGAGTGTCCAGCCTTATGTCTTCTGCCGCTGGGGCTGTAGATGTGGTCAATCCTGGTTGCATGCCAGTCCCTGAACGCATTTTGGAAGAATTTCTCTCTGTTTTGCCCTGCTTGTTTCTTCTTTATGTTGGAAATGTATCCTCAGAATGGGTCTGAGCTGATTTTCCCTGCTGGTTTTAGGCCGCTTGACACACACTTGATGCACTTACACAGAGATATCAAGACTTAGCTTTTAAGATGCTTACTAGTCGGATAGATACTTGTGCGATGAACAGGGTCTGGTGAGTCCAGTTGATTGAGCAAGGAGTAGGTCGTGTCCATTCCATATTCGGTTTTCGGAAGGGTATCTGTGCTCATTTCAAACTCGAGTTTTATGCGTCACCCCACCTCACCTTTCCCCTGAAGCAGGCATAAGTGTGTTTTCTAAAAGCGTGACTCTGTTCTGTTTGGGGATTCAGTGCATGGGGAGCGATTTTTACATTCCCTCGATAAGTGATATCATAAGTTTCTTTTTTTGTGGGACTTATTTCACTGAGGATGATCGTACCTAAATCCACTCAGGATGCTGCTACCAGCCTCATGACGTGGATTTCATGGCTGAGTGACACTCCATTGGACCTACGTAGCACCACTTGTCCACTTGTCCACTTGTCTTTGTCCACTTGTCCACTCGTCTTTGTCCACTTGGCTCTTTCCTGGGATATGAAACGTGTACCGGAGTGGAGGTTCTTGTCAAGACAGCAGCCCTCAACTTTGGGGTCCCTGTGTCTGGTTGATTTTTTGATTTTCCCAAGGTCAAAGCCCATGTGTGGAAGTGCCCTATGCTCTGTGGTTCTGTGTTTTCCATGGTTTGGGAAAGAGGATACACTTGTGAAGATTGGCTGTTGGCCATTGACATCCCGCCCATCAGCTTAACAAGGCTCCCTTGACTCCGTGGCCTGTCCTGCCCTTCTGGTTTTTAGACTTTTTTCGCCTGGCCCTTTTGCCCCGGGGGGGGGGCGAGAGATTTCTTTGTAGTGCTGATTTGCTCTCCCAGGTTGCTTGGTTGGCCAAAAAGGGCGTATGCGTTTTTTCCTGAATATATTCAGGAAAAAACGCATACGCCCTTTTTGGCCAACCGCATCATTGTCCACGTTCTGGCGCTTTTCATGTGCTATCGGGGCCATTCCGATGTAGCCGTTGACATCCGTTTCCTGCAGTTCTGCCTTGCGTTCAGCGCCTCTTCGTAGCCTGACCTCAATATATTTTGGGGCGATAGTTATCGTTTAGAACTCTGCAGGTTTGGGAAGTGCAGTGCCCCTGAGCTCCATTTCCCAAGTCGCTTTTTTGTGAGTGGGACGCAACACGGCTGGATGGCTTCACGCCCTATTGTCGATCCGGGGTGGCAGGCTGAACCGCTGGTGAATTCTTCTTCGTGATGGGAAATGAGAGTGACATGTGCCCGACCAAACACCTCCAGCGAGTCTCTCATTGGTTCCCCCTCTTGCAGTTCATCCTGCAGACAAATTGCAGACGGTACGAAAGAGGCATGGAAAGGCGCCGAGTCTCCAAGTGGGGAGATTGTTAGTAAGGGGGCCTGAATGGAGAACACGAGCACCAGGAGATGAAAACTGAGGTGAGTTTCAGAAAGCTTTCCCGATCCCACGGTGTAGCATCCGCTGGGTTTCCAATGAGTGCTTTCGCTGTCGGAAGATTGCGTTGAACCTGGAGAGTTGGGACCCATGGAATGGGGAGCACGCAGGATTCCTTTCAAGGGTCTGCATTTGCTTTCCCAACCTCACCAATCGTCTCAGCCCCAAGAGTGTCCAGCCTTATGTCTTCTGCCGCTGGGGCTGTAGATGTGGTCAATCCTGGTTGCATGCCAGTCCCTGAACGCATTTTGGAAGAATTTCTCTCTGTTTTGCCCTGCTTGTTTCTTCTTTATGTTGGAAATGTATCCTCAGAATGGGTCTGAGCTGATTTTCCCTGCTGGTTTTAGGCCGCTTTACACACACTTGATGCACTTACACAGAGATATCAAGACTTAGCTTTTAAGATGCTTACTAGTCGGATAGATACTTGTGCGATGAACAGGGTCTGGTGAGTCCAGTTGATTGAGCAAGGAGTAGGTCGTGTCCATTCCATATTCGGTTTTCGGAAGGGTATCTGTGCTCATTTCAAACTCGAGTTTTATGCGTCACCCCACCTCACCTTTCCCCTGAAGCAGGCATAAGTGTGTTTTCTAAAAGCGTGACTCTGTTCTGTTTGGGGATTCAGTGCATGGGGAGCGATTTTTACATTCCCTCGATAAGTGATATCATAAGTTTCTTTTTTTGTGGGACTTATTTCACTGAGGATGATCGTACCTAAATCCACTCAGGATGCTGCTACCAGCCTCATGACGTGGATTTCATGGCTGAGTGACACTCCATTGGACCTACGTAGCACCACTTGTCCACTTGTCCACTTGTCTTTGTCCACTTGTCCACTCGTCTTTGTCCACTTGGCTCTTTCCTGGGATATGAAACGTGTACCGGAGTGGAGGTTCTTGTCAAGACAGCAGCCCTCAACTTTGGGGTCCCTGTGTCTGGTTGATTTTTTGATTTTCCCAAGGTCAAAGCCCATGTGTGGAAGTGCCCTATGCTCTGTGGTTCTGTGTTTTCCATGGTTTGGGAAAGAGGATACACTTGTGAAGATTGGCTGTTGGCCATTGACATCCCGCCCATCAGCTTAACAAGGCTCCCTTGACTCCGTGGGCTGTCCTGCCCTTCTGGTTTTTAGACTTTTTTCGCCTGGCCCTTTTGCCCCGGGGGGGGGCGAGAGATTTCTTTGTAGTGCTGATTTGCTCTCCCAGGTTGCTTGGTTGGCCAAAAAGGGCGTATGCGTTTTTTCCTGAATATATTCAGGAAAAAACGCATACGCCCTTTTTGGCCAACCGCATCATTGTCCACGTTCTGGCGCTTTTCATGTGCTATCGGGGCCATTCCGATGTAGCCGTTGACATCCGTTTCCTGCAGTTCTGCCTTGCGTTCAGCGCCTCTTCGTAGCCTGACCTCAATATATTTTGGGGCGATAGTTATCGTTTAGAACTCTGCAGGTTTGGGAAATGCAGTGCCCCTGAGCTCCATTTCCCAAGTCGCTTTTTTGTGAGTGGGACGCAACACGGCTGGATGGCTTCACGCCCTATTGTCGATCCGGGGTGGCAGGCTGAACCGCTGGTGAATTCTTCTTCGTGATGGGAAATGAGAGTGACATGTGCCCGACCAAACACCTCCAGCGAGTCTCTCATTGGTTCCCCCTCTTGCAGTTCATCCTGCGGACAAATTGCAGACGGTACGAAAGAGGCATGGAAAGGCGCCGAGTCTCCAAGTGGGGAGATTGTTAGTAAGGGGGCCTGAATGGAGAACACGAGCACCAGGAGATGAAAACTGAGGTGAGTTTCAGAAAGCTTTCCCGATCCCACGGTGTAGCATCCGCTGGGTTTCCAATGAGTGCTTTCGCTGTCGGAAGATTGCGTTGAACCTGGAGAGTTGGGACCCATGGAATGGGGAGCACGCAGGATTCCTTTCAAGGGTCTGCATTTGCTTTCCCAACCTCACCAATCGTCTCAGCCCCAAGAGTGTCCAGCCTTATGTCTTCTGCCGCTGGGGCTGTAGATGTGGTCAATCCTGGTTGCATGCCAGTCCCTGAACGCATTTTGGAAGAATTTCTCTCTGTTTTGCCCTGCTTGTTTCTTCTTTATGTTGGAAATGTATCCTCAGAATGGGTCTGAGCTGATTTTCCCTGCTGGTTTTAGGCCGCTTTACACACACTTGATGCACTTACACAGAGATATCAAGACTTAGCTTTTAAGATGCTTACTAGTCGGATAGATACTTGTGCGATGAACAGGGTCTGGTGAGTCCAGTTGATTGAGCAAGGAGTAGGTCGTGTCCATTCCATATTCGGTTTTCGGAAGGGTATCTGTGCTCATTTCAAACTCGAGTTTTATGCGTCACCCCACCTCACCTTTCCCCTGAAGCAGGCATAAGTGTGTTTTCTAAAAGCGTGACTCTGTTCTGTTTGGGGATTCAGTGCATGGGGAGCGATTTTTACATTCCCTCGATAAGTGATATCATAAGTTTCTTTTTTTGTGGGACTTATTTCACTGAGGATGATCGTACCTAAATCCACTCAGGATGCTGCTACCAGCCTCATGACGTGGATTTCATGGCTGAGTGACACTCCATTGGACCTACGTAGCACCACTTGTCCACTTGTCCACTTGTCTTTGTCCACTTGTCCACTCGTCTTTGTCCACTTGGCTCTTTCCTGGGATATGAAACGTGTACCGGAGTGGAGGTTCTTGTCAAGACAGCAGCCCTCAACTTTGGGGTCCCTGTGTCTGGTTGATTTTTTGATTTTCCCAAGGTCAAAGCCCATGTGTGGAAGTGCCCTATGCTCTGTGGTTCTGTGTTTTCCATGGTTTGGGAAAGAGGATACACTTGTGAAGATTGGCTGTTGGCCATTGACATCCCGCCCATCAGCTTAACAAGGCTCCCTTGACTCCGTGGCCTGTCCTGCCCTTCTGGTTTTTAGACTTTTTTCGCCTGGCCCTTTTGCCCCGGGGGGGGGGCGAGAGATTTCTTTGTAGTGCTGATTTGCTCTCCCAGGTTGCTTGGTTGGCCAAAAAGGGCGTATGCGTTTTTTCCTGAATATATTCAGGAAAAAACGCATACGCCCTTTTTGGCCAACCGCATCATTGTCCACGTTCTGGCGCTTTTCATGTGCTATCGGGGCCATTCCGATGTAGCCGTTGACATCCGTTTCCTGCAGTTCTGCCTTGCGTTCAGCGCCTCTTCGTAGCCTGACCTCAATATATTTTGGGGCGATAGTTATCGTTTAGAACTCTGCAGGTTTGGGAAGTGCAGTGCCCCTGAGCTCCATTTCCCAAGTCGCTTTTTTGTGAGTGGGACGCAACACGGCTGGATGGCTTCACGCCCTATTGTCGATCCGGGGTGGCAGGCTGAACCGCTGGTGAATTCTTCTTCGTGATGGGAAATGAGAGTGACATGTGCCCGACCAAACACCTCCAGCGAGTCTCTCATTGGTTCCCCCTCTTGCAGTTCATCCTGCAGACAAATTGCAGACGGTACGAAAGAGGCATGGAAAGGCGCCGAGTCTCCAAGTGGGGAGATTGTTAGTAAGGGGGCCTGAATGGAGAACACGAGCACCAGGAGATGAAAACTGAGGTGAGTTTCAGAAAGCTTTCCCGATCCCACGGTGTAGCATCCGCTGGGTTTCCAATGAGTGCTTTCGCTGTCGGAAGATTGCGTTGAACCTGGAGAGTTGGGACCCATGGAATGGGGAGCACGCAGGATTCCTTTCAAGGGTCTGCATTTGCTTTCCCAACCTCACCAATCGTCTCAGCCCCAAGAGTGTCCAGCCTTATGTCTTCTGCCGCTGGGGCTGTAGATGTGGTCAATCCTGGTTGCATGCCAGTCCCTGAACGCATTTTGGAAGAATTTCTCTCTGTTTTGCCCTGCTTGTTTCTTCTTTATGTTGGAAATGTATCCTCAGAATGGGTCTGAGCTGATTTTCCCTGCTGGTTTTAGGCCGCTTTACACACACTTGATGCACTTACACAGAGATATCAAGACTTAGCTTTTAAGATGCTTACTAGTCGGATAGATACTTGTGCGATGAACAGGGTCTGGTGAGTCCAGTTGATTGAGCAAGGAGTAGGTCGTGTCCATTCCATATTCGGTTTTCGGAAGGGTATCTGTGCTCATTTCAAACTCGAGTTTTATGCGTCACCCCACCTCACCTTTCCCCTGAAGCAGGCATAAGTGTGTTTTCTAAAAGCGTGACTCTGTTCTGTTTGGGGATTCAGTGCATGGGGAGCGATTTTTACATTCCCTCGATAAGTGATATCATAAGTTTCTTTTTTTGTGGGACTTATTTCACTGAGGATGATCGTACCTAAATCCACTCAGGATGCTGCTACCAGCCTCATGACGTGGATTTCATGGCTGAGTGACACTCCATTGGACCTACGTAGCACCACTTGTCCACTTGTCCACTTGTCTTTGTCCACTTGTCCACTCGTCTTTGTCCACTTGGCTCTTTCCTGGGATGTGAAACGTGTACCGGAGTGGAGGTTCTTGTCAAGACAGCAGCCCTCAACTTTTTGGTCCCTGTGTCTGGTTGATTTTTTCATTTTCCCAAGGTCAACGCCCATGTGTGGAAGTGCCCTATGCTCTGTGGTTCTGTGTTTTCCATGGTTTGGGAAAGAGGATACACTTGTGAAGATTGGCTGTTGGCCATTGACATCCCGCCCATCAGCTTAACAAGGCTCCCTTGACTCCGTGGCCTGTCCTGCCTTTCTGGTTTTTAGACTTTTTTTGCCTGGCCCTTTTGCCCCGGGGGGGCGAGAGATTTCTTTGTAGTGCTGATTTGCTCTCCCAGGTTGCTTGGTTGGCCAAAAAGGGCGTATGCGTTTTTTCCTGAATATATTCAGGAAAAAACGCATACGCCCTTTTTGGCCAACCGCATCATTGTCCACGTTCTGGCGCTTTTCATGTGCTATCGGGGCCATTCCGATGTACCCGTTGACATCCGTTTCCTGCAGTTCTGCCTTGCGTTCAGCGCCTCTTCGTAGCCTGACCTCAATATATTTTGGGGCGATAGTTATCGTTTAGAACTCTGCAGGTTTGGGAAGTGCAGTGCCCCTGAGCTCCATTTCCCAAGTCGCTTTTTTGTGAGTGGGACGCAACACGGCTGGATGGCTTCACGCCCTATTGTCGATCCGGGGTGGCAGGCTGAACCGCTGGTGAATTCTTCTTCGTGATGGGAAATGAGAGTGACATGTGCCCGACCAAACACCTCCAGCGAGTCTCTCATTGGTTCCCCCTCTTGCAGTTCATCGTGCAGACAAATTGCAGACGGTACGAAAGAGGCATGGAAAGGCGCCGAGTCTCCAAGTGGGGAGATTGTTAGTAAGGGGGCCTGAATGGAGAACACGAGCACCAGGAGATGAAAACTGAGGTGAGTTTCAGAAAGCTTTCCCGATCCCACGGTGTAGCATCCGCTGGGTTTCCAATGAGTGCTTTCGCTGTCGGAAGATTGCGTTGAACCTGGAGAGTTGGGACCCATGGAATGGGGAGCACGCAGGATTCCTTTCAAGGGTCTGCATTTGCTTTCCCAACCTCACCAATCGTCTCAGCCCCAAGAGTGTCCAGCCTTATGTCTTCTGCCGCTGGGGCTGTAGATGTGGTCAATCCTGGTTGCATGCCAGTCCCTGAACGCATTTTGGAAGAATTTCTCTCTGTTTTGCCCTGCTTGTTTCTTCTTTATGTTGGAAATGTATCCTCAGAATGGGTCTGAGCTGATTTTCCCTGCTGGTTTTAGGCCGCTTGACACACACTTGATGCACTTACACAGAGATATCAAGACTTAGCTTTTAAGATGCTTACTAGTCGGATAGATACTTGTGCGATGAACAGGGTCTGGTGAGTCCAGTTGATTGAGCAAGGAGTAGGTCGTGTCCATTCCATATTCGGTTTTCGGAAGGGTATCTGTGCTCATTTCAAACTCGAGTTTTATGCGTCACCCCACCTCACCTTTCCCCTGAAGCAGGCATAAGTGTGTTTTCTAAAAGCGTGACTCTGTTCTGTTTGGGGATTCAGTGCATGGGGAGCGATTTTTACATTCCCTCGATAAGTGATATCATAAGTTTCTTTTTTTGTGGGACTTATTTCACTGAGGATGATCGTACCTAAATCCACTCAGGATGCTGCTACCAGCCTCATGACGTGGATTTCATGGCTGAGTGACACTCCATTGGACCTACGTAGCACCACTTGTCCACTTGTCCACTTGTCTTTGTCCACTTGTCCACTCGTCTTTGTCCACTTGGCTCTTTCCTGGGATATGAAACGTGTACCGGAGTGGAGGTTCTTGTCAAGACAGCAGCCCTCAACTTTGGGGTCCCTGTGTCTGGTTGATTTTTTGATTTTCCCAAGGTCAACGCCCATGTGTGGAAGTGCCCTATGCTCTGTGGTTCTGTGTTTTCCATGGTTTGGGAAAGAGGATACACTTGTGAAGATTGGCTGTTGGCCATTGACATCCCGCCCATCAGCTTAACAAGGCTCCCTTGACTCCGTGGCCTGTCCTGCCCTTCTGGTTTTTAGACTTTTTTCGCCTGGCCCTTTTGCCCCGGGGGGGGGGCGAGAGATTTCTTTGTAGTGCTGATTTGCTCTCCCAGGTTGCTTGGTTGGCCAAAAAGGGCGTATGCGTTTTTTCCTGAATATATTCAGGAAAAAACGCATACGCCCTTTTTGGCCAACCGCATCATTGTCCACGTTCTGGCGCTTTTCATGTGCTATCGGGGCCATTCCGATGTAGCCGTTGACATCCGTTTCCTGCAGTTCTGCCTTGCGTTCAGCGCCTCTTCGTAGCCTGACCTCAATATATTTTGGGGCGATAGTTATCGTTTAGAACTCTGCAGGTTTGGGAAGTGCAGTGCCCCTGAGCTCCATTTCCCAAGTCGCTTTTTTGTGAGTGGGACGCAACACGGCTGGATGGCTTCACGCCCTATTGTCGATCCGGGGTGGCAGGCTGAACCGCTGGTGAATTCTTCTTCGTGATGGGAAATGAGAGTGACATGTGCCCGACCAAACACCTCCAGCGAGTCTCTCATTGGTTCCCCCTCTTGCAGTTCATCCTGCAGACAAATTGCAGACGGTACGAAAGAGGCATGGAAAGGCGCCGAGTCTCCAAGTGGGGAGATTGTTAGTAAGGGGGCCTGAATGGAGAACACGAGCACCAGGAGATGAAAACTGAGGTGAGTTTCAGAAAGCTTTCCCGATCCCACGGTGTAGCATCCGCTGGGTTTCCAATGAGTGCTTTCGCTGTCGGAAGATTGCGTTGAACCTGGAGAGTTGGGACCCATGGAATGGGGAGCACGCAGGATTCCTTTCAAGGGTCTGCATTTGCTTTCCCAACCTCACCAATCGTCTCAGCCCCAAGAGTGTCCAGCCTTATGTCTTCTGCCGCTGGGGCTGTAGATGTGGTCAATCCTGGTTGCATGCCAGTCCCTGAACGCATTTTGGAAGAATTTCTCTCTGTTTTGCCCTGCTTGTTTCTTCTTTATGTTGGAAATGTATCCTCAGAATGGGTCTGAGCTGATTTTCCCTGCTGGTTTTAGGCCGCTTTACACACACTTGATGCACTTACACAGAGATATCAAGACTTAGCTTTTAAGATGCTTACTAGTCGGATAGATACTTGTGCGATGAACAGGGTCTGGTGAGTCCAGTTGATTGAGCAAGGAGTAGGTCGTGTCCATTCCATATTCGGTTTTCGGAAGGGTATCTGTGCTCATTTCAAACTCGAGTTTTATGCGTCACCCCACCTCACCTTTCCCCTGAAGCAGGCATAAGTGTGTTTTCTAAAAGCGTGACTCTGTTCTGTTTGGGGATTCAGTGCATGGGGAGCGATTTTTACATTCCCTCGATAAGTGATATCATAAGTTTCTTTTTTTGTGGGACTTATTTCACTGAGGATGATCGTACCTAAATCCACTCAGGATGCTGCTACCAGCCTCATGACGTGGATTTCATGGCTGAGTGACACTCCATTGGACCTACGTAGCACCACTTGTCCACTTGTCCACTTGTCTTTGTCCACTTGTCCACTCGTCTTTGTCCACTTGGCTCTTTCCTGGGATGTGAAACGTGTACCGGAGTGGAGGTTCTTGTCAAGACAGCAGCCCTCAACTTTTTGGTCCCTGTGTCTGGTTGATTTTTTCATTTTCCCAAGGTCAACGCCCATGTGTGGAAGTGCCCTATGCTCTGTGGTTCTGTGTTTTCCATGGTTTGGGAAAGAGGATACACTTGTGAAGATTGGCTGTTGGCCATTGACATCCCGCCCATCAGCTTAACAAGGCTCCCTTGACTCCGTGGCCTGTCCTGCCTTTCTGGTTTTTAGACTTTTTTTGCCTGGCCCTTTTGCCCCGGGGGGGCGAGAGATTTCTTTGTAGTGCTGATTTGCTCTCCCAGGTTGCTTGGTTGGCCAAAAAGGGCGTATGCGTTTTTTCCTGAATATATTCAGGAAAAAACGCATACGCCCTTTTTGGCCAACCGCATCATTGTCCACGTTCTGGCGCTTTTCATGTGCTATCGGGGCCATTCCGATGTACCCGTTGACATCCGTTTCCTGCAGTTCTGCCTTGCGTTCAGCGCCTCTTCGTAGCCTGACCTCAATATATTTTGGGGCGATAGTTATCGTTTAGAACTCTGCAGGTTTGGGAAGTGCAGTGCCCCTGAGCTCCATTTCCCAAGTCGCTTTTTTGTGAGTGGGACGCAACACGGCTGGATGGCTTCACGCCCTATTGTCGATCCGGGGTGGCAGGCTGAACCGCTGGTGAATTCTTCTTCGTGATGGGAAATGAGAGTGACATGTGCCCGACCAAACACCTCCAGCGAGTCTCTCATTGGTTCCCCCTCTTGCAGTTCATCGTGCAGACAAATTGCAGACGGTACGAAAGAGGCATGGAAAGGCGCCGAGTCTCCAAGTGGGGAGATTGTTAGTAAGGGGGCCTGAATGGAGAACACGAGCACCAGGAGATGAAAACTGAGGTGAGTTTCAGAAAGCTTTCCCGATCCCACGGTGTAGCATCCGCTGGGTTTCCAATGAGTGCTTTCGCTGTCGGAAGATTGCGTTGAACCTGGAGAGTTGGGACCCATGGAATGGGGAGCACGCAGGATTCCTTTCAAGGGTCTGCATTTGCTTTCCCAACCTCACCAATCGTCTCAGCCCCAAGAGTGTCCAGCCTTATGTCTTCTGCCGCTGGGGCTGTAGATGTGGTCAATCCTGGTTGCATGCCAGTCCCTGAACGCATTTTGGAAGAATTTCTCTCTGTTTTGCCCTGCTTGTTTCTTCTTTATGTTGGAAATGTATCCTCAGAATGGGTCTGAGCTGATTTTCCCTGCTGGTTTTAGGCCGCTTGACACACACTTGATGCACTTACACAGAGATATCAAGACTTAGCTTTTAAGATGCTTACTAGTCGGATAGATACTTGTGCGATGAACAGGGTCTGGTGAGTCCAGTTGATTGAGCAAGGAGTAGGTCGTGTCCATTCCATATTCGGTTTTCGGAAGGGTATCTGTGCTCATTTCAAACTCGAGGTTTATGCGTCACCCCACCTCACCTTTCCCCTGAAGCAGGCATAAGTGTGTTTTCTAAAAGCGTGACTCTGTTCTGTTTGGGGATTCAGTGCATGGGGAGCGATTTTTACATTCCCTCGATAAGTGATATCATAAGTTTCTTTTTTTGTGGGACTTATTTCACTGAGGATGATCGTACCTAAATCCACTCAGGATGCTGCTACCAGCCTCATGACGTGGATTTCATGGCTGAGTGACACTCCATTGGACCTACGTAGCACCACTTGTCCACTTGTCCACTTGTCTTTGTCCACTTGTCCACTCGTCTTTGTCCACTTGGCTCTTTCCTGGGATATGAAACGTGTACCGGAGTGGAGGTTCTTGTCAAGACAGCAGCCCTCAACTTTGGGGTCCCTGTGTCTGGTTGATTTTTTCATTTTCCCAAGGTCAACGCCCATGTGTGGAAGTGCCCTATGCTCTGTGGTTCTGTGTTTTCCATGGTTTGGGAAAGAGGATACACTTGTGAAGATTGGCTGTTGGCCATTGACATCCCGCCCATCAGCTTAACAAGGCTCCCTTGACTCCGTGGGCTGTCCTGCCTTTCTGGTTTTTAGACTTTTTTCGCCTGGCCCTTTTGCCCCGGGGGGGGCGAGAGATTTCTTTGTAGTGCTGATTTGCTCTCCCAGGTTGCTTGGTTGGCCAAAAAGGGCGTATGCGTTTTTTCCTGAATATATTCAGGAAAAAACGCATACGCCCTTTTTGGCCAACCGCATCATTGTCCACGTTCTGGCGCTTTTCATGTGCTATCGGGGCCATTCCGATGTAGCCGTTGACATCCGTTTCCTGCAGTTCTGCCTTGCGTTCAGCGCCTCTTCGTAGCCTGACCTCAATATATTTTGGGGCGATAGTTATCGTTTAGAACTCTGCAGGTTTGGGAAATGCAGTGCCCCTGAGCTCCATTTCCCAAGTCGCTTTTTTGTGAGTGGGACGCAACACGGCTGGATGGCTTCACGCCCTATTGTCGATCCGGGGTGGCAGGCTGAACCGCTGGTGAATTCTTCTTCGTGATGGGAAATGAGAGTGACATGTGCCCGACCAAACACCTCCAGCGAGTCTCTCATTGGTTCCCCCTCTTGCAGTTCATCCTGCGGACAAATTGCAGACGGTACGAAAGAGGCATGGAAAGGCGCCGAGTCTCCAAGTGGGGAGATTGTTAGTAAGGGGGCCTGAATGGAGAACACGAGCACCAGGAGATGAAAACTGAGGTGAGTTTCAGAAAGCTTTCCCGATCCCACGGTGTAGCATCCGCTGGGTTTCCAATGAGTGCTTTCGCTGTCGGAAGATTGCGTTGAACCTGGAGAGTTGGGACCCATGGAATGGGGAGCACGCAGGATTCCTTTCAAGGGTCTGCATTTGCTTTCCCAACCTCACCAATCGTCTCAGCCCCAAGAGTGTCCAGCCTTATGTCTTCTGCCGCTGGGGCTGTAGATGTGGTCAATCCTGGTTGCATGCCAGTCCCTGAACGCATTTTGGAAGAATTTCTCTCTGTTTTGCCCTGCTTGTTTCTTCTTTATGTTGGAAATGTATCCTCAGAATGGGTCTGAGCTGATTTTCCCTGCTGGTTTTAGGCCGCTTTACACACACTTGATGCACTTACACAGAGATATCAAGACTTAGCTTTTAAGATGCTTACTAGTCGGATAGATACTTGTGCGATGAACAGGGTCTGGTGAGTCCAGTTGATTGAGCAAGGAGTAGGTCGTGTCCATTCCATATTCGGTTTTCGGAAGGGTATCTGTGCTCATTTCAAACTCGAGTTTTATGCGTCACCCCACCTCACCTTTCCCCTGAAGCAGGCATAAGTGTGTTTTCTAAAAGCGTGACTCTGTTCTGTTTGGGGATTCAGTGCATGGGGAGCGATTTTTACATTCCCTCGATAAGTGATATCATAAGTTTCTTTTTTTGTGGGACTTATTTCACTGAGGATGATCGTACCTAAATCCACTCAGGATGCTGCTACCAGCCTCATGACGTGGATTTCATGGCTGAGTGACACTCCATTGGACCTACGTAGCACCACTTGTCCACTTGTCCACTTGTCTTTGTCCACTTGTCCACTCGTCTTTGTCCACTTGGCTCTTTCCTGGGATATGAAACGTGTACCGGAGTGGAGGTTCTTGTCAAGACAGCAGCCCTCAACTTTGGGGTCCCTGTGTCTGGTTGATTTTTTGATTTTCCCAAGGTCAAAGCCCATGTGTGGAAGTGCCCTATGCTCTGTGGTTCTGTGTTTTCCATGGTTTGGGAAAGAGGATACACTTGTGAAGATTGGCTGTTGGCCATTGACATCCCGCCCATCAGCTTAACAAGGCTCCCTTGACTCCGTGGCCTGTCCTGCCTTTCTGGTTTTTAGACTTTTTTCGCCTGGCCCTTTTGCCCCGGGGGGGGGCGAGAGATTTCTTTGTAGTGCTGATTTGCTCTCCCAGGTTGCTTGGTTGGCCAAAAAGGGCGTATGCGTTTTTTCCTGAATATATTCAGGAAAAAACGCATACGCCCTTTTTGGCCAACCGCATCATTGTCCACGTTCTGGCGCTTTTCATGTGCTATCGGGGCCATTCCGATGTAGCCGTTGACATCCGTTTCCTGCAGTTCTGCCTTGCGTTCAGCGCCTCTTCGTAGCCTGACCTCAATATATTTTGGGGCGATAGTTATCGTTTAGAACTCTGCAGGTTTGGGAAGTGCAGTGCCCCTGAGCTCCATTTCCCAAGTCGCTTTTTTGTGAGTGGGACGCAACACGGCTGGATGGCTTCACGCCCTATTGTCGATCCGGGGTGGCAGGCTGAACCGCTGGTGAATTCTTCTTCGTGATGGGAAATGAGAGTGACATGTGCCCGACCAAACACCTCCAGCGAGTCTCTCATTGGTTCCCCCTCTTGCAGTTCATCCTGCGGACAAATTGCAGACGGTACGAAAGAGGCATGGAAAGGCGCCGAGTCTCCAAGTGGGGAGATTGTTAGTAAGGGGGCCTGAATGGAGAACACGAGCACCAGGAGATGAAAACTGAGGTGAGTTTCAGAAAGCTTTCCCGATCCCACGGTGTAGCATCCGCTGGGTTTCCAATGAGTGCTTTCGCTGTCGGAAGATTGCGTTGAACCTGGAGAGTTGGGACCCATGGAATGGGGAGCACGCAGGATTCCTTTCAAGGGTCTGCATTTGCTTTCCCAACCTCACCAATCGTCTCAGCCCCAAGAGTGTCCAGCCTTATGTCTTCTGCCGCTGGGGCTGTAGATGTGGTCAATCCTGGTTGCATGCCAGTCCCTGAACGCATTTTGGAAGAATTTCTCTCTGTTTTGCCCTGCTTGTTTCTTCTTTATGTTGGAAATGTATCCTCAGAATGGGTCTGAGCTGATTTTCCCTGCTGGTTTTAGGCCGCTTTACACACACTTGATGCACTTACACAGAGATATCAAGACTTAGCTTTGAAGATGCTTACTAGTCGGATAGATACTTGTGCGATGAACAGGGTCTGGTGAGTCCAGTTGATTGAGCAAGGAGTAGGTCGTGTCCATTCCATATTCGGTTTTCGGAAGGGTATCTGTGCTCATTTCAAACTCGAGTTTTATGCGTCACCCCACCTCACCTTTCCCCTGAAGCAGGCATAAGTGTGTTTTCTAAAAGCGTGACTCTGTTCTGTTTGGGGATTCAGTGCATGGGGAGCGATTTTTACATTCCCTCGATAAGTGATATCATAAGTTTCTTTTTTTGTGGGACTTATTTCACTGAGGATGATCGTACCTAAATCCACTCAGGATGCTGCTACCAGCCTCATGACGTGGATTTCATGGCTGAGTGACACTCCATTGGACCTACGTAGCACCACTTGTCCACTTGTCCACTTGTCTTTGTCCACTTGTCCACTCGTCTTTGTCCACTTGGCTCTTTCCTGGGATGTGAAACGTGTACCGGAGTGGAGGTTCTTGTCAAGACAGCAGCCCTCAACTTTGGGGTCCCTGTGTCTGGTTGATTTTTTCATTTTCCCAAGGTCAACGCCCATGTGTGGAAGTGCCCTATGCTCTGTGGTTCTGTGTTTTACATGGTTTGGGAAAGAGGATACACTTGTGAAGATTGGCTGTTGGCCATTGACATCCCGCCCATCAGCTTAACAAGGCTCCCTTGACTCCGTGGCCTGTCCTGCCTTTCTGGTTTTTAGACTTTTTTTGCCTGGCCCTTTTGCCCCGGGGGGGCGAGAGATTTCTTTGTAGTGCTGATTTGCTCTCCCAGGTTGCTTGGTTGGCCAAAAAGGGCGTATGCGTTTTTTCCTGAATATATTCAGGAAAAAACGCATACGCCCTTTTTGGCCAACCGCATCATTGTCCACGTTCTGGCGCTTTTCATGTGCTATCGGGGCCATTCCGATGTACCCGTTGACATCCGTTTCCTGCAGTTCTGCCTTGCGTTCAGCGCCTCTTCGTAGCCTGACCTCAATATATTTTGGGGCGATAGTTATCGTTTAGAACTCTGCAGGTTTGGGAAGTGCAGTGCCCCTGAGCTCCATTTCCCAAGTCGCTTTTTTGTGAGTGGGACGCAACACGGCTGGATGGCTTCACGCCCTATTGTCGATCCGGGGTGGCAGGCTGAACCGCTGGTGAATTCTTCTTCGTGATGGGAAATGAGAGTGACATGTGCCCGACCAAACACCTCCAGCGAGTCTCTCATTGGTTCCCCCTCTTGCAGTTCATCCTGCAGACAAATTGCAGACGGTACGAAAGAGGCATGGAAAGGCGCCGAGTCTCCAAGTGGGGAGATTGTTAGTAAGGGGGCCTGAATGGAGAACACGAGCACCAGGAGATGAAAACTGAGGTGAGTTTCAGAAAGCTTTCCCGATCCCACGGTGTAGCATCCGCTGGGTTTCCAATGAGTGCTTTCGCTGTCGGAAGATTGCGTTGAACCTGGAGAGTTGGGACCCATGGAATGGGGAGCACGCAGGATTCCTTTCAAGGGTCTGCATTTGCTTTCCCAACCTCACCAATCGTCTCAGCCCCAAGAGTGTCCAGCCTTATGTCTTCTGCCGCTGGGGCTGTAGATGTGGTCAATCCTGGTTGCATGCCAGTCCCTGAACGCATTTTGGAAGAATTTCTCTCTGTTTTGCCCTGCTTGTTTCTTCTTTATGTTGGAAATGTATCCTCAGAATGGGTCTGAGCTGATTTTCCCTGCTGGTTTTAGGCCGCTTTACACACACTTGATGCACTTACACAGAGATATCAAGACTTAGCTTTTAAGATGCTTACTAGTCGGATAGATACTTGTGCGATGAACAGGGTCTGGTGAGTCCAGTTGATTGAGCAAGGAGTAGGTCGTGTCCATTCCATATTCGGTTTTCGGAAGGGTATCTGTGCTCATTTCAAACTCGAGTTTTATGCGTCACCCCACCTCACCTTTCCCCTGAAGCAGGCATAAGTGTGTTTTCTAAAAGCGTGACTCTGTTCTGTTTGGGGATTCAGTGCATGGGGAGCGATTTTTACATTCCCTCGATAAGTGATATCATAAGTTTCTTTTTTTGTGGGACTTATTTCACTGAGGATGATCGTACCTAAATCCACTCAGGATGCTGCTACCAGCCTCATGACGTGGATTTCATGGCTGAGTGACACTCCATTGGACCTACGTAGCACCACTTGTCCACTTGTCCACTTGTCTTTGTCCACTTGTCCACTCGTCTTTGTCCACTTGGCTCTTTCCTGGGATGTGAAACGTGTACCGGAGTGGAGGTTCTTGTCAAGACAGCAGCCCTCAACTTTGGGGTCCCTGTGTCTGGTTGATTTTTTCATTTTCCCAAGGTCAACGCCCATGTGTGGAAGTGCCCTATGCTCTGTGGTTCTGTGTTTTCCATGGTTTGGGAAAGAGGATACACTTGTGAAGATTGGCTGTTGGCCATTGACATCCCGCCCATCAGCTTAACAAGGCTCCCTTGACTCCGTGGCCTGTCCTGCCTTTCTGGTTTTTAGACTTTTTTTGCCTGGCCCTTTTGCCCCGGGGGGGCGAGAGATTTCTTTGTAGTGCTGATTTGCTCTCCCAGGTTGCTTGGTTGGCCAAAAAGGGCGTATGCGTTTTTTCCTGAATATATTCAGGAAAAAACGCATACGCCCTTTTTGGCCAACCGCATCATTGTCCACGTTCTGGCGCTTTTCATGTGCTATCGGGGCCATTCCGATGTACCCGTTGACATCCGTTTCCTGCAGTTCTGCCTTGCGTTCAGCGCCTCTTCGTAGCCTGACCTCAATATATTTTGGGGCGATAGTTATCGTTTAGAACTCTGCAGGTTTGGGAAGTGCAGTGCCCCTGAGCTCCATTTCCCAAGTCGCTTTTTTGTGAGTGGGACGCAACACGGCTGGATGGCTTCACGCCCTATTGTCGATCCGGGGTGGCAGGCTGAACCGCTGGTGAATTCTTCTTCGTGATGGGAAATGAGAGTGACATGTGCCCGACCAAACACCTCCAGCGAGTCTCTCATTGGTTCCCCCTCTTGCAGTTCATCGTGCGGACAAATTGCAGACGGTACGAAAGAGGCATGGAAAGGCGCCGAGTCTCCAAGTGGGGAGATTGTTAGTAAGGGGGCCTGAATGGAGAACACGAGCACCAGGAGATGAAAACTGAGGTGAGTTTCAGAAAGCTTTCCCGATCCCACGGTGTAGCATCCGCTGGGTTTCCAATGAGTGCTTTCGCTGTCGGAAGATTGCGTTGAACCTGGAGAGTTGGGACCCATGGAATGGGGAGCACGCAGGATTCCTTTCAAGGGTCTGCATTTGCTTTCCCAACCTCACCAATCGTCTCAGCCCCAAGAGTGTCCAGCCTTATGTCTTCTGCCGCTGGGGCTGTAGATGTGGTCAATCCTGGTTGCATGCCAGTCCCTGAACGCATTTTGGAAGAATTTCTCTCTGTTTTGCCCTGCTTGTTTCTTCTTTATGTTGGAAATGTATCCTCAGAATGGGTCTGAGCTGATTTTCCCTGCTGGTTTTAGGCCGCTTTACACACACTTGATGCACTTACACAGAGATATCAAGACTTAGCTTTTAAGATGCTTACTAGTCGGATAGATACTTGTGCGATGAACAGGGTCTGGTGAGTCCAGTTGATTGAGCAAGGAGTAGGTCGTGTCCATTCCATATTCGGTTTTCGGAAGGGTATCTGTGCTCATTTCAAACTCGAGTTTTATGCGTCACCCCACCTCACCTTTCCCCTGAAGCAGGCATAAGTGTGTTTTCTAAAAGCGTGACTCTGTTCTGTTTGGGGATTCAGTGCATGGGGAGCGATTTTTACATTCCCTCGATAAGTGATATCATAAGTTTCTTTTTTTGTGGGACTTATTTCACTGAGGATGATCGTACCTAAATCCACTCAGGATGCTGCTACCAGCCTCATGACGTGGATTTCATGGCTGAGTGACACTCCATTGGACCTACGTAGCACCACTTGTCCACTTGTCTTTGTCCACTTGTCCACTCGTCTTTGTCCACTTGGCTCTTTCCTGGGATATGAAACGTGTACCGGAGTGGAGGTTCTTGTCAAGACAGCAGCCCTCAACTTTGGGGTCCCTGTGTCTGGTTGATTTTTTCATTTTCCCAAGGTCAACGCCCATGTGTGGAAGTGCCCTATGCTCTGTGGTTCTGTGTTTTCCATGGTTTGGGAAAGAGGATACACTTGTGAAGATTGGCTGTTGGCCATTGACATCCCGCCCATCAGCTTAACAAGGCTCCCTTGACTCCGTGGGCTGTCCTGCCTTTCTGGTTTTTAGACTTTTTTCGCCTGGCCCTTTTGCCCCGGGGGGGGGCGAGAGATTTCTTTGTAGTGCTGATTTGCTCTCCCAGGTTGCTTGGTTGGCCAAAAAGGGCGTATGCGTTTTTTCCTGAATATATTCAGGAGAAAACGCATACGCCCTTTTTGGCCAACCGCATCATTGTCCACATTCTGGCGCTTTTCATGTGCTATCGGGGCCATTCCGATGTACCCGTTGACATCCGTTTCCTGCAGTTCTGCCTTGCGTTCAGCGCCTCTTCGTAGCCTGACCTCAATATATTTGGGGGCGATAGTTATCGTTTAGAACTCTGCAGGTTTGGGAAATGCAGTGCCCCTGAGCTCCATTTCCCAAGTCGCTTTTTTGTGAGTGGGACGCAACACGGCTGGATGGCTTCACGCCCTATTGTCGATCCGGGGTGGCAGGCTGAACCGCTGGTGAATTCTTCTTCGTGATGGGAAATGAGAGTGACATGTGCCCGACCAAACACCTCCAGCGAGTCTCTCATTGGTTCCCCCTCTTGCAGTTCATCCTGCGGACAAATTGCAGACGGTACGAAAGAGGCATGGAAAGGCGCCGAGTCTCCAAGTGGGGAGATTGTTAGTAAGGGGGCCTGAATGGAGAACACGAGCACCAGGAGATGAAAACTGAGGTGAGTTTCAGAAAGCTTTCCCGATCCCACGGTGTAGCATCCGCTGGGTTTCCAATGAGTGCTTTCGCTGTCGGAAGATTGCGTTGAACCTGGAGAGTTGGGACCCATGGAATGGGGAGCACGCAGGATTCCTTTCAAGGGTCTGCATTTGCTTTCCCAACCTCACCAATCGTCTCAGCCCCAAGAGTGTCCAGCCTTATGTCTTCTGCCGCTGGGGCTGTAGATGTGGTCAATCCTGGTTGCATGCCAGTCCCTGAACGCATTTTGGAAGAATTTCTCTCTGTTTTGCCCTGCTTGTTTCTTCTTTATGTTGGAAATGTATCCTCAGAATGGGTCTGAGCTGATTTTCCCTGCTGGTTTTAGGCCGCTTTACACACACTTGATGCACTTACACAGAGATATCAAGACTTAGCTTTGAAGATGCTTACTAGTCGGATAGATACTTGTGCGATGAAGAGGGTCTGGTGAGTCCAGTTGATTGAGCAAGGAGTAGGTCGTGTCCATTCCATATTCGGTTTTCGGAAGGGTATCTGTGCTCATTTCAAACTCGAGTTTTATGCGTCACCCCACCTCACCTTTCCCCTGAAGCAGGCATAAGTGTGTTTTCTAAAAGCGTGACTCTGTTCTGTTTGGGGATTCAGTGCATGGGGAGCGATTTTTACATTCCCTCGATAAGTGATATCATAAGTTTCTTTTTTTGTGGGACTTATTTCACTGAGGATGATCGTACCTAAATCCACTCAGGATGCTGCTACCAGCCTCATGACGTGGATTTCATGGCTGAGTGACACTCCATTGGACCTACGTAGCACCACTTGTCCACTTGTCCACTTGTCTTTGTCCACTTGTCCACTCGTCTTTGTCCACTTGGCTCTTTCCTGGGATATGAAACGTGTACCGGAGTGGAGGTTCTTGTCAAGACAGCAGCCCTCAACTTTGGGGTCCCTGTGTCTGGATGATTTTTTGATTTTCCCAAGGTCAAAGCCCATGTGTGGAAGTGCCCTATGCTCTGTGGTTCTGTGTTTTCCATGGTTTGGGAAAGAGGATACACTTGTGAAGATTGGCTGTTGGCCATTGACATCCCGCCCATCAGCTTAACAAGGCTCCCTTGACTCCGTGGCCTGTCCTGCCTTTCTGGTTTTTAGACTTTTTTCGCCTGGCCCTTTTGCCCCGGGGGGGGCGAGAGATTTCTTTGTAGTGCTGATTTGCTCTCCCAGGTTGCTTGGTTGGCCAAAAAGGGCGTATGCGTTTTTTCCTGAATATATTCAGGAAAAAACGCATACGCCCTTTTTGGCCAACCGCATCATTGTCCACGTTCTGGCGCTTTTCATGTGCTATCGGGGCCATTCCGATGTACCCGTTGACATCCGTTTCCTGCAGTTCTGCCTTGCGTTCAGCGCCTCTTCGTAGCCTGACCTCAATATATTTTGGGGCGATAGTTATCGTTTAGAACTCTGCAGGTTTGGGAAGTGCAGTGCCCCTGAGCTCCATTTCCCAAGTCGCTTTTTTGTGAGTGGGACGCAACACGGCTGGATGGCTTCACGCCCTATTGTCAATCCGGGGTGGCAGGCTGAACCGCTGGTGAATTCTTCTTCGTGATGGGAAATGAGAGTGACATGTGCCCGACCAAACACCTCCAGCGAGTCTCTCATTGGTTCCCCCTCTTGCAGTTCATCCTGCGGACAAATTGCAGACGGTACGAAAGAGGCATGGAAAGGCGCCGAGTCTCCAAGTGGGGAGATTGTTAGTAAGGGGGCCTGAATGGAGAACACGAGCACCAGGAGATGAAAACTGAGGTGAGTTTCAGAAAGCTTTCCCGATCCCACGGTGTAGCATCCGCTGGGTTTCCAATGAGTGCTTTCGCTGTCGGAAGATTGCGTTGAACCTGGAGAGTTGGGACCCATGGAATGGGGAGCACGCAGGATTCCTTTCAAGGGTCTGCATTTGCTTTCCCAACCTCACCAATCGTCTCAGCCCCAAGAGTGTCCAGCCTTATGTCTTCTGCCGCTGGGGCTGTAGATGTGGTCAATCCTGGTTGCATGCCAGTCCCTGAACGCATTTTGGAAGAATTTCTCTCTGTTTTGCCCTGCTTGTTTCTTCTTTATGTTGGAAATGTATCCTCAGAATGGGTCTGAGCTGATTTTCCCTGCTGGTTTTAGGCCGCTTTACACACACTTGATGCACTTACACAGAGATATCAAGACTTAGCTTTTAAGATGCTTACTAGTCGGATAGATACTTGTGCGATGAACAGGGTCTGGTGAGTCCAGTTGATTGAGCAAGGAGTAGGTCGTGTCCATTCCATATTCGGTTTTCGGAAGGGTATCTGTGCTCATTTCAAACTCGAGTTTTATGCGTCACCCCACCTCACCTTTCCCCTGAAGCAGGCATAAGTGTGTTTTCTAAAAGCGTGACTCTGTTCTGTTTGGGGATTCAGTGCATGGGGAGCGATTTTTACATTCCCTCGATAAGTGATATCATAAGTTTCTTTTTTTGTGGGACTTATTTCACTGAGGATGATCGTACCTAAATCCACTCAGGATGCTGCTACCAGCCTCATGACGTGGATTTCATGGCTGAGTGACACTCCATTGGACCTACGTAGCACCACTTGTCCACTTGTCCACTTGTCTTTGTCCACTTGTCCACTCGTCTTTGTCCACTTGGCTCTTTCCTGGGATATGAAACGTGTACCGGAGTGGAGGTTCTTGTCAAGACAGCAGCCCTCAACTTTGGGGTCCCTGTGTCTGGTTGATTTTTTCATTTTCCCAAGGTCAACGCCCATGTGTGGAAGTGCCCTATGCTCTGTGGTTCTGTGTTTTACATGGTTTGGGAAAGAGGATACACTTGTGAAGATTGGCTGTTGGCCATTGACATCCCGCCCATCAGCTTAACAAGGCTCCCTTGACTCCGTGGGCTGTCCTGCCTTTCTGGTTTTTAGACTTTTTTCGCCTGGCCCTTTTGCCCCGGGGGGGGGCGAGAGATTTCTTTGTAGTGCTGATTTGCTCTCCCAGGTTGCTTGGTTGGCCAAAAAGGGCGTATGCGTTTTTTCCTGAATATATTCAGGAAAAAACGCATACGCCCTTTTTGGCCAACCGCATCATTGTCCACGTTCTGGCGCTTTTCATGTGCTATCGGGGCCATTCCGATGTAGCCGTTGACATCCGTTTCCTGCAGTTCTGCCTTGCGTTCAGCGCCTCTTCGTAGCCTGACCTCAATATATTTTGGGGCGATAGTTATCGTTTAGAACTCTGCAGGTTTGGGAAGTGCAGTGCCCCTGAGCTCCATTTCCCAAGTCGCTTTTTTGTGAGTGGGACGCAACACGGCTGGATGGCTTCACGCCCTATTGTCGATCCGGGGTGGCAGGCTGAACCTCTGGTGAATTCTTCTTCGTGATGGGAAATGAGAGTGACATGTGCCCGACCAAACACCTCCAGCGTGTCTCTCATTGGTTCCCCCTCTTGCAGTTCATCCTGCGGACAAATTGCAGACGGTACGAAAGAGGCATGGAAAGGCGCCGAGTCTCCAAGTGGGGAGATTGTTAGTAAGGGGGCCTGAATGGAGAACACGAGCACCAGGAGATGAAAACTGAGGTGAGTTTCAGAAAGCTTTCCCGATCCCACGGTGTAGCATCCGCTGGGTTTCCAATGAGTGCTTTCGCTGTCGGAAGATTGCGTTGAACCTGGAGAGTTGGGACCCATGGAATGGGGAGCACGCAGGATTCCTTTCAAGGGTCTGCATTTGCTTTCCCAACCTCACCAATCGTCTCAGCCCCAAGAGTGTCCAGCCTTATGTCTTCTGCCGCTGGGGCTGTAGATGTGGTCAATCCTGGTTGCATGCCAGTCCCTGAACGCATTTTGGAAGAATTTCTCTCTGTTTTGCCCTGCTTGTTTCTTCTTTATGTTGGAAATGTATCCTCAGAATGGGTCTGAGCTGATTTTCCCTGCTGGTTTTAGGCCGCTTTACACACACTTGATGCACTTACACAGAGATATCAAGACTTAGCTTTTAAGATGCTTACTAGTCGGATAGATACTTGTGCGATGAACAGGGTCTGGTGAGTCCAGTTGATTGAGCAAGGAGTAGGTCGTGTCCATTCCATATTCGGTTTTCGGAAGGGTATCTGTGCTCATTTCAAACTCGAGTTTTATGCGTCACCCCACCTCACCTTTCCCCTGAAGCAGGCATAAGTGTGTTTTCTAAAAGCGTGACTGTGTTCTGTTTGGGGATTCAGTGCATGGGGAGCGATTTTTACATTCCCTCGATAAGTGATATCATAAGTTTCTTTTTTTGTGGGACTTATTTCACTGAGGATGATCGTACCTAAATCCACTCAGGATGCTGCTACCAGCCTCATGACGTGGATTTCATGGCTGAGTGACACTCCATTGGACCTACGTAGCACCACTTGTCCACTTGTCCACTTGTCTTTGTCCACTTGTCCACTCGTCTTTGTCCACTTGGCTCTTTCCTGGGATATGATACGTGTACCGGAGTGGAGGTTCTTGTCAAGACAGCAGCCCTCAACTTTGGGGTCCCTGTGTCTGGTTGATTTTTTCATTTTCCCAAGGTCAACGCCCATGTGTGGAAGTGCCCTATGCTCTGTGGTTCTGTGTTTTCCATGGTTTGGGAAAGAGGATACACTTGTGAAGATTGGCTGTTGGCCATTGACATCCCGCCCATCAGCTTAACAAGGCTCCCTTGACTCCGTGGCCTGTCCTGCCTTTCTGGTTTTTAGACTTTTTTCGCCTGGCCCTTTTGCCCCGGGGTGGGGCGAGAGATTTCTTTGTAGTGCTTATTTGCTCTCCCAGGTTGCTTGGTTGGCCAAAAAGGGCGTATGCGTTTTTTCCTGAATATATTCAGGAAAAAACGCATACGCCCTTTTTGGCCAACCGCATCATTGTCCACGTTCTGGCGCTTTTCATGTGCTATCGGGGCCATTCCGATGTACCCGTTGACATCCGTTTCCTGCAGTTCTGCCTTGCGTTCAGCGCCTCTTTGTAGCCTGACCTCAATATATTTTGGGGCGATAGTTATCGTTTAGAACTCTGCAGGTTTGGGAAGTGCAGTGCCCCTGAGCTCCATTTCCCAAGTCGCTTTTTTGTGAGTGGGACGCAACACGGCTGGATGGCTTCACGCCCTATTGTCGATCCGGGGTGGCAGGCTGAACCGCTGGTGAATTCTTCTTCGTGATGGGAAATGAGAGTGACATGTGCCCGACCAAACACCTCCAGCGTGTCTCTCATTGGTTCCCCCTCTTGCAGTTCATCCTGCGGACAAATTGCAGACGGTACGAAAGAGGCATGGAAAGGCGCCGAGTCTCCAAGTGGGGAGATTGTTAGTAAGGGGGCCTGAATGGAGAACACGAGCACCAGGAGATGAAAACTGAGGTGAGTTTCAGAAAGCTTTCCCGATCCGACGGTGTAGCATCCACTGGGTTTCCAATGAGTGCTTTCGCTGTCGGAAGATTGCGTTGAACCTGGAGAGTTGGGACCCATGGAATGGGGAGCACGCAGGATTCCTTTCAAGGGTCTGCATTTGCTTTCCCAACCTCACCAATCGTCTCAGCCCCAAGAGTGTCCAGCCTTATGTCTTCTGCCGCTGGGGCTGTAGATGTGGTCAATCCTGGTTGCATGCCAGTCCCTGAACGCATTTTGGAAGAATTTCTCTCTGTTTTGCCCTGCTTGTTTCTTCTTTGTGTTGGAAATGTATCCTCAGAATGGGTCTGAGCTGATTTTCCCTGCTGGTTTTAGGCCGCTTTACACACACTTGATGCACTTACACAGAGATATCAAGACTTAGCTTTTAAGATGCTTACTAGTCGGATAGATACTTGTGCGATGAACAGGGTCTGGTGAGTCCAGTTGATTGAGCAAGGAGTAGGTCGTGTCCATTCCATATTCGGTTTTCGGAAGGGTATCTGTGCTCATTTCAAACTCGAGTTTTATGCGTCACCCCACCTCACCTTTCCCCTGAAGCAGGCATAAGTGTGTTTTCTAAAAGCGTGACTCTGTTCTGTTTGGGGATTCAGTGCATGGGGAGCGATTTTTACATTCCCTCGATAAGTGATATCATAAGTTTCTTTTTTTGTGGGACTTATTTCACTGAGGATGATCGTACCTAAATCCACTCAGGATGCTGCTACCAGCCTCATGACGTGGATTTCATGGCTGAGTGACACTCCATTGGACCTACGTAGCACCACTTGTCCACTTGTCCACTTGTCTTTGTCCACTTGTCCACTCGTCTTTGTCCACTTGGCTCTTTCCTGGGATATGAAACGTGTACCGGAGTGGAGGTTCTTGTCAAGACAGCAGCCCTCAACTTTGGGGTCCCTGTGTCTGGTTGATTTTTTCATTTTCCCAAGGTCAACGCCCATGTGTGGAAGTGCCCTATGCTCTGTGGTTCTGTGTTTTCCATGGTTTGGGAAAGAGGATACACTTGTGAAGATTGGCTGTTGGCCATTGACATCCCGCCCATCAGCTTAACAAGGCTCCCTTGACTCCGTGGGCTGTCCTGCCTTTCTGGTTTTTAGACTTTTTTCGCCTGGCCCTTTTGCCCCGGGGGGGGGCGAGAGATTTCTTTGTAGTGCTGATTTGCTCTCCCAGGTTGCTTGGTTGGCCAAAAAGGGCGTATGCGTTTTTTCCTGAATATATTCAGGAAAAAACGCATACGCCCTTTTTGGCCAACCGCATCATTGTCCACGTTCTGGCGCTTTTCATGTGCTATCGGGGCCATTCCGATGTACCCGTTGACATCCGTTTCCTGCAGTTCTGCCTTGCGTTCAGCGCCTCTTCGTAGCCTGACCTCAATATATTTTGGGGCGATAGTTATCGTTTAGAACTCTGCAGGTTTGGGAAATGCAGTGCCCCTGAGCTCCATTTCCCAAGTCGCTTTTTTGTGAGTGGGACGCAACACGGCTGGATGGCTTCACGCCCTATTGTCGATCCGGGGTGGCAGGCTGAACCGCTGGTGAATTCTTCTTCGTGATGGGAAATGAGAGTGACATGTGCCCGACCAAACACCTCCAGCGAGTCTCTCATTGGTTCCCCCTCTTGCAGTTCATCCTGCGGACAAATTGCAGACGGTACGAAAGAGGCATGGAAAGGCGCCGAGTCTCCAAGTGGGGAGATTGTTAGTAAGGGGGCCTGAATGGAGAACACGAGCACCAGGAGATGAAAACTGAGGTGAGTTTCAGAAAGCTTTCCCGATCCCACGGTGTAGCATCCGCTGGGTTTCCAATGAGTGCTTTCGCTGTCGGAAGATTGCGTTGAACCTGGAGAGTTGGGACCCATGGAATGGGGAGCACGCAGGATTCCTTTCAAGGGTCTGCATTTGCTTTCCCAACCTCACCAATCGTCTCAGCCCCAAGAGTGTCCAGCCTTATGTCTTCTGCCGCTGGGGCTGTAGATGTGGTCAATCCTGGTTGCATGCCAGTCCCTGAACGCATTTTGGAAGAATTTCTCTCTGTTTTGCCCTGCTTGTTTCTTCTTTATGTTGGAAATGTATCCTCAGAATGGGTCTGAGCTGATTTTCCCTGCTGGTTTTAGGCCGCTTTACACACACTTGATGCACTTACACAGAGATATCAAGACTTAGCTTTGAAGATGCTTACTAGTCGGATAGATACTTGTGCGATGAAGAGGGTCTGGTGAGTCCAGTTGATTGAGCAAGGAGTAGGTCGTGTCCATTCCATATTCGGTTTTCGGAAGGGTATCTGTGCTCATTTCAAACTCGAGTTTTATGCGTCACCCCACCTCACCTTTCCCCTGAAGCAGGCATAAGTGTGTTTTCTAAAAGCGTGACTCTGTTCTGTTTGGGGATTCAGTGCATGGGGAGCGATTTTTACATTCCCTCGATAAGTGATATCATAAGTTTCTTTTTTTGTGGGACTTATTTCACTGAGGATGATCGTACCTAAATCCACTCAGGATGCTGCTACCAGCCTCATGACGTGGATTTCATGGCTGAGTGACACTCCATTGGACCTACGTAGCACCACTTGTCCACTTGTCCACTTGTCTTTGTCCACTTGTCCACTCGTCTTTGTCCACTTGGCTCTTTCCTGGGATATGAAACGTGTACCGGAGTGGAGGTTCTTGTCAAGACAGCAGCCCTCAACTTTGGGGTCCCTGTGTCTGGTTGATTTTTTCATTTTCCCAAGGTCAACGCCCATGTGTGGAAGTGCCCTATGCTCTGTGGTTCTGTGTTTTACATGGTTTGGGAAAGAGGATACACTTGTGAAGATTGGCTGTTGGCCATTGACATCCCGCCCATC
The DNA here is from genome assembly GCF_026419965.1 of Kogia breviceps. Classification (NCBI taxonomy): domain Eukaryota; kingdom Metazoa; phylum Chordata; class Mammalia; order Artiodactyla; family Physeteridae; genus Kogia; species Kogia breviceps. Next base: position 78,749,499 of record NC_081317.1, read on the forward strand.
AGCTTAACAAGGCTCCCTTGACTCCGTGGGCTGTCCTGCCTTTCTGGTTTTTAGACTTTTTTCGCCTGGCCCTTTTGCCCCTGGGGGGGGCGAGAGATTTCGTTGTAGTGCTGATTTGCTCTCCCAGGTTGCTTGGTTGGCCAAAAAGGGCGTATGCGTTTTTTCCTGAATATATTCAGGAAAAAACGCATACGCCCTTTTTGGCCAACCGCATCATTGTCCACGTTCTGGCGCTTTTCATGTGCTATCGGGGCCATTCCGATGTACCCGTTGACATCCGTTTCCTGCAGTTCTGCCTTGCGTTCAGCGCCTCTTCGTAGCCTGACCTCAATATATTTTGGGGCGATAGTTATCGTTTAGAACTCTGCAGGTTTGGGAAGTGCAGTGCCCCTGAGCTCCATTTCCCAAGTCGCTTTTTTGTGAGTGGGACGCAACACGGCTGGATGGCTTCACGCCCTATTTTCGATCCGGGGTGGCAGGCTGAACCTCTGGTGAATTCTTCTTCGTGATGGGAAATGAGAGTGACATGTGCCCGACCAAACACCTCCAGCGAGTCTCTCATTGGTTCCCCCTCTTGCAGTTCATCCTGCGGACAAATTGCAGACGGTACGAAAGAGGCATGGAAAGGGGCCGAGTCTCCAAGTGGGGAGATTGTTAGTAAGGGGGCCTGAATGGAGAACACGAGCACCAGGAGATGAAAACTGAGGTGAGTTTCAGAAAGCTTTCCCGATCCCACGGTGTAGCATCCGCTGGGTTTCCAATGAGTGCTTTCGCTGTCGGAAGATTGCGTTGAACCTGGAGAGTTGGGACCCATGGAATGGGGAGCACGCAGGATTCCTTTCAAGGGTCTGCATTTGCTTTCCCAACCTCACCAATCGTCTCAGCCCCAAGAGTGTCCAGCCTTATGTCTTCTGCCGCTGGGGCTGTAGATGTGGTCAATCCTGGTTGCATGCCAGTCCCTGAACGCATTTTGGAAGAATTTCTCTCTGTTTTGCCCTGCTTGTTTCTTCTTTGTGTTGGAAATGTATCCTCAGAATGGGTCTGAGCTGATTTTCCCTGCTGGTTTTAGGCCGCTTTACACACACTTGATGCACTTACACAGAGATATCAAGACTTAGCTTTTAAGATGCTTACTAGTCGGATAGATACTTGTGCGATGAACAGGGTCTGGTGAGTCCAGTTGATTGAGCAAGGAGTAGGTCGTGTCCATTCCATATTCGGTTTTCGGAAGGGTATCTGTGCTCATTTCAAACTCGAGTTTTATGCGTCACCCCACCTCACCTTTCCCCTGAAGCAGGCATAAGTGTGTTTTCTAAAAGCGTGACTCTGTTCTGTTTGGGGATTCAGTGCATGGGGAGCGATTTTTACATTCCCTCGATAAGTGATATCATAAGTTTCTTTTTTTGTGGGACTTATTTCACTGAGGATGATCGTACCTAAATCCACTCAGGATGCTGCTACCAGCCTCATGACGTGGATTTCATGGCTGAGTGACACTCCATTGGACCTACGTAGCACCACTTGTCCACTTGTCCACTTGTCTTTGTCCACTTGTCCACTCGTCTTTGTCCACTTGGCTCTTTCCTGGGATATGAAACGTGTACCGGAGTGGAGGTTCTTGTCAAGACAGCAGCCCTCAACTTTGGGGTCCCTGTGTCTGGTTGATTTTTTCATTTTCCCAAGGTCAACGCCCATGTGTGGAAGTGCCCTATGCTCTGTGGTTCTGTGTTTTCCATGGTTTGGGAAAGAGGATACACTTGTGAAGATTGGCTGTTGGCCATTGACATCCCGCCCATCAGCTTAACAAGGCTCCCTTGACTCCGTGGCCTGTCCTGCCTTTCTGGTTTTTAGACTTTTTTCGCCTGGCCCTTTTGCCCCGGGGGGGGGCGAGAGATTTCTTTGTAGTGCTGATTTGCTCTCCCAGGTTGCTTGGTTGGCCAAAAAGGGCGTATGCGTTTTTTCCTGAATATATTCAGGAAAAAACGCATACGCCCTTTTTGGCCAACCGCATCATTGTCCACGTTCTGGCGCTTTTCATGTGCTATCGGGGCCATTCCGATGTACCCGTTGACATCCGTTTCCTGCAGTTCTGCCTTGCGTTCAGCGCCTCTTCGTAGCCTGACCTCAATATATTTGGGGGCGATAGTTATCGTTTAGAACTCTGCAGGTTTGGGAAGTGCAGTGCCCCTGAGCTCCATTTCCCAAGTCGCTTTTTTGTGAGTGGGACGCAACACGGCTGGATGGCTTCACGCCCTATTGTCGATCCGGGGTGGCAGGCTGAACCTCTGGTGAATTCTTCTTCGTGATGGGAAATGAGAGTGACATGTGCCCGACCAAACACCTCCAGCGAGTCTCTCATTGGTTCCCCCTCTTGCAGTTCATCCTGCGGACAAATTGCAGACGGTACGAAAGAGGCATGAAAGGGGCCGAGTCTTCAAGTGGGGAGATTGTTAGTAAGGGGGCCTGAATGGAGAACACGAGCACCAGGAGATGAAAACTGAGGTGAGTTTCAGAAAGCTTTCCCGATCCCACGGTGTAGCATCCGCTGGGTTTCCAATGAGTGCTTTCGCTGTCGGAAGATTGCGTTGAACCTGAAGAGTTGGGACCCATGGAATGGGGAGCACGCAGGATTCCTTTCAAGGGTCTGCATTTGCTTTCCCAACCTCACCAATCGTCTCAGCCCCAAGAGTGTCCAGCCTTATGTCTTCTGCCGCTGGGGCTGTAGATGTGGTCAATCCTGGTTGCATGCCAGTCCCTGAACGCATTTTGGAAGAATTTCTCTCTGTTTTGCCCTGCTTGTTTCTTCTTTATGTTGGAAATGTATCCTCAGAATGGGTCTGAGCTGATTTTCCCTGCTGGTTTTAGGCCGCTTTACACACACTTGATGCACTTACACAGAGATATCAAGACTTAGCTTTGAAGATGCTTACTAGTCGGATAGATACTTGTGCGATGAACAGGGTCTGGTGAGTCCAGTTGATTGAGCAAGGAGTAGGTCGTGTCCATTCCATATTCGGTTTTCGGAAGGGTATCTGTGCTCATTTCAAACTCGAGTTTTATGCGTCACCCCACCTCACCTTTCCCCTGAAGCAGGCATAAGTGTGTTTTCTAAAAGCGTGACTGTGTTCTGTTTGGGGATTCAGTGCATGGGGAGCGATTTTTACATTCCCTCGATAAGTGATATCATAAGTTTCTTTTTTTGTGGGACTTATTTCACTGAGGATGATCGTACCTAAATCCACTCAGGATGCTGCTACCAGCCTCATGACGTGGATTTCATGGCTGAGTGACACTCCATTGGACCTACGTAGCACCACTTGTCCACTTGTCCACTTGTCTTTGTCCACTTGTCCACTCGTCTTTGTCCACTTGGCTCTTTCCTGGGATATGAAACGTGTACCGGAGTGGAGGTTCTTGTCAAGACAGCAGCCCTCAACTTTGGGGTCCCTGTGTCTGGTTGATTTTTTCATTTTCCCAAGGTCAACGCCCATGTGTGGAAGTGCCCTATGCTCTGTGGTTCTGTGTTTTCCATGGTTTGGGAAAGAGGATACACTTGTGAAGATTGGCTGTTGGCCATTGACATCCCGCCCATCAGCTTAACAAGGCTCCCTTGACTCCGTGGGCTGTCCTGCCTTTCTGGTTTTTAGACTTTTTTCGCCTGGCCCTTTTGCCCCGGGGGGGGGCGAGAGATTTCTTTGTAGTGCTGATTTGCTCTCCCAGGTTGCTTGGTTGGCCAAAAAGGGCGTATGCGTTTTTTCCTGAATATATTCAGGAAAAAACGCATACGCCCTTTTTGGCCAACCGCATCATTGTCCACGTACTGGCGCTTTTCATGTGCTATCGGGGCCATTCCGATGTACCCGTTGACATCCGTTTCCTGCAGTTCTGCCTTGCGTTCAGCGCCTCTTCGTAGCCTGACCTCAATATATTTTGGGGCGATAGTTATCGTTTAGAACTCTGCAGGTTTGGGAAGTGCAGTGCCCCTGAGCTCCATTTCCCAAGTCGCTTTTTTGTGAGTGGGACGCAACACGGCTGGATGGCTTCACGCCCTATTGTCGATCCGGGGTGGCAGGCTGAACCGCTGGTGAATTCTTCTTCGTGATGGGAAATGAGAGTGACATGTGCCCGACCAAACACCTCCAGCGAGTCTCTCATTGGTTCCCCCTCTTGCAGTTCATCCTGCGGACAAATTGCAGACGGTACGAAAGAGGCATGGAAAGGCGCCGAGTCTCCAAGTGGGGAGATTGTTAGTAAGGGGGCCTGAATGGAGAACACGAGCACCAGGAGATGAAAACTGAGGTGAGTTTCAGAAAGCTTTCCCGATCCCACGGTGTAGCATCCGCTGGGTTTCCAATGAGTGCTTTCGCTGTCGGAAGATTGCGTTGAACCTGGAGAGTTGGGACCCATGGAATGGGGAGCACGCAGGATTCCTTTCAAGGGTCTGCATTTGCTTTCCCAACCTCACCAATCGTCTCAGCCCCAAGAGTGTCCAGCCTTATGTCTTCTGCCGCTGGGGCTGTAGATGTGGTCAATCCTGGTTGCATGCCAGTCCCTGAACGCATTTTGGAAGAATTTCTCTCTGTTTTGCCCTGCTTGTTTCTTCTTTGTGTTGGAAATGTATCCTCAGAATGGGTCTGAGCTGATTTTCCCTGCTGGTTTTAGGCCGCTTTACACACACTTGATGCACTTACACAGAGATATCAAGACTTAGCTTTTAAGATGCTTACTAGTCGGATAGATACTTGTGCGATGAACAGGGTCTGGTGAGTCCAGTTGATTGAGCAAGGAGTAGGTCGTGTCCATTCCATATTCGGTTTTCGGAAGGGTATCTGTGCTCATTTCAAACTCGAGTTTTATGCGTCACCCCACCTCACCTTTCCCCTGAAGCAGGCATAAGTGTGTTTTCTAAAAGCGTGACTCTGTTCTGTTTGGGGATTCAGTGCATGGGGAGCGATTTTTACATTCCCTCGATCAGTGATATCATAAGTTTCTTTTTTTGTGGGACTTATTTCACTGAGGATGATCGTACCTAAATCCACTCAGGATGCTGCTACCAGCCTCATGACGTGGATTTCATGGCTGAGTGACACTCCATTGGACCTACGTAGCACCACTTGTCCACTTGTCCACTTGTCTTTGTCCACTTGTCCACTCGTCTTTGTCCACTTGGCTCTTTCCTGGGATATGAAACGTGTACCGGAGTGGAGGTTCTTGTCAAGACAGCAGCCCTCAACTTTGGGGTCCCTGTGTCTGGTTGATTTTTTCATTTTCCCAAGGTCAACGCCCATGTGTGGAAGTGCCCTATGCTCTGTGGTTCTGTGTTTTACATGGTTTGGGAAAGAGGATACACTTGTGAAGATTGGCTGTTGGCCATTGACATCCCGCCCATCAGCTTAACAAGGCTCCCTTGACTCCGTGGGCTGTCCTGCCTTTCTGGTTTTTAGACTTTTTTCGCCTGGCCCTTTTGCCCCTGGGGGGGGCGAGAGATTTCGTTGTAGTGCTGATTTGCTCTCCCAGGTTGCTTGGTTGGCCAAAAAGGGCGTATGCGTTTTTTCCTGAATATATTCAGGAAAAAACGCATACGCCCTTTTTGGCCAACCGCATCATTGTCCACGTTCTGGCGCTTTTCATGTGCTATCGGGGCCATTCCGATGTACCCGTTGACATCCGTTTCCTGCAGTTCTGCCTTGCGTTCAGCGCCTCTTCGTAGCCTGACCTCAATATATTTGGGGGCGATAGTTATCGTTTAGAACTCTGCAGGTTTGGGAAGTGCAGTGCCCCTGAGCTCCATTTCCCAAGTCGCTTTTTTGTGAGTGGGACGCAACACGGCTGGATGGCTTCACGCCCTATTGTCGATCCGGGGTGGCAGGCTGAACCTCTGGTGAATTCTTCTTCGTGATGGGAAATGAGAGTGACATGTGCCCGACCAAACACCTCCAGCGAGTCTCTCATTGGTTCCCCCTCTTGCAGTTCATCCTGCGGACAAATTGCAGACGGTACGAAAGAGGCATGAAAGGGGCCGAGTCTTCAAGTGGGGAGATTGTTAGTAAGGGGGCCTGAATGGAGAACACGAGCACCAGGAGATGAAAACTGAGGTGAGTTTCAGAAAGCTTTCCCGATCCCACGGTGTAGCATCCGCTGGGTTTCCAATGAGTGCTTTCGCTGTCGGAAGATTGCGTTGAACCTGGAGAGTTGGGACCCATGGAATGGGGAGCACGCAGGATTCCTTTCAAGGGTCTGCATTTGCTTTCCCAACCTCACCAATCGTCTCAGCCCCAAGAGTGTCCAGCCTTATGTCTTCTGCCGCTGGGGCTGTAGATGTGGTCAATCCTGGTTGCATGCCAGTCCCTGAACGCATTTTGGAAGAATTTCTCTCTGTTTTGCCCTGCTTGTTTCTTCTTTATGTTGGAAATGTATCCTCAGAATGGGTCTGAGCTGATTTTCCCTGCTGGTTTTAGGCCGCTTTACACACACTTGATGCACTTACACAGAGATATCAAGACTTAGCTTTGAAGATGCTTACTAGTCGGATAGATACTTGTGCGATGAACAGGGTCTGGTGAGTCCAGTTGATTGAGCAAGGAGTAGGTCGTGTCCATTCCATATTCGGTTTTCGGAAGGGTATCTGTGCTCATTTCAAACTCGAGTTTTATGCGTCACCCCACCTCACCTTTCCCCTGAAGCAGGCATAAGTGTGTTTTCTAAAAGCGTGACTCTGTTCTGTTTGGGGATTCAGTGCATGGGGAGCGATTTTTACATTCCCTCGATAAGTGATATCATAAGTTTCTTTTTTTGTGGGACTTATTTCACTGAGGATGATCGTACCTAAATCCACTCAGGATGCTGCTACCAGCCTCATGACGTGGATTTCATGGCTGAGTGACACTCCATTGGACCTACGTAGCACCACTTGTCCACTTGTCCACTTGTCTTTGTCCACTTGTCCACTCGTCTTTGTCCACTTGGCTCTTTCCTGGGATATGAAACGTGTACCGGAGTGGAGGTTCTTGTCAAGACAGCAGCCCTCAACTTTGGGGTCCCTGTGTCTGGTTGATTTTTTCATTTTCCCAAGGTCAACGCCCATGTGTGGAAGTGCCCTATGCTCTGTGGTTCTGTGTTTTCCATGGTTTGGGAAAGAGGATACACTTGTGAAGATTGGCTGTTGGCCATTGACATCCCGCCCATCAGCTTAACAAGGCTCCCTTGACTCCGTGGGCTGTCCTGCCTTTCTGGTTTTTAGACTTTTTTCGCCTGGCCCTTTTGCCCCTGGGGGGGGCGAGAGATTTCGTTGTAGTGCTGATTTGCTCTCCCAGGTTGCTTGGTTGGCCAAAAAGGGCGTATGCGTTTTTTCCTGAATATATTCAGGAAAAAACGCATACGCCCTTTTTGGCCAACCGCATCATTGTCCACGTTCTGGCGCTTTTCATGTGCTATCGGGGCCATTCCGATGTAGCCGTTGACATCCGTTTCCTGCAGTTCTGCCTTGCGTTCAGCGCCTCTTCGTAGCCTGACCTCAATATATTTTGGGGCGATAGTTATCGTTTAGAACTCTGCAGGTTTGGGAAATGCAGTGCCCCTGAGCTCCATTTCCCAAGTCGCTTTTTTGTGAGTGGGACGCAACACGGCTGGATGGCTTCACGCCCTATTTTCGATCCGGGGTGGCAGGCTGAACCTCTGGTGAATTCTTCTTCGTGATGGGAAATGAGAGTGACATGCGCCCGACCAAACACCTCCAGCGAGTCTCTCATTGGTTCCCCCTCTTGCAGTTCATCCTGCGGACAAATTGCAGACGGTACGAAAGAGGCATGGAAAGGGGCCGAGTCTCCAAGTGGGGAGATTGTTAGTAAGGGGGCCTGAATGGAGAACACGAGCACCAGGAGATGAAAACTGAGGTGAGTTTCAGAAAGCTTTCCCGATCCCACGGTGTGGCATCCGCTGGGTTTCCAATGAGTGCTTTCGCTGTCGGAAGATTGCGTTGAACCTGGAGAGTTGGGACCCATGGAATGGGGAGCACGCAGGATTCCTTTCAAGGGTCTGCATTTGCTTTCCCAACCTCACCAATCGTCTCAGCCCCAAGAGTGTCCAGCCTTATGTCTTCTGCCGCTGGGGCTGTAGATGTGGTCAATCCTGGTTGCATGCCAGTCCCTGAACGCATTTTGGAAGAATTTCTCTCTGTTTTGCCCTGCTTGTTTCTTCTTTATGTTGGAAATGTATCCTCAGAATGGGTCTGAGCTGATTTTCCCTGCTGGTTTTAGGCCGCTTTACACACAGTTGATGCACTTACACAGAGATATCAAGACTTAGCTTTGAAGATGCTTACTAGTCGGATAGATACTTGTGCAATGAAGAGGGTCTGGTGAGTCCAGTTGATTGAGCAAGGAGTAGGTCGTGTCCATTCCATATTCGGTTTTCGGAAGGGTATCTGTGCTCATTTCAAACTCGAGTTTTATGCGTCACCCCACCTCACCTTTCCCCTGAAGCAGGCATAAGTGTGTTTTCTAAAAGCGTGACTCTGTTCTGTTTGGGGATTCAGTGCATGGGGAGCGATTTTTACATTCCCTCGATCAGTGATATCATAAGTTTCTTTTTTTGTGGGACTTATTTCACTGAGGATGATCGTACCTAAATCCACTCAGGATGCTGCTACCAGCCTCATGACGTGGATTTCATGGCTGAGTGACACTCCATTGGACCTACGTAGCACCACTTGTCCACTTGTCCACTTGTCTTTGTCCACTTGTCCACTCGTCTTTCTCCACTTGGCTCTTTCCTGGGATATGAAACGTGTACCGGAGTGGAGGTTCTTGTCAAGACAGCAGCCCTCAACTTTGGGGTCCCTGTGTCTGGTTGATTTTTTCATTTTCCCAAGGTCAACGCCCATGTGTGGAAGTGCCCTATGCTCTGTGGTTCTGTGTTTTACATGGTTTGGGAAAGAGGATACACTTGTGAAGATTGGCTGTTGGCCATTGACATCCCGCCCATCAGCTTAAACAAGGGTCCCTTGACTCCGTGGCCTGTCCTACCTTTCTGGTTTTTAGACTTTTTTCGCCTGGCCCTTTTTCCCCGGGGGGGGGCGAGAGATTTCTTTGTAGTGCTGATTTGCTCTCCCAGGTTGCTTGGTTGGCCAAAAAGGGCGTATGCGTTTTTTCCTGAATATATTCAGGAAAAAACGCATACGCCCTTTTTGGCCAACCGCATCATTGTCCACGTTCTGGCGCTTTTCATGTGCTATCGGGGCCATTCCGATGTAGCCGTTGACATCCGTTTCCTGCAGTTCTGCCTTGCGTTCAGCGCCTCTTCGTAGCCTGACCTCAATATATTTTGGGGCGATAGTTATCGTTTAGAACTCTGCAGGTTTGGGAAGTGCAGTGCCCCTGAGCTCCATTTCCCAAGTCGCTTTTTTGTGAGTGGGACGCAACACGGCTGGATGGCTTCACGCCCTATTGTCGATCCGGGGTGGCAGGCTGAACCGCTGGTGAATTCTTCTTCGTGATGGGAAATGAGAGTGACATGCGCCCGACCAAACACCTCCAGCGAGTCTCTCATTGGTTCCCCCTCTTGCAGTTCATCCTGCGGACAAATTGCAGACGGTACGAAAGAGGCATGGAAAGGGGCCGAGTCTCCAAGTGGGGAGATTGTTAGTAAGGGGGCCTGAATGGAGAACACGAGCACCAGGAGATGAAAACTGAGGTGAGTTTCAGAAAGCTTTCCCGATCCCACGGTGTAGCATCCGCTGGGTTTCCAATGAGTGCTTTCGCTGTCGGAAGATTGCGTTGAACCTGGAGATTTGGGACCCATGGAATGGGGAGCACGCAGGATTCCTTTCAAGGGTCTGCATTTGCTTTCCCAACCTCACCAATCGTCTCAGCCCCAAGAGTGTCCAGCCTTATGTCTTCTGCCGCTGGGGCTGTAGATGTGGTCAATCCTGGTTGCATGCCAGTCCCAGAACGCATTTTGGAAGAATTTCTCTCTGTTTTGCCCTGCTTGTTTCTTCTTTATGTTGGAAATGTATCCTCAGAATGGGTCTGAGCTGATTTTCCCTGCTGGTTTTAGGCCGCTTTACACACACTTGATGCACTTACACAGAGATATCAAGACTTAGCTTTTAAGATGCTTACTAGTCGGATAGATACTTGTGCGATGAACAGGGTCTGGTGAGTCCAGTTGATTGAGCAAGGAGTAGGTCGTGTCCATTCCATATTCGGTTTTCGGAAGGGTATCTGTGCTCATTTGAAACTCGAGTTTTATGCGTCACCCCACCTCACCTTTCCCCTGAAGCAGGCATAAGTGTGTTTTCTAAAAGCGTGACTCTGTTCTGTTTGGGGATTCAGTGCATGGGGAGCGATTTTTACATTCCCTCGATCAGTGATATCATAAGTTTCTTTTTTTGTGGGACTTATTTCACTGAGGATGATCGTACCTAACTCCACTCAGGATGCTGCTACCAGCCTCATGACGTGGATTTCATGGCTGAGTGACACTCCATTGGACCTACGTAGCACCACTTGTCCACTTGTCCACTTGTCCACTCGTCTTTGTCCACTTGGCTCTTTCCTGGGATAAGAAACGTGTACCGGAGTGGAGGTTCTTGTCAAGACAGCAGCCCTCAACTTTGGGGTCCCTGTGTCTGGTTGATTTTTTCATTTTCCCAAGGTCAACGCCCATGTGTGGAAGTGCCCTATGCTCTGTGGTTCTGTGTTTTCCATGGTTTGGGAAAGAGGATACACTTGTGAAGATTGGCTGTTGGCCATTGACATCCCGCCCATCAGCTTAACAAGGCTCCCTTGACTCCGTGGGCTGTCCTGCCTTTCTGGTTTTTAGACTTTTTTCGCCTGGCCCTTTTGCCCCGGGGGGGGGGCGAGAGATTTCTTTGTAGTGCTTATTTGCTCTCCCAGGTTGCTTGGTTGGCCAAAAAGGGCGTATGCGTTTTTTCCTGAATATATTCAGGAAAAAACGCATACGCCCTTTTTGGCCAACCGCATCATTGTCCACGTTCTGGCGCTTTTCATGTGCTATCGGGGCCATTCCGATGTACCCGTTGACATCCGTTTCCTGCAGTTCTGCCTTGCGTTCAGCGCCTCTTCGTAGCCTGACCTCAATATATTTTGGGGCGATAGTTATCGTTTAGAACTCTGCAGGTTTGGGAAGTGCAGTGCCCCTGAGCTCCATTTCCCAAGTCGCTTTTTTGTGAGTGGGACGCAACACGGCTGGATGGCTTCACGCCCTATTGTCGATCCGGGGTGGCAGGCTGAACCGCTGGTGAATTCTTCTTCGTGATGGGAAATGAGAGTGACATGTGCCCGACCAAACACCTCCAGCGAGTCTCTCATTGGTTCCCCCTCTTGCAGTTCATCCTGCGGACAAATTGCAGACGGTACGAAAGAGGCATGGAAAGGCGCCGAGTCTCCAAGTGGGGAGATTGTTAGTAAGGGGGCCTGAATGGAGAACACGAGCACCAGGAGATGAAAACTGAGGTGAGTTTCAGAAAGCTTTCCCGATCCCACGGTGTAGCAACCGCTGGGTTTCCAATGAGTGCTTTCGCTGTCGGAAGATTGCGTTGAACCTGGAGAGTTGGGACCCATGGAATGGGGAGCACGCAGGATTCCTTTCAAGGGTCTGCATTTGCTTTCCCAACCTCACCAATCGTCTCAGCCCCAAGAGTGTCCAGCCTTATGTCTTCTGCCGCTGGGGCTGTAGATGTGGTCAATCCTGGTTGCATGCCAGTCCCTGAACGCATTTTGGAAGAATTTCTCTCTGTTTTGCCCTGCTTGTTTCTTCTTTATGTTGGAAATGTATCCTCAGAATGGGTCTGAGCTGATTTTCCCTGCTGGTTTTAGGCCGCTTTACACACACTTGATGCACTTACACAGAGATATCAAGACTTAGCTTTGAAGATGCTTACTAGTCGGATAGATACTTGTGCGATGAACAGGGTCTGGTGAGTCCAGTTGATTGAGCAAGGAGTAGGTCGTGTCCATTCCATATTCGGTTTTCGGAAGGGTATCTGTGCTCATTTCAAACTCGAGTTTTATGCGTCACCCCACCTCACCTTTCCCCTGAAGCAGGCATAAGTGTGTTTTCTAAAAGCGTGACTCTGTTCTGTTTGGGGATTCAGTGCATGGGGAGCGATTTTTACATTCCCTCGATAAGTGATATCATAAGTTTCTTTTTTTGTGGGACTTATTTCACTGAGGATGATCGTACCTAAATCCACTCAGGATGCTGCTACCAGCCTCATGACGTGGATTTCATGGCTGAGTGACACTCCATTGGACCTACGTAGCACCACTTCTGCACTTGTCCACTTGTCCACTCGTCTTTGTCCACTTGGCTCTTTCCTGGGATAAGAAACGTGTACCGGAGTGGAGGTTCTTGTCAAGACAGCAGCCCTCAACTTTGGGGTCCCTGTGTCTGGTTGATTTTTTCATTTTCCCAAGGTCAACGCCCATGTGTGGAAGTGCCCTATGCTCTGTGGTTCTGTGTTTTACATGGTTTGGGAAAGAGGATACACTTGTGAAGATTGGCTGTTGGCCATTGACATCCCGCCCATCAGCTTAACAAGGCTCCCTTGACTCCGTGGGCTGTCCTGCCTTTCTGGTTTTTAGACTTTTTTCGCCTGGCCCTTTTGCCCCGGGGGGGGGGGCGAGAGATTTCTTTGTAGTGCTGATTTGCTCTCCCAGGTTGCTTGGTTGGCCAAAAAGGGCGTATGCGTTTTTTCCTGAATATATTCAGGAAAAAACGCATACGCCCTTTTTGGCCAACCGCATCATTGTCCACGTTCTGGCGCTTTTCATGTGCTATCGGGGCCATTCCGATGTACCCGTTGACATCCGTTTCCTGCAGTTCTGCCTTGCGTTCAGCGCCTCTTCGTAGCCTGACCTCAATATATTTTGGGGCGATAGTTATCGTTTAGAACTCTGCAGGTTTGGGAAGTGCAGTGCCCCTGAGCTCCATTTCCCAAGTCGCTTTTTTGTGAGTGGGACGCAACACGGCTGGATGGCTTCACGCCCTATTGTCGATCCGGGGTGGCAGGCTGAACCGCTGGTGAATTCTTCTTCGTGATGGGAAATGAGAGTGACATGTGCCCGACCAAACACCTCCAGCGAGTCTCTCATTGGTTCCCCCTCTTGCAGTTCATCCTGCGGACAAATTGCAGACGGTACGAAAGAGGCATGGAAAGGCGCCGAGTCTCCAAGTGGGGAGATTGTTAGTAAGGGGGCCTGAATGGAGAACACGAGCACCAGGAGATGAAAACTGAGGTGAGTTTCAGAAAGCTTTCCCGATCCCACGGTGTAGCATCCGCTGGGTTTCCAATGAGTGCTTTCGCTGTCGGAAGATTGCGTTGAACCTGGAGATTTGGGACCCATGGAATGGGGAGCACGCAGGATTCCTTTCAAGGGTCTGCATTTGCTTTCCCAACCTCACCAATCGTCTCAGCCCCAAGAGTGTCCAGCCTTATGTCTTCTGCCGCTGGGGCTGTAGATGTGGTCAATCCTGGTTGCATGCCAGTCCCTGAACGCATTTTGGAAGAATTTCTCTCTGTTTTGCCCTGCTTGTTTCTTCTTTATGTTGGAAATGTATCCTCAGAATGGGTCTGAGCTGATTTTCCCTGCTGGTTTTAGGCCGCTTTACACACACTTGATGCACTTACACAGAGATATCAAGACTTAGCTTTGAAGATGCTTACTAGTCGGATAGATACTTGTGCGATGAACAGGGTCTGGTGAGTCCAGTTGATTGAGCAAGGAGTAGGTCGTGTCCATTCCATATTCGGTTTTCGGAAGGGTATCTGTGCTCATTTCAAACTCGAGTTTTATGCGTCACCCCACCTCACCTTTCCCCTGAAGCAGGCATAAGTGTGTTTTCTAAAAGCGTGACTCTGTTCTGTTTGGGGATTCAGTGCATGGGGAGCGATTTTTACATTCCCTCGATAAGTGATATCATAAGTTTCTTTTTTTGTGGGACTTATTTCACTGAGGATGATCGTACCTAAATCCACTCAGGATGCTGCTACCAGCCTCATGACGTGGATTTCATGGCTGAGTGACACTCCATTGGACCTACGTAGCACCACTTGTCCACTTGTCCACTTGTCTTTGTCCACTTGTCCACTCGTCTTTGTCCACTTGGCTCTTTCCTGGGATATGAAACGTGTACCGGAGTGGAGGTTCTTGTCAAGACAGCAGCCCTCAACTTTGGGGTCCCTGTGTCTGGTTGATTTTTTCATTTTCCCAAGGTCAACGCCCATGTGTGGAAGTGCCCTATGCTCTGTGGTTCTGTGTTTTACATGGTTTGGGAAAGAGGATATACTTGTGAAGATTGGCTGTTGGCCATTGACATCCCGCCCATCAGCTTAACAAGGCTCCCTTGACTCCGTGGCCTGTCCTGCCTTTCTGGTTTTTAGACTTTTTTCGCCTGGCCCTTTTGCCCCGGGGGGGGGGGGGCGAGAGATTCCTTTGTAGCGCTGATTTGCTCTCCCAGGTTGCTTGGTTGGCCAAAAAGGGCGTATGCGTTTTTTCCTGAATATATTCAGGAAAAAACGCATACGCCCTTTTTGGCCAACCGCATCATTGTCCACGTTCTGGCGCTTTTCATGTGCTATCGGGGCCATTCCGATGTACCCGTTGACATCCGTTTCCTGCAGTTCTGCCTTGAGTTCAGCGCCTCTTCGTAGCCTGACCTCAATATATTTTGGGGCGATAGTTATCGTTTAGAACTCTGCAGGTTTGGGAAGTGCAGTGCCCCTGAGCTCCATTTCCCAAGTCGCTTTTTTGTGAGTGGGACGCAACACGGCTGGATGGCTTCACGCCCTATTTTCGATCCGGCGTGGCAGGCTGAACCTCTGGTGAATTCTTCTTCGTGATGGGAAATGAGAGTGACATGTGCCCGACCAAACACCTCCAGCGAGTCTCTCATTGGTTCCCCCTCTTGCAGTTCATCCTGCGGACAAATTGCAGACGGTACGAAAGAGGCATGGAAAGGGGCCGAGTCTCCAAGTGGGGAGATTGTTAGTAAGGGGGCCTGAATGGAGAACACGAGCACCAGGAGATGAAAACTGAGGTGAGTTTCAGAAAGCTTTCCCGATCCCACGGTGTAGCATCCGCTGGGTTTCCAATGAGTGCTTTCGCTGTCGGAAGATTGCGTTGAACCTGGAGAGTTGGGACCCATGGAATGGGGAGCACGCAGGATTCCTTTCAAGGGTCTGCATTTGCTTTCCCAACCTCACCAATCGTCTCAGCCCCAAGAGTGTCCAGCCTTATGTCTTCTGCCGCTGGGGCTGTAGATGTGGTCAATCCTGGTTGCATGCCAGTCCCAGAACGCATTTTGGAAGAATTTCTCTCTGTTTTGCCCTGCTTGTTTCTTCTTTATGTTGGAAATGTATCCTCAGAATGGGTCTGAGCTGATTTTCCCTGCTGGTTTTAGGCCGCTTTACACACACTTGATGCACTTACACAGACATATCAAGACTTAGCTTTTAAGATGCTTACTAGTCGGATAGATACTTGTGCGATGAACAGGGTCTGGTGAGTCCAGTTGATTGAGCAAGGAGTAGGTCGTGTCCATTCCATATTCGGTTTTCGGAAGGGTATCTGTGCTCATTTCAAACTCGAGTTTTATGCGTCACCCCACCTCACCTTTCCCCTGAAGCAGGCATAAGTGTGTTTTCTAAAAGCGTGACTCTGTTCTGTTTGGGGATTCAGTGCATGGGGAGCGATTTTTACATTCCCTCGATCAGTGATATCATAAGTTTCTTTTTTTGTGGGACTTATTTCACTGAGGATGATCGTACCTAACTCCACTCAGGATGCTGCTACCAGCCTCATGACGTGGATTTCATGGCTGAGTGACACTCCATTGGACCTACGTAGCACCACTTGTCCACTTGTCCACTTGTCTTTGTCCACTTGTCCACTCGTCTTTGTCCACTTGGCTCTTTCCTGGGATATGAAACGTGTACCGGAGTGGAGGTTCTTGTCAAGACAGCAGCCCTCAACTTTGGGGTCCCTGTGTCTGGTTGATTTTTTCATTTTCCCAAGGTCAACGCCCATGTGTGGAAGTGCCCTATGCTCTGTGGTTCTGTGTTTTCCATGGTTTGGGAAAGAGGATACACTTGTGAAGATTGGCTGTTGGCCATTGACATCCCGCCCATCAGCTTAACAAGGCTCCCTTGACTCCGTGGCCTGTCCTGCCTTTCTGGTTTTTAGACTTTTTTCGCCTGGCCCTTTTGCCCCGGGGGGGGGGCGAGAGATTTCTTTGTAGTGCTGATTTGCTCTCCCAGGTTGCTTGGTTGGCCAAAAAGGGCGTATGCGTTTTTTCCTGAATATATTCAGGAAAAAACGCATACGCCCTTTTTGGCCAACCGCATCATTGTCCACGTTCTGGCGCTTTTCATGTGCTATCGGGGCCATTCCGATGTACCCGTTGACATCCGTTTCCTGCAATTCTGCCTTGCGTTCAACGCCTCTTCGTAGCCTGACCTCAATATATTTTGCGGCGATAGTTATCGTTTAGAACTCTGCAGGTTTGGGAAGTGCAGTGCCCCTGAGCTCCATTTCCCAAGTCGCTTTTTTGTGAGTGGGACGCAACACGGCTGGATGGCTTCACGCCCTATTGTCGATCCGGGGTGGCAGGCTGAACCGCTGGTGAATTCTTCTTCGTGATGGGAAATGAGAGTGACATGTGCCCGACCAAACACCTCCAGCGAGTCTCTCATTGGTTCCCCCTCTTGCAGTTCATCCTGCGGACAAATTGCAGACGGTACGAAAGAGGCATGGAAAGGCGCCGAGTCTCCAAGTGGGGAGATTGTTAGTAAGGGGGCCTGAATGGAGAACACGAGCACCAGGAGATGAAAACTGAGGTGAGTTTCAGAAAGCTTTCCCGATCCCACGGTGTAGCATCCGCTGGGTTTCCAATGAGTGCTTTCGCTGTCGGAAGATTGCGTTGAACCTGGAGAGTTGGGACCCATGGAATGGGGAGCACGCAGGATTCCTTTCAAGGGTCTGCATTTGCTTTCCCAACCTCACCAATCGTCTCAGCCCCAAGAGTGTCCAGCCTTATGTCTTCTGCCGCTGGGGCTGTAGATGTGGTCAATCCTGGTTGCATGCCAGTCCCTGAACGCATTTTGGAAGAATTTCTCTCTGTTTTGCCCTGCTTGTTTCTTCTTTATGTTGGAAATGTATCCTCAGAATGGGTCTGAGCTGATTTTCCCTGCTGGTTTTAGGCCGCTTTACACACACTTGATGCACTTACACAGAGATATCAAGACTTAGCTTTTAAGATGCTTACTAGTCGGATAGATACTTGTGCGATGAACAGGGTCTGGTGAGTCCAGTTGATTGAGCAAGGAGTAGGTCGTGTCCATTCCATATTCGGTTTTCGGAAGGGTATCTGTGCTCATTTCAAACTCGAGTTTTATGCGTCACCCCACCTCACCTTTCCCCTGAAGCAGGCATAAGTGTGTTTTCTAAAAGCGTGACTCTGTTCTGTTTGGGGATTCAGTGCATGGGGAGCGATTTTTACATTCCCTCGATAAGTGATATCATAAGTTTCTTTTTTTGTGGGACTTATTTCACTGAGGATGATCGTACCTAAATCCACTCAGGATGCTGCTACCAGCCTCATGACGTGGATTTCATGGCTGAGTGACACTCCATTGGATCTACGTAGTGTTAGACCTGAACGGTCTCTGAGGGATCCCAGCTCGCCCAAGAACCGCCAAGAGTCGAGCGTCGCTGCAACACGCAAGAGGTTTATTAGGAGCCGGTGCACCGGGGTTCCTTGGTCCTCACGCAGGAGGCCGAAGAGGAACCCCTTAAAGCGGAATTACACATATTTTATAGTTTTCTTTATCTAATTATGCAAAGTGTGGATACATCGAGGGTTTTCTTCTGATTGGGCTCGTTTGGTCCGGAGTGGGGACTTGGTATTTCTTGATTGGTTAGCTGTTGGATGCCTATTTTACATTCTGGTGTTTTTGTGGTGGGGGGTTGAGTCACATGAGTTATGGTTGGCTAGGGCGACCTTTAAACTCTGGCTTAATCATTCTTATCACCCGCCATACTGGTTTGCTCGAGGTTTCATCCCCCGCCATACCTGTTTGCTCGGAACGGTTAGGGACCTGCGGGGGAAGGGGGGAGGCTTACTCTCGTGTGAGGGTCTAGCAGAATATGATTGGCCCTTCAACAATGAGGAGACTAGGGTGACTAAGGTAGGCATCTTGAACAATGCAGTTGCAACAGCCTTTTCTTCCAAAGGTTTGTTCTAACCTTTGGCCTGTGGCAACACACCTTCCTAGAACAATCTGGCCATTTTGGGTTCCTGGAATTGTTCGCCGTTGGGGTGGGTCACCTGCGCAGGCCTGCGGTTTCTGCTAACTTACATTTTAATCTTACATTCCCCCCTTTTTGTTTTGAGTAATTTCAATCATGGAATTTCAGTTGGGATACCTCGGTAATGCTGTCGCAGCATCAATACCTGTACGGTACTTATCCGCTGTCTAATGAATGCTATCAAGCGATTTAAAATGCATGGTCCAAAGGTCAAGAGTAGCAGCAGTAAAATGAGAGGTCCGAGTAGTGTGGAAATTAAGTAGTTAGCCAAGGGGATTTATCAAACCACGATTGAAACCAGCCCTTCTGATTCTCTCTTTCTTGTTGCCTTTTGTCAAGGCGCTCTCTCAGCCTGTCCATTGTCTTAGTGATCGCCCCTGAATGATCAATATAAAAACAACATTCTTCTTTTAATGCGGCACAGAGTCCTCCTTCTTTAAGAAATAGTAGATCTAATCCCCTCCGGTTTTGCATCACTACCTCAGAGAGTGAAGTAAGTGACTCCTTTAACTGAGTTATAGAGCTTTCTAATGCCCGGAGATCAACATCCACAGCCTGTCTCAGGCTATCATAATAGTGAGGTTGCTGGATAAGGGCTGTTGCGCCTGTCCCTATTCCAGCCGCCATTCCCAACCCTAAAAGCACAGCCAGGGTAAGAGTCACAGGTTCTCTTTTGAATTTCCCTTTCCCTTCATATTCATCTAGGAAGGATGAATCCGAGTGGTAAATAAGTCTGGGGACTAGCTGGACTAGCACACAAAAGTCGGCTGAAGCATTGAGGACCTCTAGAGAAATGCAAGGGGTCAATCCCGTGTTACATGCCCACCATCCATCCTGAGGAGGGAGGAGATATCCTGAGCCCTGTGGGAGGCTTGAATTGGTACAGAGATGTCGATGGGACGGGGGGGGGCGTTCCTACACATGTACCGCTTCCTGATACTGAAGACAAGGTCAATTTACTATTTCCTTCTTGTTTCCATCGACATTGATCTGAAGAGTTGACATTACTAAAATTAGAACTATATCCTATAGCATCATAATAAGGGGGAGGAGCAGCATAGCAAAGCCAACATGATTTGGTAGCCTCTGGATTTGTGGCATTTAGGACCCCAAAAGCCGCCTGGACCAATGAGAGCATTCGGTCTCGGGGGGCTCTGGGTTTGATTGTTATTTCTCTTAGTCCAGAAGTCTGGTTTCTTATCCCTGGTAGTATTGTGGGTGGGGCCAAGGGTAGCAGAGGGTGCCCAATCTCAGGATTGGGGCCCATAGGGACGGGAGTAGGGGTCTCGATCTTTAATTTGATGGTCATTAGGAGCCCATCATCATATTCTGCTTTGTAAAACCTTATACCCCATGAATGGCCACCTATCCAATTTTTGTTTTTCTTCCCAGGTTCGCTAAAAGAAATTTTAAGGGGATGGCACCACGTTGAACATTCGGGCACATTGTCGTGATGAGTGTAGTTGGCCATTACCTTGATAAAATCCCAGCTAGAGGTGGGTTTCCAGTAGGTGTCCCCAGTGGTTTCACATCCCCAGCTCTTGCAATAAAAATGTTCTCTTCCCCCGCACCGATAATTTAAAGACCGGTGACGATGGAATCCAGGGCATACATAAAAGGAGAGGGCCCTGAGCATAATTCTCTGATTCTTGGTCGAACAACCTCCCCCCCCAGGGACTAATCCCCAGTCCCCGGGCGCTGTCCCCGGCCGCTGATTCGGGGCAGTTTGTTGATCGTGATATCCCCCTACATCCCAGTTAGGGGGGGCTCCCAGGGCCAACTTACAAACATCGGGGAAGAGGTCTGGCCACCAGGTCCAAGGGGCAGCGGTATGGCTAACAGGCCATATTACATCTCCAGTTTGGGAAATTACCTGCCAAGTCAATCGCTGGGGCATATGGGGACTAAAGTCACTCACAATTAGCTGAGGCATCAGAGTCAGAATTAGGAGTCGGGTGATCGCAGGAGCTTGAGTTTGAGCGGGTTTTTGGTCTTGTAGACTTTCCATTCTGGTGTTGCTGAAGTTGGGAATGGGGTCAAGCCTCCGGTGGATGTTGGGGCCGCCTTAACGTGCGAGGTGTGGATCCAGGCAGCTATGCCGTCTACCTTGACTGCAGTTGGAGTGGTGAGCAGTACGATGTAGGGGCCCTTCCAGCGGGGTTCCAGCGTCTGGGCCCGATGCCGGCGGACGTACACAGAGTCTCCGACTTGGAAGGGATGGGCTTCTGCAGGGGTCCCGGGCCGGTATGCCTCTGCCAACTGAGACCACACTTCCTTTTGGACTAGCTGGAGCCCCAACAGCCTGGCATATAGATCAGTATTATTTTGACAGTCTGGGCTAACACCTTCCCCCAATATGAGCAGAGGAGGAGGAGCCCCGTACAGAATTTCGAAAGGAGTAAGGTGATAGCGAGAGGGAGTGTTCCTGGCTCGAAACAGAGCTAGAGGAAGGAGCACCGTCCAGTCAGTACCGCCAGTCTCTATGGACAATTTAGTTAAGGTCTCTTTTAGGGTCCTATTCATCCTTTCTACCTGTCCTGAACTTTGGGGTCTATAGGCACAATGCAATTTCCAATCTGTCCCCAAGTACTTGGCCACCCCCTGACTTACCTGGGCAACGAAGGCAGGTCCATTATCAGATCCTATTACCTTAGGAGCTCCAAACCTGGGGAAAATTTCTTCCAATATCTTCTTAGCTACTACATTGGCTGTTTCCTTCTTGGTGGGGAAGGCCTCTATCCACCCTGAAAAAGTGTCTATGAAAACTAAGAGATATCTGTTACCGTATCTTCCTGGACGGATTTCAGTGAAGTCGACTTCCCAGTAAGCTCCAGGTCGGTCTCCTCGGAGCCTCTTACCGCTGGCCACATTTCCTTTGTTTGTGTTCACCTGCTGGCATGGAATACATTCCCGAGCAATGTGCTCGGCTAATTTAGTTAGTCCCGGGACATCATATCCTGTTTTCTGCATCAGAGATACCATTTTCTTAGTTCCCAAATGAGTCCATCTATGAATTTGCTGTAGCATAGATTTGGCTTGCTGGGGGGACAAAGTTTCTTTAGTTATGGCTGGGGGTGTTACCTCTTTACCCTTTGGTGTTTCTGAGCCTGTTAATTCTAGGATGATTTCCCCCAGAGCTACTTCTCGTGCCACTCGATCAGCCATATTATTGCCAGTTATTATTGGTGAATTCCCTCTTTGGTGTCCGGGACAATGGATGATGCTAACTTTTGTAGGGAGCATCAGGGCTGCCAGCAGGGCTACAATTTCTTCCTTATTTTTGATTTCTTTTCCTGCCGAGGTCAATAAGCCCCTCTGCTGGTAAATGGCACCGTGGACATGTGCAGTGGCAAAAGCATACCTGCTGTCCGTATAAATGTTAACCTTTTTATTCTCTGCTAACTCTAAGGCCTTTGTCATGGCTATCAGTTCAGCCCGTTGAGCGGATGTTCCTTGTGGCAATGCAGCCGCCCATATGACTTCTTTTCCGTCTACCACCGCAGCTCCCGCCCGCCGCTTACCTTCATCCAGAAAACTGCTTCCATCCGTGAACCAAGTGAAGGCGGCGTCAGAGAGGGGCTGGTCCATCAGGTCGGGCCTTGTTCCATGGGCTGCCGCTAGTACCTCCTGACAATCATGGATAATTGTGGTGCCTTCTAGGTCAGGGTCAGGCAGCAAAGTAGCTGGGTTCAGCCCCGTGGCTGAGGTAAATTTAATGCGGTCCGAATTCAGGAGCAGAGTCTGATAATGTGTCATTCTGGCGTTGGTGAGCCATCTATCAGGCGGTTGGCGAATTACACTTTCTAGTGCATGAGGTGCAGTTATTGTCAGATTTTGTCCCAAAGTCAGTTTATCTGCGTCTTTTACCAGTGTGGCCACGGCAGCAATTATTTTCAGACAGGCAGGCCAGCCAGCTGCCACAGGGTCTAATTTCTTTGATAGGTATGCAACAGGGCGATTCCAAGGGCCCAGCTTTTGAGTCAGTACTCCCTTTGCAATACCTTTGTTTTCTGCCACATATAGATGAAAAGGTTTAGTTACATCGGGTAGCCCTAGGGCCGGGGCTGATAGCAAGGCTCTCTTAATTTGGTCAAAAGCCCGTTGTTCCTTGTCACCCCATGTGAATGGGGTGCCGCTCTTGGTTAGGGGGTACAGAGGGGCTGCCAGTTCAGCAAACCCCGGAATCCATAGTCTGCAGAATCCAGCCGTCCCCAAGAATTCTCTGACCTGTTTGGGACTCTTAGGGGCAGGTATTCGGGCCACAGTGTCTTTTCTGCTTTCTGAGAGCCATCTCTGTCCTTCTTTTAGTAAATACCCCAGGTAACTGACCTGTCGCTGACAGATTTGGGCTTTCTTCGCTGATGCCCGGTATCCCAATGTTTCAAGTTCCGTCAGCAGTCTTTCAGTCCCCTTGATGCAGTCCTCTCGGGTTTCCGCAGCTAAAAGAATATCATCAACATATTGAAGCAGAGTTACCTGGGGGTTAGATTCTCTGTACGATGCCAGGTCCTGATGCAGCGCTTCATCGAAGATGGTAGGAGAATTTTTAAATCCTTGAGGCAGGCGTGTCCAAGTCAGCTGGCCTGCCATTCCCGAGGCAGGGTCCTTCCACTCGAAAGCAAAGTAGGGCTGGCTGAGGGAGGAAAGTCTCAAACAAAAGAAAGCATCCTTAAGATCCAAGACAGTGTACCAAGTATGTTGAGGTGGGAGAGTACTCAAGAGGTTATAAGGATTTGGCACAGTGGGGTGCAAGTCTGTTACCTGCTTGTTTACCTCTCGTAGATCCTGTACCGGCCTGTAGTCATTAGTCCCTGGCTTCTTAACAGGCAGGAGAGGCGTGTTCCATGCTGATTGGCATCTCACCAGGATTCCTAATTCCAGCAGTCTCTGTATATGCGGACGGATGCCGTCCCGAGCCTCTTTGCTCATAGGGTATTGGCGGATTGTTACTGGTGTGGCAGTAGCCTTAAGTTCCACTACCACCGGGGGGCGGTATTTTGCCATCCCCATCCCAGCAGTCTCAGCCCAGGCCTGAGGGAACCTAGTCATCCAGTCCTGCATATCAGTTTGTGGAGGTGAGGGTTTCTCATAGATCCTGTGTTCATCTTCTAATTTCATAGTTAAAATCTGGAGGAGCCTTCCCTGGCTATCCGTTATGGTGGGTCCCTCGGGCTGGAAGTGAATCTGTGCCCCGACTTTGGAGAGTAGGTCTCTCCCCAACAGCGGATAGGGGCATTCTGGAATGACCAGAAATGAGTGGGTCACTTGCCCCATTCCAAGATCTACAGTCCGGCGGGTGGTCCAAGAATATTGTTTATTTCCTGTAGCCCCTTGGACCCATGACCGCTTGTCTGAGAGAGGCCCTCTTGGTTGCAGGAGGACTGAGTGCTGAGCTCCAGTATCCACCAAAAACTGAACTGGTTCCCCCTCAACTTTCAGGGTTACCCTGGGCTCAAGGAGGGGGCTTGAGCCCTGACCCCCCTAATAATCTTCTTCATCTAGGGGCAAGACCTTGTCTTGCGGCGGGCGTCGCCTGTCCTTTTTCTTTGGGCACTCCCGTATCCAATGTCCTGTTTCTTTGCAGTAGGCACACTGATCTTTATCTAATGGCTGCCTTCTGTTGCCTCCCTGTCTGCCCTTATCTCTAATGTTCCCTCCTCCAATTACGGTAGCCAAGATTTTGTTTAAGTTTCTCTCTTGTCTCTTATCCCGTCTCAACTCACGGGCTTCCTGTTCTTTCTGTCTCCTTTCTTCTCTCTCGTCCTGTTCCTTCTGTCTCTTTTCTTCCTTTTCTTCCTCGGTTTCTCTCTTATTGTATACCTTATCTGCCTCCTTAACTAGATCCTGGAGAGAGAAACCCTGGAGACCATCTAGTCTCTGCAACTTCTTTCTGATATCAGGGGCCGCCTGATCAATAAAAGCCATAGCTATGGTGGCCTTGTGTTCCTCAGAAGTGGGGTCATAGGGAGTAAACCGCCGGAAGGCTTCCATTAGCCGCTCTAGGAACACAGTTGGTGATTCCTGGGGCCCCTGAGTTACCTCTCTTACCTTTGCCAAATTCGTGGGCCGTCTGGCCGCTCCGTGGAGACCCGCCACCAGAGCCTGGCGATACATTTTCAGGTGCTCCTTACCTTCAGGAGTGTTAAAATCCCAGTTCGGTCTGACAAGAGGGAAGCCAGCGTCAATCTCATTAGGCAGCTGGGTGGGCTGCCCGTTTGTGCCTAAAACATTTTTCCTAGCTTCTAAGAGGACTCTTTGTCTTTCCTCAGTGGTGAGGAGAGTCTGCAGAAGCTGCTGGCAATCATCCCAGGTAGGCTGATGGGAGAAAACAAGAGATTCTATTAAAGCAGTAAGAGCCTGTGGGTTTTCAGAGAAAGTAGGATTATGCATTTTCCAATTATAAAGATCAGCAGATGAAAAGGGCCAGTATTGGAGGGGCCTATTCCCGTGGTTATCGGGGGGGCCATATTCTCTAAGGGGTAGAGCGGTAGAATCCGGGGAAATAGCCCTCCGGCTTCTGG
This sequence comes from Kogia breviceps, assembly GCF_026419965.1. Lineage (NCBI taxonomy): Eukaryota > Metazoa > Chordata > Mammalia > Artiodactyla > Physeteridae > Kogia > Kogia breviceps. Next base: position 78,774,349 of record NC_081317.1, read on the forward strand.
TGCCCGCCGAGGGACCCCCCCCCTGCCACAACAGGTGGCCCTATTGGTGCGGAGGGTTGTGGAGCTGGGACTGGGGAATCGGGAGGCGGTATGGGGTCTAGGGCTGGAGGGTAAGGTGGTGGTGGGGGATCGAGGAGAAGCAGATCGGACTGCAAGTCTGGATATATCGCCTTCCGTGAGTCCGGGGCTTTTTTCAGGGCCAGTACTTCCGACCGTGCTGGTGCGCATGCAGACATGCCTGTTGAGGGAACAAAGGGCCGGACCCACGGAGGCGGGGAGAGAACTAGATCTTCCCAGACCAGGATATATGGTGTCTGGTCTGGGTGTCCGTGGGGTCCTGTGTTAAAGACCCTAGACTTGACTAGCCTGATCTGATCTAACATAAAGGATCCCTCGGGTGGCCACCCTGTCTGAAATGTAGGCCACTCAGAGGTACACAGCGTTCGCCATCTCCCTTTCCTTACTTCTACCGAAAGGTTGTGGGCCCTAGACTTAACTTCGGTCCAGTGACTTAGAGTGAGAGAGAGAGGCGTCGTCATAGTTTGTCCCATTATCGTCCGTCAGGAGAAAGATAGAGCACAGGAGAACAATAAAATTTCAGAAGACACACCTTAATATTGCCGCCGCGAGCTCGTTTTAAAACTGCAACCAACTCAGATACAGATGGCAGTTTGTATATCCTGCCAGGACCGGTGAAGGGGAGACAAAATTTGTCTCTCCTTCCAGATGGACCACCAGGGCGTCCCCCAGGGTCCGTGGACACCAGCTATTGGCACGTCTGCCTAGCCAGGAGTCCAATACAGATTTCACAGCGAGCCGGTTCACACGGCTTCTTTCTGATGGCGGCTTACAGAGGACAGAAGACGAACAGACAGACAATTAGGCCTACGCGGCTTACAGAGGACAGAAGACGAACAGACAGACAATTAGGCCTACCTGATACCTCCGACTCCCGAGGTTCCTGCGACCCGGGGCGAGTGGGGATCCCGGACGAGCCCCCAATCTGTTAGACCTGAACGGTCTCTGAGGGATCCCAGCTCGCCCAAGAACCGCCAAGAGTCGAGAGTCGCTGCAACACGCAAGAGGTTTATTAGGAGCCGGTGCACCGGGGTTCCTTGGTCCTCACGCAGGAGGCCGAAGAGGAACCCCTTAAAGCGGAATTACACATATTTTATAGTTTTCTTTATCTAATTATGCAAAGTGTGGATACATCGAGGGTTTTCTTCTGATTGGGCTCGTTTGGTCCGGAGTGGGGACTTGGTATTTCTTGATTGGTTAGCTGTTGGATGCCTATTTTACATTCTGGTGTTTTTGTGGTGGGGGGTTGAGTCACATGAGTTATGGTTGGCTAGGGCGACCTTTAAACTCTGGCTTAATCATTCTTATCACCCGCCATACTGGTTTGCTCGAGGTTTCATCCCCCGCCATACCTGTTTGCTCGGAACGGTTAGGGACCTGCGGGGGAAGGGGGGAGGCTTACTCTCGTGTGAGGGTCTAGCAGAATATGATTGGCCCTTCAACAATGAGGAGACTAGGGTGACTAAGGTAGGCATCTTGAACAATGCAGTTGCAACAGCCTTTTCTTCCAAAGGTTTGTTCTAACCTTTGGCCTGTGGCAACACACCTTCCTAGAACAATCTGGCCATTTTGGGTTCCTGGAATTGTTCGCCGTTGGGGTGGGTCACCTGCGCAGGCCTGCGGTTTCTGCTAACTTACATTTTAATCTTACAGTAGCACCACTTCTGCACTTGTCCACTTGTCCACTCGTCTTTGTCCACTTGGCTCTTTCCTGGGATATGAAACGTGTACCGGAGTGGAGGTTCTTGTCAAGACAGCAGCCCTCAACTTTGGGGTCCCTGTGTCTGGTTGATTTTTTGATTTTCCCAAGGTCAACGCCCATGTGTGGAAGTGCCCTATGCTCTGTGGTTCTGTGTTTTACATGGTTTGGGAAAGAGGATACACTTGTGAAGATTGGCTGTTGGCCATTGACATCCCGCCCATCAGCTTAACAAGGCTCCCTTGACTCCGTGGGCTGTCCTGCCTTTCTGGTTTTTAGACTTTTTTCGCCTGGCCCTTTTGCCCCGGGGGGGGGGGCGAGAGATTTCTTTGTAGTGCTGATTTGCTCTCCCAGGTTGCTTGGTTGGCCAAAAAGGGCGTATGCATTTTTTCCTGAATATATTCAGGAAAAAACGCATACGCCCTTTTTGGCCAACCGCATCATTGTCCACGTTCTGGCGCTTTTCATGTGCTATCGGGGCCATTCCGATGTAGCCGTTGACATCCGTTTCCTGCAGTTCTGCCTTGCGTTCAACGCCTCTTCGTAGCCTGACCTCAATATATTTTGGGGCGATAGTTATCGTTTAGAACTCTGCAGGTTTGGGAAGTGCAGTGCCCCTGAGCTCCATTTCCCAAGTCGCTTTTTTGTGAGTGGGACGCAACACGGCTGGATGGCTTCACGCCCTATTGTCGATCCGGGGTGGCAGGCTGAACCGCTGGTGAATTCTTCTTCGTGATGGGAAATGAGAGTGACATGTGCCCGACCAAACACCTCCAGCGAGTCTCTCATTGGTTCCCCCTCTTGCAGTTCATCCTGCGGACAAATTGCAGACGGTACGAAAGAGGCATGGAAAGGCGCCGAGTCTCCAAGTGGGGAGATTGTTAGTAAGGGGGCCTGAATGGAGAACACGAGCACCAGGAGATGAAAACTGAGGTGAGTTTCAGAAAGCTTTCCCGATCCCACGGTGTAGCATCCGCTGGGTTTCCAATGAGTGCTTTCGCTGTCGGAAGATTGCGTTGAACCTGGAGAGTTGGGACCCATGGAATGGGGAGCACGCAGGATTCCTTTCAAGGGTCTGCATTTGCTTTCCCAACCTCACCAATCGTCTCAGCCCCAAGAGTGTCCAGCCTTATGTCTTCTGCCGCTGGGGCTGTAGATGTGGTCAATCCTGGTTGCATGCCAGTCCCTGAACGCATTTTGGAAGAATTTCTCTCTGTTTTGCCCTGCTTGTTTCTTCTTTATGTTGGAAATGTATCCTCAGAATGGGTCTGAGCTGATTTTCCCTGCTGGTTTTAGGCCGCTTTACACACACTTGATGCACTTACACAGAGATATCAAGACTTAGCTTTGAAGATGCTTACTAGTCGGATAGATACTTGTGCGATGAACAGGGTCTGGTGAGTCCAGTTGATTGAGCAAGGAGTAGGTCGTGTCCATTCCATATTCGGTTTTCGGAAGGGTATCTGTGCTCATTTCAAACTCGAGTTTTATGCGTCACCCCACCTCACCTTTCCCCTGAAGCAGGCATAAGTGTGTTTTCTAAAAGCGTGACTCTGTTCTGTTTGGGGATTCAGTGCATGGGGAGCGATTTTTACATTCCCTCGATAAGTGATATCATAAGTTTCTTTTTTGTGGGACTTATTTCACTGAGGATGATCGTACCTAAATCCACTCAGGATGCTGCTACCAGCCTCATGACGTGGATTTCATGGCTGAGTGACACTCCATTGGACCTACGTAGCACCACTTGTCCACTTGTCCACTTGTCTTTGTCCACTTGTCCACTTGGCTCTTTCCTGGGATATGAAACGTGTACCGGAGTGGAGGTTCTTGTCAAGACAGCAGCCCTCAACTTTGGGGTCCCTGTGTCTGGTTGATTTTTTCATTTTCCCAAGGTCAACGCCCATGTGTGGCAGTGCCCTATGCTCTGTGGTTCTGTGTTTTCCATGGTTTGGGAAAGAGGATACACTTGTGAAGATTGGCTGTTGGCCATTGACATCCCGCCCATCAGCTTAACAAGGCTCCCTTGACTCCGTGGCCTGTCCTGCCTTTCTGGTTTTTAGACTTTTTTCGCCTGGCCCTTTTGCCCCGGGGGGGGGCGAGAGATATCTTTGTAGTGCTGATTTGCTCTCCCAGGTTGCTTGGTTGGCCAAAAAGGGCGTATGCGTTTTTTCCTGAATATATTCAGGAAAAAACGCATACGCCCTTTTTGGCCAACCGCATCATTGTCCACGTTCTGGCGCTTTTCATGTGCTATCGGGGCCATTCCGATGTAGCCGTTGACATCCGTTTCCTGCAGTTCTGCCTTGCGTTCAGCGCCTCTTCGTAGCCTGACCTCAATATATTTTGGGGCGATAGTTATCGTTTAGAACTCTGCAGGTTTGGGAAGTGCAGTGCCCCTGAGCTCCATTTCCCAAGTCGCTTTTTTGTGAGTGGGACGCAACACGGCTGGATGGCTTCACGCCCTATTGTCGATCCGGGGTGGCAGGCTGAACCGCTGGTGAATTCTTCTTCGTGATGGGAAATGAGAGTGACATGTGCCCGACGAAACACCTCCAGCGAGTCTCTCATTGGTTCCCCCTCTTGCAGTTCATCCTGCGGACAAATTGCAGACGGTACGAAAGAGGCATGGAAAGGCGCCGAGTCTCCAAGTGGGGAGATTGTTAGTAAGGGGGCCTGAATGGAGAACACGAGCACCAGGAGATGAAAACTGAGGTGAGTTTCAGAAAGCTTTCCCGATCCCACGGTGTAGCATCCGCTGGGTTTCCAATGAGTGCTTTCGCTGTCGGAAGATTGCGTTGAACCTGGAGAGTTGGGACCCATGGAATGGGGAGCACGCAGGATTCCTTTCAAGGGTCTGCATTTGCTTTCCCAACCTCACCAATCGTCTCAGCCCCAAGAGTGTCCAGCCTTATGTCTTCTGCCGCTGGGGCTGTAGATGTGGTCAATCCTGGTTGCATGCCAGTCCCTGAACGCATTTTGGAAGAATTTCTCTCTGTTTTGCCCTGCTTGTTTCTTCTTTATGTTGGAAATGTATCCTCAGAATGGGTCTGAGCTGATTTTCCCTGCTGGTTTTAGGCCGCTTTACACACACTTGATGCACTTACACAGAGATATCAAGACTTAGCTTTGAAGATGCTTACTAGTCGGATAGATACTTGTGCGATGAACAGGGTCTGGTGAGTCCAGTTGATTGAGCAAGGAGTAGGTCGTGTCCATTCCATATTCGGTTTTCGGAAGGGTATCTGTGCTCATTTCAAACTCGACTTTTATGCGTCACCCCACCTCACCTTTCCCCTGAAGCAGGCATAAGTGTGTTTTCTAAAAGCGTGACTCTGTTCTGTTTGGGGATTCAGTGCATGGGGAGCGATTTTTACATTCCCTCGATAAGTGATATCATAAGTTTCTTTTTTTGTGGGACTTATTTCACTGAGGATGATCGTACCTAAATCCACTCAGGATGCTGCTACCAGCCTCATGACGTGGATTTCATGGCTGAGTGACACTCCATTGGACCTACGTAGCACCACTTGTCCACTTGTCCACTTGTCTTTGTCCACTTGTCCACTCGTCTTTGTCCACTTGGCTCTTTCCTGGGATGTGAAACGTGTACCGGAGTGGAGGTTCTTGTCAAGACAGCAGCCCTCAACTTTGGGGTCCCTGTGTCTGGTTGATTTTTTCATTTTCCCAAGGTCAACGCCCATGTGTGGAAGTGCCCTATGCTCTGTGGTTCTGTGTTTTCCATGGTTTGGGAAAGAGGATACACTTGTGAAGATTGGCTGTTGGCCATTGACATCCCGCCCATCAGCTTAACAAGGCTCCCTTGACTCCGTGGGCTGTCCTGACTTTCTGGTTTTTAGACTTTTTTCGCCTGGCCCTTTTGCCCCGGGGGGGGCGAGAGATTTCTTTGTAGTGCTGATTTGCTCTCCCAGGTTGCTTGGTTGGCCAAAAAGGGCGTATGCGTTTTTTCCTGAATATATTCAGGAAAAAACGCATACGCCCTTTTTGGCCAACCGCATCATTGTCCACGTTCTGGCGCTTTTCATGTGCTATCGGGGCCATTCCGATGTAGCCGTTGACATCCGTTTCCTGCAGTTCTGCCTTGCGTTCAACGCCTCTTCGTAGCCTGACCTCAATATATTTTGGGGCGATAGTTATCGTTTAGAACTCTGCAGGTTTGGGAAGTGCAGTGCCCCTGAGCTCCATTTCCCAAGTCGCTTTTTTGTGAGTGGGATGCAACACGGCTGGATGGCTTCACGCCCTATTGTCGATCCGGGGTGGCAGGCTGAACCGCTGGTGAATTCTTCTTCGTGATGGGAAATGAGAGTGACATGTGCCCGACCAAACACCTCCAGCGAGTCTCTCATTGGTTCCCCCTCTTGCAGTTCATCCTGCGGACAAATTGCAGACGGTACGAAAGAGGCATGGAAAGGCGCCGAGTCTCCAAGTGGGGAGATTGTTAGTAAGGGGGCCTGAATGGAGAACACGAGCACCAGGAGATGAAAACTGAGGTGAGTTTCAGAAAGCTTTCCCGATCCCACGGTGTAGCATCCGCTGGGTTTCCAATGAGTGCTTTCGCTGTCGGAAGATTGCGTTGAACCTGGAGAGTTGGGACCCATGGAATGGGGAGCACGCAGGATTCCTTTCAAGGGTCTGCATTTGCTTTCCCAACCTCACCAATCGTCTCAGCCCCAAGAGTGTCCAGCCTTATGTCTTCTGCCGCTGGGGCTGTAGATGTGGTCAATCCTGGTTGCATGCCAGTCCCTGAACGCATTTTGGAAGAATTTCTCTCTGTTTTGCCCTGCTTGTTTCTTCTTTATGTTGGAAATGTATCCTCAGAATGGGTCTGAGCTGATTTTCCCTGCTGGTTTTAGGCCGCTTTACACACACTTGATGCACTTACACAGAGATATCAAGACTTAGCTTTGAAGATGCTTACTAGTCGGATAGATACTTGTGCGATGAACAGGGTCTGGTGAGTCCAGTTGATTGAGCAAGGAGTAGGTCGTGTCCATTCCATATTCGGTTTTCGGAAGGGTATCTGTGCTCATTTCAAACTCGAGTTTTATGCGTCACCCCACCTCACCTTTCCCCTGAAGCAGGCATAAGTGTGTTTTCTAAAAGCGTGACTCTGTTCTGTTTGGGGATTCAGTGCATGGGGAGCGATTTTTACATTCCCTCGATAAGTGATATCATAAGTTTCTTTTTTTGTGGGACTTATTTCACTGAGGATGATCGTACCTAAATCCACTCAGGATGCTGCTACCAGCCTCATGACGTGGATTTCATGGCTGAGTGACACTCCATTGGACCTACGTAGCACCACTTGTCCACTTGTCCACTTGTCTTTGTCCACTTGTCCACTCGTCTTTGTCCACTTGGCTCTTTCCTGGGATGTGAAACGTGTACCGGAGTGGAGGTTCTTGTCAAGACAGCAGCCCTCAACTTTGGGGTCCCTGTGTCTGGTTGATTTTTTCATTTTCCCAAGGTCAACGCCCATGTGTGGAAGTGCCCTATGCTCTGTGGTTCTGTGTTTTCCATGGTTTGGGAAAGAGGATACACTTGTGAAGATTGGCTGTTGGCCATTGACATCCCGCCCATCAGCTTAACAAGGCTCCCTTGACTCCGTGGGCTGTCCTGACTTTCTGGTTTTTAGACTTTTTTCGCCTGGCCCTTTTGCCCCGGGGGGGGGGCGAGAGATTTCCTTGTAGTACTGATTTGCTCTCCCAGGTTGCTTGGTTGGCCAAAAAGGGCGTATGCGTTTTTTCCTGAATTTATTCAGGAAAAAACGCATACGCCCTTTTTGGCCAACCGCATCATTGTCCACGTTCTGGCGCTTTTCATGTGCTATCGGGGCCATTCCGATGTAGCCGTTGACATCCGTTTCCTGCAGTTCTGCCTTGCGTTCAGCGCCTCTTCGTAGCCTGACCTCAATATATTTTGGGGCGATAGTTATCGTTTAGAACTCTGCAGGTTTGGGAAGTGCAGTGCCCCTGAGCTCCATTTCCCAAGTCGCTTTTTTGTGAGTGGGACGCAACACGGCTGGATGGCTTCACGCCCTATTGTCGATCCGGGGTGGCAGGCTGAACCGCTGGTGAATTCTTCTTCGTGATGGGAAATGAGAGTGACATGTGCCCGACGAAACACCTCCAGCGAGTCTCTCATTGGTTCCCCCTCTTGCAGTTCATCCTGCGGACAAATTGCAGACGGTACGAAAGAGGCATGGAAAGGCGCCGAGTCTCCAAGTGGGGAGATTGTTAGTAAGGGGGCCTGAATGGAGAACACGAGCACCAGGAGATGAAAACTGAGGTGAGTTTCAGAAAGCTTTCCCGATCCCACGGTGTAGCAACCGCTGGGTTTCCAATGAGTGCTTTCGCTGTCGGAAGATTGCGTTGAACCTGGAGAGTTGGGACCCATGGAATGGGGAGCACGCAGGATTCCTTTCAAGGGTCTGCATTTGCTTTCCCAACCTCACCAATCGTCTCAGCCCCAAGAGTGTCCAGCCTTATGTCTTCTGCCGCTGGGGCTGTAGATGTGGTCAATCCTGGTTGCATGCCAGTCCCTGAACGCATTTTGGAAGAATTTCTCTCTGTTTTGCCCTGCTTGTTTCTTCTTTATGTTGGAAATGTATCCTCAGAATGGGTCTGAGCTGATTTTCCCTGCTGGTTTTAGGCCGCTTTACACACACTTGATGCACTTACACAGAGATATCAAGACTTAGCTTTGAAGATGCTTACTAGTCGGATAGATACTTGTGCGATGAACAGGGTCTGGTGAGTCCAGTTGATTGAGCAAGGAGTAGGTCGTGTCCATTCCATATTCGGTTTTCGGAAGGGTATCTGTGCTCATTTCAAACTCGAGTTTTATGCGTCACCCCACCTCACCTTTCCCCTGAAGCAGGCATAAGTGTGTTTTCTAAAAGCGTGACTCTGTTCTGTTTGGGGATTCAGTGCATGGGGAGCGATTTTTACATTCCCTCGATAAGTGATATCATAAGTTTCTTTTTTTGTGGGACTTATTTCACTGAGGATGATCGTACCTAAATCCACTCAGGATGCTGCTACCAGCCTCATGACGTGGATTTCATGGCTGAGTGACACTCCATTGGACCTACGTAGCACCACTTCTGCACTTGTCCACTTGTCCACTCGTCTTTGTCCACTTGGCTCTTTCCTGGGATAAGAAACGTGTACCGGAGTGGAGGTTCTTGTCAAGACAGCAGCCCTCAACTTTGGGGTCCCTGTGTCTGGTTGATTTTTTCATTTTCCCAAGGTCAACGCCCATGTGTGGAAGTGCCCTATGCTCTGTAGTTCTGTGTTTTACATGGTTTGGGAAAGAGGATACACTTGTGAAGATTGGCTGTTGGCCATTGACATCCCGCCCATCAGCTTAACAAGGCTCCCTTGACTCCGTGGGCTGTCCTGCCTTTCTGGTTTATAGACTTTTTTCGCCTGGCCCTTTTGCCCCGGGGGGGGGGCGAGAGATTTCTTTGTAGTGCTGATTTGCTCTCCCAGGTTGCTTGGTTGGCCAAAAAGGGCGTATGCGTTTTTTCCTGAATATATTCAGGAAAAAACGCATACGCCCTTTTTGGCCAACCGCATCATTGTCCACGTTCTGGCGCTTTTCATGTGCTATCGGGGCCATTCCGATGTAGCCGTTGACATCCGTTTCCTGCAGTTCTGCCTTGCGTTCAGCGCCTCTTCGTAGCCTGACCTGAATATATTTTGGGGCGATAGTTATCGTTTAGAACTCTGCAGGTTTGGGAAGTGCAGTGCCCCTGAGCTCCATTTCCCAAGTCGCTTTTTTGTGAGTGGGACGCAACACGGCTGGATGGCTTCACGCCCTATTGTCGATCCGGGGTGGCAGGCTGAACCGCTGGTGAATTCTTCTTCGTGATGGGAAATGAGAGTGACATGTGCCCGACGAAACACCTCCAGCGAGTCTCTCATTGGTTCCCCCTCTTGCAGTTCATCCTGCGGACAAATTGCAGACGGTACGAAAGAGGCATGGAAAGGCGCCGAGTCTCCAAGTGGGGAGATTGTTAGTAAGGGGGCCTGAATGGAGAACACGAGCACCAGGAGATGAAAACTGAGGTGAGTTTCAGAAAGCTTTCCCGATCCCACGGTGTAGCAACCGCTGGGTTTCCAATGAGTGCTTTCGCTGTCGGAAGATTGCGTTGAACCTGGAGAGTTGGGACCCATGGAATGGGGAGCACGCAGGATTCCTTTCAAGGGTCTGCATTTGCTTTCCCAACCTCACCAATCGTCTCAGCCCCAAGAGTGTCCAGCCTTATGTCTTCTGCCGCTGGGGCTGTAGATGTGGTCAATCCTGGTTGCATGCCAGTCCCTGAACGCATTTTGGAAGAATTTCTCTCTGTTTTGCCCTGCTTGTTTCTTCTTTATGTTGGAAATGTATCCTCAGAATGGGTCTGAGCTGATTTTCCCTGCTGGTTTTAGGCCGCTTTACACACACTTGATGCACTTACAAAGAGATATCAAGACTTAGCTTTGAAGATGCTTACTAGTCGGATAGATACTTGTGCGATGAACAGGGTCTGGTGAGTCCAGTTGATTGAGCAAGGAGTAGGTCGTGTCCATTCCATATTCGGTTTTCGGAAGGGTATCTGTGCTCATTTCAAACTCGACTTTTATGCGTCACCCCACCTCACCTTTCCCCTGAAGCAGGCATAAGTGTGTTTTCTAAAAGCGTGACTCTGTTCTGTTTGGTGATTCAGTGCATGGGGAGCGATTTTTACATTCCCTCGATAAGTGATATCATAAGTTTCTTTTTTTGTGGGACTTATTTCACTGAGGATGATCGTACCTAAATCCACTCAGGATGCTGCTACCAGCCTCATGACGTGGATTTCATGGCTGAGTGACACTCCATTGGACCTACGTAGCACCACTTGTCCACTTGTCCACTTGTCTTTGTCCACTTGTCCACTCGTCTTTGTCCACTTGGCTCTTTCCTGGGATGTGAAACGTGTACCGGAGTGGAGGTTCTTGTCAAGACAGCAGCCCTCAACTTTGGGGTCCCTGTGTCTGGTTGATTTTTTCATTTTCCCAAGGTCAACGCCCATGTGTGGAAGTGCCCTATGCTCTGTGGTTCTGTGTTTTCCATGGTTTGGGAAAGAGGATACACTTGTGAAGATTGGCTGTTGGCCATTGACATCCCGCCCATCAGCTTAACAAGGCTCCCTTGACTCCGTGGGCTGTCCTGACTTTCTGGTTTTTAGACTTTTTTCGCCTGGCCCTTTTGCCCCGGGGGGGGCGAGAGATTTCTTTGTAGTGCTGATTTGCTCTCCCAGGTTGCTTGGTTGGCCAAAAAGGGCGTATGCGTTTTTTCCTGAATATATTCAGGAAAAAACGCATACGCCCTTTTTGGCCAACCGCATCATTGTCCACGTTCTGGCGCTTTTCATGTGCTATCGGGGCCATTCCGATGTAGCCGTTGACATCCGTTTCCTGCAGTTCTGCCTTGCGTTCAACGCCTCTTCGTAGCCTGACCTCAATATATTTTGGGGCGATAGTTATCGTTTAGAACTCTGCAGGTTTGGGAAGTGCAGTGCCCCTGAGCTCCATTTCCCAAGTCGCTTTTTTGTGAGTGGGACGCAACACGGCTGGATGGCTTCACGCCCTATTGTCGATCCGGGGTGGCAGGCTGAACCGCTGGTGAATTCTTCTTCGTGATGGGAAATGAGAGTGACATGTGCCCGACCAAACACCTCCAGCGAGTCTCTCATTGGTTCCCCCTCTTGCAGTTCATCCTGCGGACAAATTGCAGACGGTACGAAAGAGGCATGGAAAGGCGCCGAGTCTCCAAGTGGGGAGATTGTTAGTAAGGGGGCCTGAATGGAGAACACGAGCACCAGGAGATGAAAACTGAGGTGAGTTTCAGAAAGCTTTCCCGATCCCACGGTGTAGCATCCGCTGGGTTTCCAATGAGTGCTTTCGCTGTCGGAAGATTGCGTTGAACCTGGAGAGTTGGGACCCATGGAATGGGGAGCACGCAGGATTCCTTTCAAGGGTCTGCATTTGCTTTCCCAACCTCACCAATCGTCTCAGCCCCAAGAGTGTCCAGCCTTATGTCTTCTGCCGCTGGGGCTGTAGATGTGGTCAATCCTGGTTGCATGCCAGTCCCTGAACGCATTTTGGAAGAATTTCTCTCTGTTTTGCCCTGCTTGTTTCTTCTTTATGTTGGAAATGTATCCTCAGAATGGGTCTGAGCTGATTTTCCCTGCTGGTTTTAGGCCGCTTTACACACACTTGATGCACTTACACAGAGATATCAAGACTTAGCTTTGAAGATGCTTACTAGTCGGATAGATACTTGTGCGATGAACAGGGTCTGGTGAGTCCAGTTGATTGAGCAAGGAGTAGGTCGTGTCCATTCCATATTCGGTTTTCGGAAGGGTATCTGTGCTCATTTCAAACTCGAGTTTTATGCGTCACCCCACCTCACCTTTCCCCTGAAGCAGGCATAAGTGTGTTTTCTAAAAGCGTGACTCTGTTCTGTTTGGGGATTCAGTGCATGGGGAGCGATTTTTACATTCCCTCGATAAGTGATATCATAAGTTTCTTTTTTTGTGGGACTTATTTCACTGAGGATGATCGTACCTAAATCCACTCAGGATGCTGCTACCAGCCTCATGACGTGGATTTCATGGCTGAGTGACACTCCATTGGACCTACGTAGCACCACTTGTCCACTTGTCCACTTGTCTTTGTCCACTTGTCCACTCGTCTTTGTCCACTTGGCTCTTTCCTGGGATGTGAAACGTGTACCGGAGTGGAGGTTCTTGTCAAGACAGCAGCCCTCAACTTTGGGGTCCCTGTGTCTGGTTGATTTTTTCATTTTGCCAAGGTCAACGCCCATGTGTGGAAGTGCCCTATGCTCTGTGGTTCTGTGTTTTCCATGGTTTGGGAAAGAGGATACACTTGTGAAGATTGGCTGTTGGCCATTGACATCCCGCCCATCAGCTTAACAAGGCTCCCTTGACTCCGTGGGCTGTCCTGACTTTCTGGTTTTTAGACTTTTTTCGCCTGGCCCTTTTGCCCCGGGGGGGGGCGAGAGATTTCTTTGTAGTGCTGATTTGCTCTCCCAGGTTGCTTGGTTGGCCAAAAAGGGCGTATGCGTTTTTTCCTGAATATATTCAGGAAAAAACGCATACGCCCTTTTTGGCCAACCGCATCATTGTCCACGTTCTGGCGCTTTTCATGTGCTATCGGGGCCATTCCGATGTACCCGTTGACATCCGTTTCCTGCAGTTCTGCCTTGCGTTCAGCGCCTCTTCGTAGCCTGACCTCAATATATTTTGGGGCGATAGTTATCGTTTAGAACTCTGCAGGTTTGGGAAGTGCAGTGCCCCTGAGCTCCATTTCCCAAGTCGCTTTTTTGTGAGTGGGACGCAACACGGCTGGATGGCTTCACGCCCTATTGTCGATCCGGGGTGGCAGGCTGAACCGCTGGTGAATTCTTCTTCGTGATGGGAAATGAGAGTGACATGTGCCCGACGAAACACCTCCAGCGAGTCTCTCATTGGTTCCCCCTCTTGCAGTTCATCCTGCGGACAAATTGCAGACGGTACGAAAGAGGCATGGAAAGGCGCCGAGTCTCCAAGTGGGGAGATTGTTAGTAAGGGGGCCTGAATGGAGAACACGAGCACCAGGAGATGAAAACTGAGGTGAGTTTCAGAAAGCTTTCCCGATCCCACGGTGTAGCAACCGCTGGGTTTCCAATGAGTGCTTTCGCTGTCGGAAGATTGCGTTGAACCTGGAGAGTTGGGACCCATGGAATGGGGAGCACGCAGGATTCCTTTCAAGGGTCTGCATTTGCTTTCCCAACCTCACCAATCGTCTCAGCCCCAAGAGTGTCCAGCCTTATGTCTTCTGCCGCTGGGGCTGTAGATGTGGTCAATCCTGGTTGCATGCCAGTCCCTGAACGCATTTTGGAAGAATTTCTCTCTGTTTTGCCCTGCTTGTTTCTTCTTTATGTTGGAAATGTATCCTCAGAATGGGTCTGAGCTGATTTTCCCTGCTGGTTTTAGGCCGCTTTACACACACTTGATGCACTTACACAGAGATATCAAGACTTAGCTTTTAAGATGCTTACTAGTCGGATAGATACTTGTGCGATGAACAGGGTCTGGTGAGTCCAGTTGATTGAGCAAGGAGTAGGTCGTGTCCATTCCATATTCGGTTTTCGGAAGGGTATCTGTGCTCATTTCAAACTCGACTTTTATGCGTCACCCCACCTCACCTTTCCCCTGAAGCAGGCATAAGTGTGTTTTCTAAAAGCGTGACTCTGTTCTGTTTGGGGATTCAGTGCATGGGGAGCGATTTTTACATTCCCTCGATAAGTGATATCATAAGTTTCTTTTTTTGTGGGACTTATTTCACTGAGGATGATCGTACCTAAATCCACTCAGGATGCTGCTACCAGCCTCATGACGTGGATTTCATGGCTGAGTGACACTCCATTGGACCTACGTAGCACCACTTGTCCACTTGTCCACTTGTATTTGTCCACTTGTCCACTCGTCTTTGTCCACTTGGCTCTTTCCTGGGATGTGAAACGTGTACCGGAGTGGAGGTTCTTGTCAAGACAGCAGCCCTCAACTTTGGGGTCCCTGTGTCTGGTTGATTTTTTCATTTTCCCAAGGTCAACGCCCATGTGTGGAAGTGCCCTATGCTCTGTGGTTCTGTGTTTTACATGGTTTGGGAAAGAGGATACACTTGTGAAGATTGGCTGTTGGCCATTGACATCCCGCCCATCAGCTTAACAAGGCTCCCTTGACTCCGTGGGCTGTCCTGCCTTTCTGGTTTTTAGACTTTTTTCGCCTGGCCCTTTTGCCCCGGGGGGGGCGAGAGATTTCTTTGTAGTGGTGATTTGCTCTCCCAGGTTGCTTGGTTGGCCAAAAAGGGCGTATGCGTTTTTTCCTGAATATATTCAGGAAAAAACGCATACGCCCTTTTTGGCCAACCGCATCATTGTCCACGTTCTGGCGCTTTTCATGTGCTATCGGGGCCATTCCGATGTACCCGTTGACATCCGTTTCCTGCAGTTCTGCCTTGCGTTCAACGCCTCTTCGTAGCCTGACCTCAATATATTTTGGGGCGATAGTTATCGTTTAGAACTCTGCAGGTTTGGGAAGTGCAGTGCCCCTGAGCTCCATTTCCCAAGTCGCTTTTTTGTGAGTGGGACGCAACACGGCTGGATGGCTTCACGCCCTATTGTCGATCCGGGGTGGCAGGCTGAACCGCTGGTGAATTCTTCTTCGTGATGGGAAATGAGAGTGACATGTGCCCGACCAAACACCTCCAGCGAGTCTCTCATTGGTTCCCCCTCTTGCAGTTCATCCTGCGGACAAATTGCAGACGGTACGAAAGAGGCATGGAAAGGCGCCGAGTCTCCAAGTGGGGAGATTGTTAGTAAGGGGGCCTGAATGGAGAACACGAGCACCAGGAGATGAAAACTGAGGTGAGTTTCAGAAAGCTTTCCCGATCCCACGGTGTAGCAACCGCTGGGTTTCCAATGAGTGCTTTCGCTGTCGGAAGATTGCGTTGAACCTGGAGAGTTGGGACCCATGGAATGGGGAGCACGCAGGATTCCTTTCAAGGGTCTGCATTTGCTTTCCCAACCTCACCAATCGTCTCAGCCCCAAGAGTGTCCAGCCTTATGTCTTCTGCCGCTGGGGCTGTAGATGTGGTCAATCCTGGTTGCATGCCAGTCCCTGAACGCATTTTGGAAGAATTTCTCTCTGTTTTGCCCTGCTTGTTTCTTCTTTATGTTGGAAATGTATCCTCAGAATGGGTCTGAGCTGATTTTCCCTGCTGGTTTTAGGCCGCTTTACACACACTTGATGCACTTACACAGAGATATCAAGACTTAGCTTTGAAGATGCTTACTAGTCGGATAGATACTTGTGCGATGAACAGGGTCTGGTGAGTCCAGTTGATTGAGCAAGGAGTAGGTCGTGTCCATTCCATATTCGGTTTTCGGAAGGGTATCTGTGCTCATTTCAAACTCGAGTTTTATGCGTCACCCCACCTCACCTTTCCCCTGAAGCAGGCATAAGTGTGTTTTCTAAAAGCGTGACTCTGTTCTGTTTGGTGATTCAGTGCATGGGGAGCGATTTTTACATTCCCTCGATAAGTGATATCATAAGTTTCTTTTTTTGTGGGACTTATTTCACTGAGGATGATCGTACCTAAATCCACTCAGGATGCTGCTACCAGCCTCATGACGTGGATTTCATGGCTGAGTGACACTCCATTGGACCTACGTAGCACCACTTCTGCACTTGTCCACTTGTCCACTCGTCTTTGTCCACTTGGCTCTTTCCTGGGATAAGAAACGTGTACCGGAGTGGAGGTTCTTGTCAAGACAGCAGCCCTCAACTTTGGGGTCCCTGTGTCTGGTTGATTTTTTCATTTTCCCAAGGTCAACGCCCATGTGTGGAAGTGCCCTATGCTCTGTGGTTCTGTGTTTTCCATGGTTTGGGAAAGAGGATACACTTGTGAAGATTGGCTGTTGGCCATTGACATCCCGCCCATCAGCTTAACAAGGCTCCCTTGACTCCGTGGGCTGTCCTGCCTTTCTGGTTTTTAGACTTTTTTCGCCTGGCCCTTTTGCCCCGGGGGGGGCGAGAGATTTCTTTGTAGTGGTGATTTGCTCTCCCAGGTTGCTTGGTTGGCCAAAAAGGGCGTATGCGTTTTTTCCTGAATATATTCAGGAAAAAACGCATACGCCCTTTTTGGCCAACCGCATCATTGTCCACGTTCTGGCGCTTTTCATGTGCTATCGGGGCCATTCCGATGTACCCGTTGACATCCGTTTCCTGCAGTTCTGCCTTGCGTTCAACGCCTCTTCGTAGCCTGACCTCAATATATTTTGGGGCGATAGTTATCGTTTAGAACTCTGCAGGTTTGGGAAGTGCAGTGCCCCTGAGCTCCATTTCCCAAGTCGCTTTTTTGTGAGTGGGACGCAACACGGCTGGATGGCTTCACGCCCTATTGTCGATCCGGGGTGGCAGGCTGAACCGCTGGTGAATTCTTCTTCGTGATGGGAAATGAGAGTGACATGTGCCCGACCAAACACCTCCAGCGAGTCTCTCATTGGTTCCCCCTCTTGCAGTTCATCCTGCGGACAAATTGCAGACGGTACGAAAGAGGCATGGAAAGGCGCCGAGTCTCCAAGTGGGGAGATTGTTAGTAAGGGGGCCTGAATGGAGAACACGAGCACCAGGAGATGAAAACTGAGGTGAGTTTCAGAAAGCTTTCCCGATCCCACGGTGTAGCAACCGCTGGGTTTCCAATGAGTGCTTTCGCTGTCGGAAGATTGCGTTGAACCTGGAGAGTTGGGACCCATGGAATGGGGAGCACGCAGGATTCCTTTCAAGGGTCTGCATTTGCTTTCCCAACCTCACCAATCGTCTCAGCCCCAAGAGTGTCCAGCCTTATGTCTTCTGCCGCTGGGGCTGTAGATGTGGTCAATCCTGGTTGCATGCCAGTCCCTGAACGCATTTTGGAAGAATTTCTCTCTGTTTTGCCCTGCTTGTTTCTTCTTTATGTTGGAAATGTATCCTCAGAATGGGTCTGAGCTGATTTTCCCTGCTGGTTTTAGGCCGCTTTACACACACTTGATGCACTTACACAGAGATATCAAGACTTAGCTTTGAAGATGCTTACTAGTCGGATAGATACTTGTGCGATGAACAGGGTCTGGTGAGTCCAGTTGATTGAGCAAGGAGTAGGTCGTGTCCATTCCATATTCGGTTTTCGGAAGGGTATCTGTGCTCATTTCAAACTCGAGTTTTATGCGTCACCCCACCTCACCTTTCCCCTGAAGCAGGCATAAGTGTGTTTTCTAAAAGCGTGACTCTGTTCTGTTTGGTGATTCAGTGCATGGGGAGCGATTTTTACATTCCCTCGATAAGTGATATCATAAGTTTCTTTTTTTGTGGGACTTATTTCACTGAGGATGATCGTACCTAAATCCACTCAGGATGCTGCTACCAGCCTCATGACGTGGATTTCATGGCTGAGTGACACTCCATTGGACCTACGTAGCACCACTTCTGCACTTGTCCACTTGTCCACTCGTCTTTGTCCACTTGGCTCTTTCCTGGGATAAGAAACGTGTACCGGAGTGGAGGTTCTTGTCAAGACAGCAGCCCTCAACTTTGGGGTCCCTGTGTCTGGTTGATTTTTTCATTTTCCCAAGGTCAACGCCCATGTGTGGAAGTGCCCTATGCTCTGTGGTTCTGTGTTTTCCATGGTTTGGGAAAGAGGATACACTTGTGAAGATTGGCTGTTGGCCATTGACATCCCGCCCATCAGCTTAACAAGGCTCCCTTGACTCCGTGGGCTGTCCTGCCTTTCTGGTTTTTAGACTTTTTTCGCCTGGCCCTTTTGCCCCGGGGGGGGGGCGAGAGATTTCTTTGTAGTGCTGATTTGCTCTCCCAGGTTGCTTGGTTGGCCAAAAAGGGCGTATGCGTTTTTTCCTGAATATATTCAGGAAAAAACGCATACGCCCTTTTTGGCCAACCGCATCATTGTCCACGTTCTGGCGCTTTTCATGTGCTATCGGGGCCATTCCGATGTACCCGTTGACATCCGTTTCCTGCAGTTCTGCCTTGCGTTCAGCGCCTCTTCGTAGCCTGACCTCAATATATTTTGGGGCGATAGTTATCGTTTAGAACTCTGCAGGTTTGGGAAGTGCAGTGCCCCAGAGCTCCATTTCCCAAGTCGCTTTTTTGTGAGTGGGACGCAACACGGCTGGATGGCTTCACGCCCTATTGTCGATCCGGGGTGGCAGGCTGAACCGCTGGTGAATTCTTCTTCGTGATGGGAAATGAGAGTGACATGTGCCCGACCAAACACCTCCAGCGAGTTTCTCATTGGTTCCCCCTCTTGCAGTTCATCCTGCGGACAAATTGCAGACGGTACGAAAGAGGCATGGAAAGGCGCCGAGTCTCCAAGTGGGGAGATTGTTAGTAAGGGGGCCTGAATGGAGAACACGAGCACCAGGAGATGAAAACTGAGGTGAGTTTCAGAAAACTTTCCCGATCCCACGGTGTAGCATCCGCTGGGTTTCCAATGAGTGCTTTCGCTGTCGGAAGATTGCGTTGAACCTGGAGAGTTGGGACCCATGGAATGGGGAGCACGCAGGATTCCTTTCAAGGGTCTGCATTTGCTTTCCCAACCTCACCAATCGTCTCAGCCCCAAGAGTGTCCAGCCTTATGTCTTCTGCCGCTGGGGCTGTAGATGTGGTCAATCCTGGTTGCATGCCAGTCCCTGAACGCATTTTGGAAGAATTTCTCTCTGTTTTGCCCTGCTTGTTTCTTCTTTATGTTGGAAATGTATCCTCAGAATGGGTCTGAGCTGATTTTCCCTGCTGGTTTTAGGCCGCTTGACACACACTTGATGCACTTACACAGAGATATCAAGACTTAGCTTTGAAGATGCTTACTAGTCGGATAGATACTTGTGCGATGAACAGGGTCTGGTGAGTCCAGTTGATTGAGCAAGGAGTAGGTCGTGTCCATTCCATATTCGGTTTTCGGAAGGGTATCTCTGCTCATTTCAAACTCGAGTTTTATGCGTCACCCCACCTCACCTTTCCCCTGAAGCAGGCATAAGTGTGTTTTCTAAAAGCGTGACTCTGTTCTGTTTGGGGATTCAGTGCATGGGGAGCGATTTTTACATTCCCTCGATAAGTGATATCATAAGTTTCTTTTTTTGTGGGACTTATTTCACTGAGGATGATCGTACCTAAATCCACTCAGGATGCTGCTACCAGCCTCATGACGTGGATTTCATGGCTGAGTGACACTCCATTGGACCTACGTAGCACCACTTGTCCACTTGTCCACTTGTCTTTGTCCACTTGTCCACTCGTCTTTGTCCACTTGGCTCTTTCCTGGGATATGAAACGTGTACCAGAGTGGAGGTTCTTGTCAAGACAGCAGCCCTCAACTTTGGGGTCCCTGTGTCTGGTTGATTTTTTCATTTTCCCAAGGTCAACGCCCATGTGTGGAAGTGCCCTATGCTCTGTGGTTCTGTGTTTTACATGGTTTGGGAAAGAGGATACACTTGTGAAGATTGGCTGTTGGCCATTGACATCCCGCCCATCAGCTTAACAAGGCTCCCTTGACTCCGTGGGCTGTCCTGCCTTTCTGGTTTTTAGACTTTTTTCGCCTGGCCCTTTTGCCCCGGGGGGGGCGAGAGATTTCTTTGTAGTGCTGATTTGCTCTCCCAGGTTGCTTGGTTGGCCAAAAAGGGCGTATGCGTTTTTTCCTGAATATATTCAGGAAAAAACGCATACGCCCTTTTTGGCCAACCGCATCATTGTCCACGTTCTGGCGCTTTTCATGTGCTATCGGGGCCATTCCGATGTACCCGTTGACATCCGTTTCCTGCAGTTCTGCCTTGCGTTCAGCGCCTCTTCGTAGCCTGACCTCAATATATTTTGGGGCGATAGTTATCGTTTAGAACTCTGCAGGTTTGGGAAGTGCAGTGCCCCTGAGCTCCATTTCCCAAGTCGCTTTTTTGTGAGTGGGACGCAACACGGCTGGATGGCTTCACGCCCTATTGTCGATCCGGGGTGGCAGGCTGAACCGCTGGTGAATTCTTCTTCGTGATGGGAAATGAGAGTGACATGTGCCCGACGAAACACCTCCAGCGAGTCTCTCATTGGTTCCCCCTCTTGCAGTTCATCCTGCGGACAAATTGCAGACGGTACGAAAGAGGCATGGAAAGGCGCCGAGTCTCCAAGTGGGGAGATTGTTAGTAAGGGGGCCTGAATGGAGAACACGAGCACCAGGAGATGAAAACTGAGGTGAGTTTCAGAAAGCTTTCCCGATCCCACGGTGTAGCAACCGCTGGGTTTCCAATGAGTGCTTTCGCTGTCGGAAGATTGCGTTGAACCTGGAGAGTTGGGACCCATGGAATGGGGAGCACGCAGGATTCCTTTCAAGGGTCTGCATTTGCTTTCCCAACCTCACCAATCGTCTCAGCCCCAAGAGTGTCCAGCCTTATGTCTTCTGCCGCTGGGGCTGTAGATGTGGTCAATCCTGGTTGCATGCCAGTCCCTGAACGCATTTTGGAAGAATTTCTCTCTGTTTTGCCCTGCTTGTTTCTTCTTTATGTTGGAAATGTATCCTCAGAATGGGTCTGAGCTGATTTTCCCTGCTGGTTTTAGGCCGCTTTACACACACTTGATGCACTTACACAGAGATATCAAGACTTAGCTTTGAAGATGCTTACTAGTCGGATAGATACTTGTGCGATGAACAGGGTCTGGTGAGTCCAGTTGATTGAGCAAGGAGTAGGTCGTGTCCATTCCATATTCGGTTTTCGGAAGGGTATCTGTGCTCATTTCAAACTCGAGTTTTATGCGTCACCCCACCTCACCTTTCCCCTGAAGCAGGCATAAGTGTGTTTTCTAAAAGCGTGACTCTGTTCTGTTTGGGGATTCAGTGCATGGGGAGCGATTTTTACATTCCCTCGATAAGTGATATCATAAGTTTCTTTTTTTGTGGGACTTATTTCACTGAGGATGATCGTACCTAAATCCACTCAGGATGCTGCTACCAGCCTCATGACGTGGATTTCATGGCTGAGTGACACTCCATTGGACCTACGTAGCACCACTTGTCCACTTGTCCACTTGTCTTTGTCCACTTGTCCACTCGTCTTTGTCCACTTGGCTCTTTCCTGGGATGTGAAACGTGTACCGGAGTGGAGGTTCTTGTCAAGACAGCAGCCCTCAACTTTGGGGTCCCTGTGTCTGGTTGATTTTTTCATTTTCCCAAGGTCAACGCCCATGTGTGGAAGTGCCCTATGCTCTGTAGTTCTGTGTTTTCCATGGTTTGGGAAAGAGGATACACTTGTGAAGATTGGCTGTTGGCCATTGACATCCCGCCCATCAGCTTAACAAGGCTCCCTTGACTCCGTGGGCTGTCCTGCCTTTCTGGTTTTTAGACTTTTTTCGCCTGGCCCTTTTGCCCCGGGGGGGGGGGCGAGAGATTTCTTTGTAGTGCTGATTTGCTCTCCCAGGTTGCTTGGTTGGCCAAAAAGGGCGTATGCGTTTTTTCCTGAATATATTCAGGAAAAAACGCATACGCCCTTTTTGGCCAACCGCATCATTGTCCACGTTCTGGCGCTTTTCATGTGCTATCGGGGCCATTCCGATGTACCCGTTGACATCCGTTTCCTGCAGTTCTGCCTTGCGTTCAGCGCCTCTTCGTAGCCTGACCTCAATATATTTTGGGGCGATAGTTATCGTTTAGAACTCTGCAGGTTTGGGAAGTGCAGTGCCCCTGAGCTCCATTTCCCAAGTCGCTTTTTTGTGAGTGGGACGCAACACGGCTGGATGGCTTCACGCCCTATTGTCGATCCGGGGTGGCAGGCTGAACCGCTGGTGAATTCTTCTTCGTGATGGGAAATGAGAGTGACATGTGCCCGACGAAACACCTCCAGCGAGTCTCTCATTGGTTCCCCCTCTTGCAGTTCATCCTGCGGACAAATTGCAGACGGTACGAAAGAGGCATGGAAAGGCGCCGAGTCTCCAAGTGGGGAGATTGTTAGTAAGGGGGCCTGAATGGAGAACACGAGCACCAGGAGATGAAAACTGAGGTGAGTTTCAGAAAGCTTTCCCGATCCCACGGTGTAGCATCCGCTGGGTTTCCAATGAGTGCTTTCGCTGTCGGAAGATTGCGTTGAACCTGGAGAGTTGGGACCCATGGAATGGGGAGCACGCAGGATTCCTTTCAAGGGTCTGCATTTGCTTTCCCAACCTCACCAATCGTCTCAGCCCCAAGAGTGTCCAGCCTTATGTCTTCTGCCGCTGGGGCTGTAGATGTGGTCAATCCTGGTTGCATGCCAGTCCCTGAACGCATTTTGGAAGAATTTCTCTCTGTTTTGCCCTGCTTGTTTCTTCTTTATGTTGGAAATGTATCCTCAGAATGGGTCTGAGCTGATTTTCCCTGCTGGTTTTAGGCCGCTTTACACACACTTGATGCACTTACACAGAGATATCAAGACTTAGCTTTGAAGATGCTTACTAGTCGGATAGATACTTGTGCGATGAACAGGGTCTGGTGAGTCCAGTTGATTGAGCAAGGAGTAGGTCGTGTCCATTCCATATTCGGTTTTCGGAAGGGTATCTGTGCTCATTTCAAACTCGAGTTTTATGCGTCACCCCACCTCACCTTTCCCCTGAAGCAGGCATAAGTGTGTTTTCTAAAAGCGTGACTCTGTTCTGTTTGGGGATTCAGTGCATGGGGAGCGATTTTTACATTCCCTCGATAAGTGATATCATAAGTTTCTTTTTTTGTGGGACTTATTTCACTGAGGATGATCGTACCTAAATCCACTCAGGATGCTGCTACCAGCCTCATGACGTGGATTTCATGGCTGAGTGACACTCCATTGGACCTACGTAGCACCACTTCTGCACTTGTCCACTTGTCCACTCGTCTTTGTCCACTTGGCTCTTTCCTGGGATAAGAAACGTGTACCGGAGTGGAGGTTCTTGTCAAGACAGCAGCCCTCAACTTTGGGGTCCCTGTGTCTGGTTGATTTTTTCATTTTCCCAAGGTCAACGCCCATGTGTGGAAGTGCCCTATGCTCTGTGGTTCTGTGTTTTACATGGTTTGGGAAAGAGGATACACTTGTGAAGATTGGCTGTTGGCCATTGACATCCCGCCCATCAGCTTAACAAGGCTCCCTTGACTCCGTGGGCTGTCCTGCCTTTCTGGTTTTTAGACTTTTTTTGCCTGGCCCTTTTGCCCCGGGGGGGGCGAGAGATTTCTTTGTAGTGCTGATTTGCTCTCCCAGGTTGCTTGGTTGGCCAAAAAGGGCGTATGCGTTTTTTCCTGAATATATTCAGGAAAAAACGCATACGCCCTTTTTGGCCAACCGCATCATTGTCCACGTTCTGGCGCTTTTCATGTGCTATCGGGGCCATTCCGATGTACCCGTTGACATCCGTATCCTGCAGTTCTGCCTTGCGTTCAACGCCTCTTCGTAGCCTGACCTCAATATATTTTGGGGCGATAGTTATCGTTTAGAACTCTGCAGGTTTGGGAAGTTCAGTGCCCCTGAGCTCCATTTCCCAAGTCGCTTTTTTGTGAGTGGGACGCAACACGGCTGGATGGCTTCACGCCCTATTGTCGATCCGGGGTGGCAGGCTGAACCGCTGGTGAATTCTTCTTCGTGATGGGAAATGAGAGTGACATGTGCCCGACCAAACACCTCCAGCGAGTCTCTCATTGGTTCCCCCTCTTGCAGTTCATCCTGCGGACAAATTGCAGACGGTACGAAAGAGGCATGGAAAGGCGCCGAGTCTCCAAGTGGGGAGATTGTTAGTAAGGGGGCCTGAATGGAGAACACGAGCACCAGGAGATGAAAACTGAGGTGAGTTTCAGAAAGCTTTCCCGATCCCACGGTGTAGCAACCGCTGGGTTTCCAATGAGTGCTTTCGCTGTCGGAAGATTGCGTTGAACCTGGAGAGTTGGGACCCATGGAATGGGGAGCACGCAGGATTCCTTTCAAGGGTCTGCATTTGCTTTCCCAACCTCACCAATCGTCTCAGCCCCAAGAGTGTCCAGCCTTATGTCTTCTGCCGCTGGGGCTGTAGATGTGGTCAATCCTGGTTGCATGCCAGTCCCTGAACGCATTTTGGAAGAATTTCTCTCTGTTTTGCCCTGCTTGTTTCTTCTTTATGTTGGAAATGTATCCTCAGAATGGGTCTGAGCTGATTTTCCCTGCTGGTTTTAGGCCGCTTGACACACACTTGATGCACTTACACAGAGATATCAAGACTTAGCTTTGAAGATGCTTACTAGTCGGATAGATACTTGTGCGATGAACAGGGTCTGGTGAGTCCAGTTGATTGAGCAAGGAGTAGGTCGTGTCCATTCCATATTCGGTTTTCGGAAGGGTATCTGTGCTCATTTCAAACTCGAGTTTTATGCGTCACCACACCTCACCTTTCCCCTGAAGCAGGCATAAGTGTGTTTTCTAAAAGCGTGACTCTGTTCTGTTTGGGGATTCAGTGCATGGGGAGCGATTTTTACATTCCCTCGATAAGTGATATCATAAGTTTCTTTTTTTGTGGGACTTATTTCACTGAGGATGATCGTACCTAAATCCACTCAGGATGCTGCTACCAGCCTCATGATGTGGATTTCATGGCTGAGTGACACTCCATTGGACCTACGTAGCACCACTTCTGCACTTGTCCACTTGTCCACTCGTCTTTGTCCACTTGGCTCTTTCCTGGGATAAGAAACGTGTACCGGAGTGGAGGTTCTTGTCAAGACAGCAGCCCTCAACTTTGGGGTCCCTGTGTCTGGTTGATTTTTTCATTTTCCCAAGGTCAACGCCCATGTGTGGAAGTGCCCTATGCTCTGTGGTTCTGTGTTTTACATGGTTTGGGAAAGAGGATACACTTGTGAAGATTGGCTGTTGGCCATTGACATCCCGCCCATCAGCTTAACAAGGCTCCCTTGACTCCGTGGGCTGTCCTGCCTTTCTGGTTTTTAGACTTTTTTCGCCTGGCCCTTTTGCCCCGGGGGGGGGGGCGAGAGATTTCTTTGTAGTGCTGATTTGCTCTCCCAGGTTGCTTGGTTGGCCAAAAAGGGCGTATGCGTTTTTTCCTGAATATATTCAGGAAAAAACGCATACGCCCTTTTTGGCCAACCGCATCATTGTCCACGTTCTGGCGCTTTTCATGTGCTATCGGGGCCATTCCGATGTACCCGTTGACATCCGTTTCCTGCAGTTCTGCCTTGCGTTCAGCGCCTCTTCGTAGCCTGACCTCAATATATTTTGGGGCGATAGTTATCGTTTAGAACTCTGCAGGTTTGGGAAGTGCAGTGCCCCTGAGCTCCATTTCCCAAGTCGCTTTTTTGTGAGTGGGACGCAACACGGCTGGATGGCTTCACGCCCTATTGTCGATCCGGGGTGGCAGGCTGAACCGCTGGTGAATTCTTCTTCGTGATGGGAAATGAGAGTGACATGTGCCCGACGAAACACCTCCAGCGAGTCTCTCATTGGTTCCCCCTCTTGCAGTTCATCCTGCGGACAAATTGCAGACGGTACGAAAGAGGCATGGAAAGGCGCCGAGTCTCCAAGTGGGGAGATTGTTAGTAAGGGGGCCTGAATGGAGAACACGAGCACCAGGAGATGAAAACTGAGGTGAGTTTCAGAAAGCTTTCCCGATCCCACGGTGTAGCAACCGCTGGGTTTCCAATGAGTGCTTTCGCTGTCGGAAGATTGCGTTGAACCTGGAGAGTTGGGACCCATGGAATGGGGAGCACGCAGGATTCCTTTCAAGGGTCTGCATTTGCTTTCCCAACCTCACCAATCGTCTCAGCCCCAAGAGTGTCCAGCCTTATGTCTTCTGCCGCTGGGGCTGTTGATGTGGTCAATCCTGGTTGCATGCCAGTCCCTGAACGCATTTTGGAAGAATTTCTCTCTGTTTTGCCCTGCTTGTTTCTTCTTTATGTTGGAAATGTATCCTCAGAATGGGTCTGAGCTGATTTTCCCTGCTGGTTTTAGGCCGCTTGACACACACTTGATGCACTTACACAGAGATATCAAGACTTAGCTTTGAAGATGCTTACTAGTCGGATAGATACTTGTGCGATGAACAGGGTCTGGTGAGTCCAGTTGATTGAGCAAGGAGTAGGTCGTGTCCATTCCATATTCGGTTTTCGGAAGGGTATCTGTGCTCATTTCAAACTCGACTTTTATGCGTCACCCCACCTCACCTTTCCCCTGAAGCAGGCATAAGTGTGTTTTCTAAAAGCGTGACTCTGTTCTGTTTGGGGATTCAGTGCATGGGGAGCGATTTTTACATTCCCTCGATAAGTGATATCATAAGTTTCTTTTTTGTGGGACTTATTTCACTGAGGATGATCGTACCTAAATCCACTCAGGATGCTGCTACCAGCCTCATGACGTGGATTTCATGGCTGAGTGACACTCCATTGGACCTACGTAGCACCACTTGTCCACTTGTCCACTTGTCTTTGTCCACTTGTCCACTCGTCTTTGTCCACTTGGCTCTTTCCTGGGATATGAAACGTGTACCGGAGTGGAGGTTCTTGTCAAGACAGCAGCCCTCAACATTGGGGTCCCTGTGTCTGGTTGATTTTTTCATTTTCCCAAGGTCAACGCCCATGTGTGGAAGTGCCCTATGCTCTGTGGTTCTGTGTTTTACATGGTTTGGGAAAGAGGATACACTTGTGAAGATTGGCTGTTGGCCATTGACATCCCGCCCATCAGCTTAACAAGGCTCCCTTGACTCCGTGGGCTGTCCTGCCTTTCTGGTTTTTAGACTTTTTTCGCCTGGCCCTTTTGCCCCGGGGGGGGGCGAGAGATTTCTTTGTAGTGCTGATTTGCTCTCCCAGGTTGCTTGGTTGGCCAAAAAGGGCGTATGCGTTTTTTCCTGAATATATTCAGGAAAAAACGCATACGCCCTTTTTGGCCAACCGCATCATTGTCCACGTTCTGGCGCTTTTCATGTGCTATCGGGGCCATTCCGATGTACCCGTTGACATCCGTTTCCTGCAGTTCTGCCTTGCGTTCAGCGCCTCTTCGTAGCCTGACCTCAATATATTTTGGGGCGATAGTTATCGTTTAGAAGTCTGCAGGTTTGGGAAGTGCAGTGCCCCTGAGCTCCATTTCCCAAGTCGCTTTTTTGTGAGTGGGACGCAACACGGCTGGATGGCTTCACGCCCTATTGTCGATCCGGGGTGGCAGGCTGAACCGCTGGTGAATTCTTCTTCGTGATGGGAAATGAGAGTGACATGTGCCCGACCAAACACCTCCAGCGAGTCTCTCATTGGTTCCCCCTCTTGCAGTTCATCCTGCGGACAAATTGCAGACGGTACGAAAGAGGCATGGAAAGGCGCCGAGTCTCCAAGTGGGGAGATTGTTAGTAAGGGGGCCTGAATGGAGAACACGAGCACCAGGAGATGAAAACTGAGGTGAGTTTCAGAAAGCTTTCCCGATCCCACGGTGTAGCATCCGCTGGGTTTCCAATGAGTGCTTTCGCTGTCGGAAGATTGCGTTGAACCTGGAGAGTTGGGACCCATGGAATGGGGAGCACGCAGGATTCCTTTCAAGGGTCTGCATTTGCTTTCCCAACCTCACCAATCGTCTCAGCCCCAAGAGTGTCCAGCCTTATGTCTTCTGCCGCTGGGGCTGTAGATGTGGTCAATCCTGGTTGCATGCCAGTCCCTGAACGCATTTTGGAAGAATTTCTCTCTGTTTTGCCCTGCTTGTTTCTTCTTTATGTTGGAAATGTATCCTCAGAATGGGTCTGAGCTGATTTTCCCTGCTGGTTTTAGGCCGCTTTACACACACTTGATGCACTTACACAGAGATATCAAGACTTAGCTTTTAAGATGCTTACTAGTCGGATAGATACTTGTGCGATGAACAGGGTCTGGTGAGTCCAGTTGATTGAGCAAGGAGTAGGTCGTGTCCATTCCATATTCGGTTTTCGGAAGGGTATCTGTGCTCATTTCAAACTCGAGTTTTATGCGTCACCCCACCTCACCTTTCCCCTGAAGCAGGCATAAGTGTGTTTTCTAAAAGCGTGACTCTGTTCTGTTTGGGGATTCAGTGCATGGGGAGCGATTTTTACATTCCCTCGATAAGTGATATCATAAGTTTCTTTTTTTGTGGGACTTATTTCACTGAGGATGATCGTACCTAAATCCACTCAGGATGCTGCTACCAGCCTCATGACGTGGATTTCATGGCTGAGTGACACTCCATTGGACCTACGTAGCACCACTTGTCCACTTGTCCACTTGTCTTTGAACACTTGTCCACTTGGCTCTTTCCTGGGATATGAAACGTGTACCGGAGTGGAGGTTCTTGTCAAGACAGCAGCCCTCAACTTTGGGGTCCCTGTGTCTGGTTGATTTTTTCATTTTCCCAAGGTCAACGCCCATGTGTGGAAGTGCCCTATGCTCTGTGGTTCTGTGTTTTACATGGTTTGGGAAAGAGGATACACTTGTGAAGATTGGCTGTTGGCCATTGACATCCCGCCCATCAGCTTAACAAGGCTCCCTTGACTCCGTGGGCTGTCCTGCCTTTCTGGTTTTTAGACTTTTTTCGCCTGGCCCTTTTGCCCCGGGGGGGGGGCGAGAGATTTCTTTGTAGTGCTGATTTGCTCTCCCAGGTTGCTTGGTTGGCCAAAAAGGGCGTATGCGTTTTTTCCTGAATATATTCAGGAAAAAACGCATACGCCCTTTTTGGCCAACCGCATCATTGTCCACGTTCTGGCGCTTTTCATGTGCTATCGGGGCCATTCCGATGTACCCGTTGACATCCGTTTCCTGCAGTTCTGCCTTGCGTTCAGCGCCTCTTCGTAGCCTGACCTCAATATATTTTGGGGCGATAGTTATCGTTTAGAACTCTGCAGGTTTGGGAAGTGCAGTGCCCCTGAGCTCCATTTCCCAAGTCGCTTTTTTGTGAGTGGGACGCAACACGGCTGGATGGCTTCACGCCCTATTGTCGATCCGGGGTGGCAGGCTGAACCGCTGGTGAATTCTTCTTCGTGATGGGAAATGAGAGTGACATGTGCCCGACCAAACACCTCCAGCGAGTCTCTCATTGGTTCCCCCTCTTGCAGTTCATCCTGCGGACAAATTGCAGACGGTACGAAAGAGGCATGGAAAGGCGCCGAGTCTCCAAGTGGGGAGATTGTTAGTAAGGGGGCCTGAATGGAGAACACGAGCACCAGGAGATGAAAACTGAGGTGAGTTTCAGAAAGCTTTCCCGATCCCACGGTGTAGCATCCGCTGGGTTTCCAATGAGTGCTTTCGCTGTCGGAAGATTGCGTTGAACCTGGAGAGTTGGGACCCATGGAATGGGGAGCACGCAGGATTCCTTTCAAGGGTCTGCATTTGCTTTCCCAACCTCACCAATCGTCTCAGCCCCAAGAGTGTCCAGCCTTATGTCTTCTGCCGCTGGGGCTGTAGATGTGGTCAATCCTGGTTGCATGCCAGTCCCTGAACGCATTTTGGAAGAATTTCTCTCTGTTTTGCCCTGCTTGTTTCTTCTTTATGTTGGAAATGTATCCTCAGAATGGGTCTGAGCTGATTTTCCCTGCTGGTTTTAGGCCGCTTTACACACACTTGATGCACTTACACAGAGATATCAAGACTTAGCTTTGAAGATGCTTACTAGTCGGATAGATACTTGTGCGATGAACAGGGTCTGGTGAGTCCAGTTGATTGAGCAAGGAGTAGGTCGTGTCCATTCCATATTCGGTTTTCGGAAGGGTATCTGTGCTCATTTCAAACTCGAGTTTTATGCGTCACCCCACCTCACCTTTCCCCTGAAGCAGGCATAAGTGTGTTTTCTAAAAGCGTGACTCTGTTCTGTTTGGGGATTCAGTGCATGGGGAGCGATTTTTACATTCCCTCGATAAGTGATATCATAAGTTTCTTTTTTTGTGGGACTTATTTCACTGAGGATGATCGTACCTAAATCCACTCAGGATGCTGCTACCAGCCTCATGACGTGGATTTCATGGCTGAGTGACACTCCATTGGACCTACGTAGCACCACTTGTCCACTTGTCCACTTGTCTTTGAACACTTGTCCACTCGTCTTTGTCCACTTGGCTCTTTCCTGGGATGTGAAACGTGTACCGGAGTGGAGGTTCTTGTCAAGACAGCAGCCCTCAACTTTGGGGTCCCTGTGTCTGGTTGATTTTTTCATTTTCCCAAGGTCAACGCCCATGTGTGGAAGTGCCCTATGCTCTGTGGTTCTGTGTTTTACATGGTTTGGGAAAGAGGATACACTTGTGAAGATTGGCTGTTGGCCATTGACATCCCGCCCATCAGCTTAACAAGGCTCCCTTGACTCCGTGGGCTGTCCTGCCTTTCTGGTTTTTAGACTTTTTTCGCCTGGCCCTTTTGCCCCGGGGGTGGGCGAGAGATATCTTTGTAGTGCTGATTTGCTCTCCCAGGTTGCTTGGTTGGCCAAAAAGGGCGTATGCGTTTTTTCCTGAATATATTCAGGAAAAAACGCATACGCCCTTTTTGGCCAACCGCATCATTGTCCACGTTCTGGCGCTTTTCATGTGCTATCGGGGCCATTCCGATGTACCCGTTGACATCCGTTTCCTGCAGTTCTGCCTTGCGTTCAGCGCCTCTTCGTAGCCTGACCTCAATATATTTTGGGGCGATAGTTATCGTTTAGAACTCTGCAGGTTTGGGAAGTGCAGTGCCCCTGAGCTCCATTTCCCAAGTCGCTTTTTTGTGAGTGGGACGCAACACGGCTGGATGGCTTCACGCCCTATTGTCGATCCGGGGTGGCAGGCTGAACCGCTGGTGAATTCTTCTTCGTGATGGGAAATGAGAGTGACATGTGCCCGACCAAACACCTCCAGCGAGTCTCTCATTGGTTCCCCCTCTTGCAGTTCATCCTGCGGACAAATTGCAGACGGTACGAAAGAGGCATGGAAAGGCGCCGAGTCTCCAAGTGGGGAGATTGTTAGTAAGGGGGCCTGAATGGAGAACACGAGCACCAGGAGATGAAAACTGAGGTGAGTTTCAGAAAGCTTTCCCGATCCCACGGTGTAGCATCCGCTGGGTTTCCAATGAGTGCTTTCGCTGTCGGAAGATTGCGTTGAACCTGGAGAGTTGGGACCCATGGAATGGGGAGCACGCAGGATTCCTTTCAAGGGTCTGCATTTGCTTTCCCAACCTCACCAATCGTCTCAGCCCCAAGAGTGTCCAGCCTTATGTCTTCTGCCGCTGGGGCTGTAGATGTGGTCAATCCTGGTTGCATGCCAGTCCCTGAACGCATTTTGGAAGAATTTCTCTCTGTTTTGCCCTGCTTGTTTCTTCTTTATGTTGGAAATGTATCCTCAGAATGGGTCTGAGCTGATTTTCCCTGCTGGTTTTAGGCCGCTTGACACACACTTGATGCACTTACACAGAGATATCAAGACTTAGCTTTGAAGATGCTTACTAGTCGGATAGATACTTGTGCGATGAACAGGGTCTGGTGAGTCCAGTTGATTGAGCAAGGAGTAGGTCGTGTCCATTCCATATTCGGTTTTCGGAAGGGTATCTGTGCTCATTTCAAACTCGAGTTTTATGCGTCACCCCACCTCACCTTTCCCCTGAAGCAGGCATAAGTGTGTTTTCTAAAAGCGTGACTCTGTTCTGTTTGGGGATTCAGTGCATGGGGAGCGATTTTTACATTCCCTCGATAAGTGATATCATAAGTTTCTTTTTTTGTGGGACTTATTTCACTGAGGATGATCGTACCTAAATCCACTCAGGATGCTGCTACCAGCCTCATGACGTGGATTTCATGGCTGAGTGACACTCCATTGGACCTACGTAGCACCACTTGTCCACTTGTCCACTTGTCTTTGAACACTTGTCCACTCGTCTTTGTCCACTTGGCTCTTTCCTGGGATATGAAACGTGTACCGGAGTGGAGGTTCTTGTCAAGACAGCAGCCCTCAACTTTGGGGTCCCTGTGTCTGGTTGATTTTTTCATTTTCCCAAGGTCAACGCCCATGTGTGGAAGTGCCCTATGCTCTGTGGTTCTGTGTTTTACATGGTTTGGGAAAGAGGATACACTTGTGAAGATTGGCTGTTGGCCATTGACATCCCGCCCATCAGCTTAACAAGGCTCCCTTGACTCCGTGGGCTGTCCTGCCTTTCTGGTTTTTAAACTTTTTTCGCCTGGCCCTTTTGCCCCGGGGGTGGGCGAGAGATATCTTTGTAGTGCTGATTTGCTCTCCCAGGTTGCTTGGTTGGCCAAAAAGGGCGTATGCGTTTTTTCCTGAATATATTCAGGAAAAAACGCATACGCCCTTTTTGGCCAACCGCATCATTGTCCACGTTCTGGCGCTTTTCATGTGCTATCGGGGCCATTCCGATGTACCCGTTGACATCCGTTTCCTGCAGTTCTGCCTTGCGTTCAGCGCCTCTTTGTAGCCTGACCTCAATATATTTTGGGGCGATAGTTATCGTTTAGAACTCTGCAGGTTTGGGAAGTGCAGTGCCCCTGAGCTCCATTTCCCAAGTCGCTTTTTTGTGAGTGGGACGCAACACGGCTGGATGGCTTCACGCCCTATTGTCGATCCGGGGTGGCAGGCTGAACCGCTGGTGAATTCTTCTTCGTGATGGGAAATGAGAGTGACATGTGCCCGACCAAACACCTCCAGCGAGTCTCTCATTGGTTCCCCCTCTTGCAGTTCATCCTGCGGACAAATTGCAGACGGTACGAAAGAGGCATGGAAAGGCGCCGAGTCTCCAAGTGGGGAGATTGTTAGTAAGGGGGCCTGAATGGAGAACACGAGCACCAGGAGATGAAAACTGAGGTGAGTTTCAGAAAACTTTCCCGATCCCACGGTGTAGCATCCGCTGGGTTTCCAATGAGTGCTTTCGCTGTCGGAAGATTGCGTTGAACCTGGAGAGTTGGGACCCATGGAATGGGGAGCACGCAGGATTCCTTTCAAGGGTCTGCATTTGCTTTCCCAACCTCACCAATCGTCTCAGCCCCAAGAGTGTCCAGCCTTATGTCTTCTGCCGCTGGGGCTGTAGATGTGGTCAATCCTGGTTGCATGCCAGTCCCTGAACGCATTTTGGAAGAATTTCTCTCTGTTTTGCCCTGCTTGTTTCTTCTTTATGTTGGAAATGTATCCTCAGAATGGGTCTGAGCTGATTTTCCCTGCTGGTTTTAGGCCGCTTGACACACACTTGATGCACTTACACAGAGATATCAAGACTTAGCTTTGAAGATGCTTACTAGTCGGATAGATACTTGTGCGATGAACAGGGTCTGGTGAGTCCAGTTGATTGAGCAAGGAGTAGGTCGTGTCCATTCCATATTCGGTTTTCGGAAGGGTATCTGTGCTCATTTCAAACTCGAGTTTTATGCGTCACCCCACCTCACCTTTCCCCTGAAGCAGGCATAAGTGTGTTTTCTAAAAGCGTGACTCTGTTCTGTTTGGGGATTCAGTGCATGGGGAGCGATTTTTACATTCCCTCGATAAGTGATATCATAAGTTTCTTTTTTTGTGGGACTTATTTCACTGAGGATGATCGTACCTAAATCCACTCAGGATGCTGCTACCAGCCTCATGACGTGGATTTCATGGCTGAGTGACACTCCATTGGACCTACGTAGCACCACTTGTCCACTTGTCCACTTGTCTTTGAACACTTGTCCACTCGTCTTTGTCCACTTGGCTCTTTCCTGGGATATGAAACGTGTACCGGAGTGGAGGTTCTTGTCAAGACAGCAGCCCTCAACTTTGGGGTCCCTGTGTCTGGTTGATTTTTTCATTTTCCCAAGGTCAACGCCCATGTGTGGAAGTGCCCTATGCTCTGTGGTTCTGTGTTTTACATGGTTTGGGAAAGAGGATACACTTGTGAAGATTGGCTGTTGGCCATTGACATCCCGCCCATCAGCTTAACAAGGCTCCCTTGACTCCGTGGGCTGTCCTGCCTTTCTGGTTTTTAGACTTTTTTCGCCTGGCCCTTTTGCCCCGGGGGGGGGCGAGAGATTTCTTTGTAGTGCTGATTTGCTCTCCCAGGTTGCTTGGTTGGCCAAAAAGGGCGTATGCGTTTTTTCCTGAATATATTCAGGAAAAAACGCATACGCCCTTTTTGGCCAACCGCATCATTGTCCACGTTCTGGCGCTTTTCATGTGCTATCGGGGCCATTCCGATGTACCCGTTGACATCCGTTTCCTGCAGTTCTGCCTTGCGTTCAGCGCCTCTTCGTAGCCTGACCTCAATATATTTTGGGGCGATAGTTATCGTTTAGAACTCTGCAGGTTTGGGAAGTGCAGTGCCCCTGAGCTCCATTTCCCAAGTCGCTTTTTTGTGAGTGGGACGCAACACGGCTGGATGGCTTCACGCCCTATTGTCGATCCGGGGTGGCAGGCTGAACCGCTGGTGAATTCTTCTTCGTGATGGGAAATGAGAGTGACATGTGCCCGACCAAACACCTCCAGCGAGTCTCTCATTGGTTCCCCCTCTTGCAGTTCATCCTGCGGACAAATTGCAGACGGTACGAAAGAGGCATGGAAAGGCGCCGAGTCTCCAAGTGGGGAGATTGTTAGTAAGGGGGCCTGAATGGAGAACACGAGCACCAGGAGATGAAAACTGAGGTGAGTTTCAGAAAGCTTTCCCGATCCCACGGTGTAGCATCCGCTGGGTTTCCAATGAGTGCTTTCGCTGTCGGAAGATTGCGTTGAACCTGGAGAGTTGGGACCCATGGAATGGGGAGCACGCAGGATTCCTTTCAAGGGTCTGCATTTGCTTTCCCAACCTCACCAATCGTCTCAGCCCCAAGAGTGTCCAGCCTTATGTCTTCTGCCGCTGGGGCTGTACATGTGGTCAATCCTGGTTGCATGCCAGTCCCTGAACGCATTTTGGAAGAATTTCTCTCTGTTTTGCCCTGCTTGTTTCTTCTTTATGTTGGAAATGTATCCTCAGAATGGGTCTGAGCTGATTTTCCCTGCTGGTTTTAGGCCGCTTTACACACACTTGATGCACTTACACAGAGATATCAAGACTTAGCTTTGAAGATGCTTACTAGTCGGATAGATACTTGTGCGATGAAGAGGGTCTGGTGAGTCCAGTTGATTGAGCAAGGAGTAGGTCGTGTCCATTCCATATTCGGTTTTCGGAAGGGTATCTGTGCTCATTTCAAACTCGAGTTTTATGCGTCACCCCACCTCACCTTTCCCCTGAAGCAGGCATAAGTGTGTTTTCTAAAAGCGTGACTCTGTTCTGTTTGGGGATTCAGTGCATGGGGAGCGATTTTTACATTCCCTCGATAAGTGATATCATAAGTTTCTTTTTTTGTGGGACTTATTTCACTGAGGATGATCGTACCTAAATCCACTCAGGATGCTGCTACCAGCCTCATGACGTGGATTTCATGGCTGAGTGACACTCCATTGGACCTACGTAGCACCACTTGTCCACTTGTCCACTTGTCTTTGTCCACTTGTCCACTCGTCTTTGTCCACTTGGCTCTTTCCTGGGATGTGAAACGTGTACCGGAGTGGAGGTTCTTGTCAAGACAGCAGCCCTCAACTTTGGGGTCCCTGTGTCTGGTTGATTTTTTCATTTTCCCAAGGTCAACGCCCATGTGTGGAAGTGCCCTATGCTCTGTGGTTCTGTGTTTTACATGGTTTGGGAAAGAGGATACACTTGTGAAGATTGGCTGTTGGCCATTGACATCCCGCCCATCAGCTTAACAAGGCTCCCTTGACTCCGTGGGCTGTCCTGACTTTCTGGTTTTTAGACTTTTTTCGCCTGGCCCTTTTGCCCCGGGGGGGGCGAGAGATTTCTTTGTAGTGCTGATTTGCTCTCCCAGGTTGCTTGGTTGGCCAAAAAGGGCGTATGCGTTTTTTCCTGAATATATTCAGGAAAAAACGCATACGCCCTTTTTGGCCAACCGCATCATTGTCCACGTTCTGGCGCTTTTCATGTGCTATCGGGGCCATTCCGATGTACCCGTTGACATCCGTTTCCTGCAGTTCTGCCTTGCGTTCAGCGCCTCTTCGTAGCCTGACCTCAATATATTTTGGGGCGATAGTTATCGTTTAGAACTCTGCAGGTTTGGGAAGTGCAGTGCCCCTGAGCTCCATTTCCCAAGTCGCGTTTTTGTGAGTGGGACGCAACACGGCTGGATGGCTTCACGCCCTATTGTCGATCCGGGGTGGCAGGCTGAACCGCTGGTGAATTCTTCTTCGTGATGGGAAATGAGAGTGACATGTGCCCGACCAAACACCTCCAGCGAGTCTCTCATTGGTTCCCCCTCTTGCAGTTCATCCTGCGGACAAATTGCAGACGGTACGAAAGAGGCATGGAAAGGCGCCGAGTCTCCAAGTGGGGAGATTGTTAGTAAGGGGGCCTGAATGGAGAACACGAGCACCAGGAGATGAAAACTGAGGTGAGTTTCAGAAAGCTTTCCCGATCCCACGGTGTAGCATCCGCTGGGTTTCCAATGAGTGCTTTCGCTGTCGGAAGATTGCGTTGAACCTGGAGAGTTGGGACCCATGGAATGGGGAGCACGCAGGATTCCTTTCAAGGGTCTGCATTTGCTTTCCCAACCTCACCAATCGTCTCAGCCCCAAGAGTGTCCAGCCTTATGTCTTCTGCCGCTGGGGCTGTAGATGTGGTCAATCCTGGTTGCATGCCAGTCCCTGAACGCATTTTGGAAGAATTTCTCTCTGTTTTGCCCTGCTTGTTTCTTCTTTATGTTGGAAATGTATCCTCAGAATGGGTCTGAGCTGATTTTCCCTGCTGGTTTTAGGCCGCTTGACACACACTTGATGCACTTACACAGAGATATCAAGACTTAGCTTTGAAGATGCTTACTAGTCGGATAGATACTTGTGCGATGAACAGGGTCTGGTGAGTCCAGTTGATTGAGCAAGGAGTAGGTCGTGTCCATTCCATATTCGGTTTTCGGAAGGGTATCTGTGCTCATTTCAAACTCGAGTTTTATGCGTCACCCCACCTCACCTTTCCCCTGAAGCAGGCATAAGTGTGTTTTCTAAAAGCGTGACTCTGTTCTGTTTGGGGATTCAGTGCATGGGGAGCGATTTTTACATTCCCTCGATAAGTGATATCATAAGTTTCTTTTTTTGTGGGACTTATTTCACTGAGGATGATCGTACCTAAATCCACTCAGGATGCTGCTACCAGCCTCATGACGTGGATTTCATGGCTGAGTGACACTCCATTGGACCTACGTAGCACCACTTGTCCACTTGTCCACTTGTCTTTGTCCACTTGTCCACTCGTCTTTGTCCACTTGGCTCTTTCCTGGGATATGAAACGTGTACCGGAGTGGAGGTTCTTGTCAAGACAGCAGCCCTCAACTTTGGGGTCCCTGTGTCTGGTTGATTTTTTCATTTTCCCAAGGTCAACGCCCATGTGTGGAAGTGCCCTATGCTCTGTGGTTCTGTGTTTTACATGGTTTGGGAAAGAGGATACACTTGTGAAGATTGGCTGTTGGCCATTGACATCCCGCCCATCAGCTTAACAAGGCTCCCTTGACTCCGTGGGCTGTCCTGCCTTTCTGGTTTTTAGACATTTTTCGCCTGGCCCTTTTGCCCAGGGGGGGGGCGAGAGATTTCTTTGTAGTGCTGATTTGCTCTCCCAGGTTGCTTGGTTGGCCAAAAAGGGCGTATGCGTTTTTTCCTGAATATATTCAGGAAAAAACGCATACGCCCTTTTTGGCCAACCGCATCATTGTCCACGTTCTGGCGCTTTTCATGTGCTATCGGGGCCATTCCGATGTACCCGTTGACATCCGTTTCCTGCAGTTCTGCCTTGCGTTCAGCGCCTCTTCGTAGCCTGACCTCAATATATTTTGGGGCGATAGTTATCGTTTAGAACTCTGCAGGTTTGGGAAGTGCAGTGCCCCTGAGCTCCATTTCCCAAGTCGCTTTTTTGTGAGTGGGACGCAACACGGCTGGATGGCTTCACGCCCTATTGTCGATCCGGGGTGGCAGGCTGAACCGCTGGTGAATTCTTCTTCGTGATGGGAAATGAGAGTGACATGTGCCCGACCAAACACCTCCAGCGAGTCTCTCATTGGTTCCCCCTCTTGCAGTTCATCCTGCGGACAAATTGCAGACGGTACGAAAGAGGCATGGAAAGGCGCCGAGTCTCCAAGTGGGGAGATTGTTAGTAAGGGGGCCTGAATGGAGAACACGAGCACCAGGAGATGAAAACTGAGGTGAGTTTCAGAAAGCTTTCCCGATCCCACGGTGTAGCATCCGCTGGGTTTCCAATGAGTGCTTTCGCTGTCGGAAGATTGCATTGAACCTGGAGAGTTGGGACCCATGGAATGGGGAGCACGCAGGATTCCTTTCAAGGGTCTGCATTTGCTTTCCCAACCTCACCAATCGTCTCAGCCCCAAGAGTGTCCAGCCTTATGTCTTCTGCCGCTGGGGCTGTAGATGTGGTCAATCCTGGTTGCATGCCAGTCCCTGAACGCATTTTGGAAGAATTTCTCTCTGTTTTGCCCTGCTTGTTTCTTCTTTGTGTTGGAAATGTATCCTCAGAATGGGTCTGAGCTGATTTTCCCTGCTGGTTTTAGGCCGCTTTACACACACTTGATGCACTTACACAGAGATATCAAGACTTAGCTTTGAAGATGCTTACTAGTCGGATAGATACTTGTGCGATGAACAGGGTCTGGTGAGTCCAGTTGATTGAGCAAGGAGTAGGTCGTGTCCATTCCATATTCGGTTTTCGGAAGGGTATCTGTGCTCATTTCAAACTCGAGTTTTATGCGTCACCCCACCTCACCTTTCCCCTGAAGCAGGCATAAGTGTGTTTTCTAAAAGCGTGACTCTGTTCTGTTTGGGGATTCAGTGCATGGGGAGCGATTTTTACATTCCCTCGATAAGTGATATCATAAGTTTCTTTTTTTGTGGGACTTATTTCACTGAGGATGATCGTACCTAAATCCACTCAGGATGCTGCTACCAGCCTCATGACGTGGATTTCATGGCTGAGTGACACTCCATTGGACCTACGTAGCACCACTTGTCCACTTGTCCACTTGTCTTTGTCCACTTGTCCACTCGTCTTTGTCCACTTGGCTCTTTCCTGGGATATGAAACGTGTACCGGAGTGGAGGTTCTTGTCAAGACAGCAGCCCTCAACTTTGGGGTCCCTGTGTCTGGTTGATTTTTTCATTTTCCCAAGGTCAACGCCCATGTGTGGAAGTGCCCTATGCTCTGTGGTTCTGTGTTTTACATGGTTTGGGAAAGAGGATACACTTGTGAAGATTGGCTGTTGGCCATTGACATCCCGCCCATCAGCTTAACAAGGCTCCCTTGACTCCGTGGGCTGTCCTGCCTTTCTGGTTTTTAGACATTTTTCGCCTGGCCCTTTTGCCCCGGGGGGGGGCGAGAGATTTCTTTGTAGTGCTGATTTGCTCTCCCAGGTTGCTTGGTTGGCCAAAAAGGGCGTATGCGTTTTTTCCTGAATATATTCAGGAAAAAACGCATACGCCCTTTTTGGCCAACCGCATCATTGTCCACGTTCTGGCGCTTTTCATGTGCTATCGGGGCCATTCCGATGTACCCGTTGACATCCGTTTCCTGCAGTTCTGCCTTGCGTTCAGCGCCTCTTCGTAGCCTGACCTCAATATATTTTGGGGCGATAGTTATCGTTTAGAACTCTGCAGGTTTGGGAAGTGCAGTGCCCCTGAGCTCCATTTCCCAAGTCGCTTTTTTGTGAGTGGGACGCAACACGGCTGGATGGCTTCACGCCCTATTGTCGATCCGGGGTGGCAGGCTGAACCGCTGGTGAATTCTTCTTCGTGATGGGAAATGAGAGTGACATGTGCCCGACCAAACACCTCCAGCGAGTCTCTCATTGGTTCCCCCTCTTGCAGTTCATCCTGCGGACAAATTGCAGACGGTACGAAAGAGGCATGGAAAGGCGCCGAGTCTCCAAGTGGGGAGATTGTTAGTAAGGGGGCCTGAATGGAGAACACGAGCACCAGGAGATGAAAACTGAGGTGAGTTTCAGAAAGCTTTCCCGATCCCACGGTGTAGCATCCGCTGGGTTTCCAATGAGTGCTTTCGCTGTCGGAAGATTGCGTTGAACCTGGAGAGTTGGGACCCATGGAATGGGGAGCACGCAGGATTCCTTTCAAGGGTCTGCATTTGCTTTCCCAACCTCACCAATCGTCTCAGCCCCAAGAGTGTCCAGCCTTATGTCTTCTGCCGCTGGGGCTGTACATGTGGTCAATCCTGGTTGCATGCCAGTCCCTGAACGCATTTTGGAAGAATTTCTCTCTGTTTTGCCCTGCTTGTTTCTTCTTTATGTTGGAAATGTATCCTCAGAATGGGTCTGAGCTGATTTTCCCTGCTGGTTTTAGGCCGCTTTACACACACTTGATGCACTTACACAGAGATATCAAGACTTAGCTTTGAAGATGCTTACTAGTCGGATAGATACTTGTGCGATGAAGAGGGTCTGGTGAGTCCAGTTGATTGAGCAAGGAGTAGGTCGTGTCCATTCCATATTCGGTTTTCGGAAGGGTATCTGTGCTCATTTCAAACTCGAGTTTTATGCGTCACCCCACCTCACCTTTCCCCTGAAGCAGGCATAAGTGTGTTTTCTAAAAGCGTGACTCTGTTCTGTTTGGGGATTCAGTGCATGGGGAGCGATTTTTACATTCCCTCGATAAGTGATATCATAAGTTTCTTTTTTTGTGGGACTTATTTCACTGAGGATGATCGTACCTAAATCCACTCAGGATGCTGCTACCAGCCTCATGACGTGGATTTCATGGCTGAGTGACACTCCATTGGACCTACGTAGCACCACTTGTCCACTTGTCCACTTGTCTTTGTCCACTTGTCCACTCGTCTTTGTCCACTTGGCTCTTTCCTGGGATGTGAAACGTGTACCGGAGTGGAGGTTCTTGTCAAGACAGCAGCCCTCAACTTTGGGGTCCCTGTGTCTGGTTGATTTTTTCATTTTCCCAAGGTCAACGCCCATGTGTGGAAGTGCCCTATGCTCTGTGGTTCTGTGTTTTACATGGTTTGGGAAAGAGGATACACTTGTGAAGATTGGCTGTTGGCCATTGACATCCCGCCCATCAGCTTAACAAGGCTCCCTTGACTCCGTGGGCTGTCCTGACTTTCTGGTTTTTAGACTTTTTTCGCCTGGCCCTTTTGCCCCGGGGGGGGCGAGAGATTTCTTTGTAGTGCTGATTTGCTCTCCCAGGTTGCTTGGTTGGCCAAAAAGGGCGTATGCGTTTTTTCCTGAATATATTCAGGAAAAAACGCATACGCCCTTTTTGGCCAACCGCATCATTGTCCACGTTCTGGCGCTTTTCATGTGCTATCGGGGCCATTCCGATGTACCCGTTGACATCCGTTTCCTGCAGTTCTGCCTTGCGTTCAGCGCCTCTTCGTAGCCTGACCTCAATATATTTTGGGGCGATAGTTATCGTTTAGAACTCTGCAGGTTTGGGAAGTGCAGTGCCCCTGAGCTCCATTTCCCAAGTCGCGTTTTTGTGAGTGGGACGCAACACGGCTGGATGGCTTCACGCCCTATTGTCGATCCGGGGTGGCAGGCTGAACCGCTGGTGAATTCTTCTTCGTGATGGGAAATGAGAGTGACATGTGCCCGACCAAACACCTCCAGCGAGTCTCTCATTGGTTCCCCCTCTTGCAGTTCATCCTGCGGACAAATTGCAGACGGTACGAAAGAGGCATGGAAAGGCGCCGAGTCTCCAAGTGGGGAGATTGTTAGTAAGGGGGCCTGAATGGAGAACACGAGCACCAGGAGATGAAAACTGAGGTGAGTTTCAGAAAGCTTTCCCGATCCCACGGTGTAGCATCCGCTGGGTTTCCAATGAGTGCTTTCGCTGTCGGAAGATTGCGTTGAACCTGGAGAGTTGGGACCCATGGAATGGGGAGCACGCAGGATTCCTTTCAAGGGTCTGCATTTGCTTTCCCAACCTCACCAATCGTCTCAGCCCCAAGAGTGTCCAGCCTTATGTCTTCTGCCGCTGGGGCTGTAGATGTGGTCAATCCTGGTTGCATGCCAGTCCCTGAACGCATTTTGGAAGAATTTCTCTCTGTTTTGCCCTGCTTGTTTCTTCTTTATGTTGGAAATGTATCCTCAGAATGGGTCTGAGCTGATTTTCCCTGCTGGTTTTAGGCCGCTTGACACACACTTGATGCACTTACACAGAGATATCAAGACTTAGCTTTGAAGATGCTTACTAGTCGGATAGATACTTGTGCGATGAACAGGGTCTGGTGAGTCCAGTTGATTGAGCAAGGAGTAGGTCGTGTCCATTCCATATTCGGTTTTCGGAAGGGTATCTGTGCTCATTTCAAACTCGAGTTTTATGCGTCACCCCACCTCACCTTTCCCCTGAAGCAGGCATAAGTGTGTTTTCTAAAAGCGTGACTCTGTTCTGTTTGGGGATTCAGTGCATGGGGAGCGATTTTTACATTCCCTCGATAAGTGATATCATAAGTTTCTTTTTTTGTGGGACTTATTTCACTGAGGATGATCGTACCTAAATCCACTCAGGATGCTGCTACCAGCCTCATGACGTGGATTTCATGGCTGAGTGACACTCCATTGGACCTACGTAGCACCACTTGTCCACTTGTCCACTTGTCTTTGTCCACTTGTCCACTCGTCTTTGTCCACTTGGCTCTTTCCTGGGATATGAAACGTGTACCGGAGTGGAGGTTCTTGTCAAGACAGCAGCCCTCAACTTTGGGGTCCCTGTGTCTGGTTGATTTTTTCATTTTCCCAAGGTCAACGCCCATGTGTGGAAGTGCCCTATGCTCTGTGGTTCTGTGTTTTACATGGTTTGGGAAAGAGGATACACTTGTGAAGATTGGCTGTTGGCCATTGACATCCCGCCCATCAGCTTAACAAGGCTCCCTTGACTCCGTGGGCTGTCCTGCCTTTCTGGTTTTTAGACATTTTTCGCCTGGCCCTTTTGCCCAGGGGGGGGGCGAGAGATTTCTTTGTAGTGCTGATTTGCTCTCCCAGGTTGCTTGGTTGGCCAAAAAGGGCGTATGCGTTTTTTCCTGAATATATTCAGGAAAAAACGCATACGCCCTTTTTGGCCAACCGCATCATTGTCCACGTTCTGGCGCTTTTCATGTGCTATCGGGGCCATTCCGATGTACCCGTTGACATCCGTTTCCTGCAGTTCTGCCTTGCGTTCAGCGCCTCTTCGTAGCCTGACCTCAATATATTTTGGGGCGATAGTTATCGTTTAGAACTCTGCAGGTTTGGGAAGTGCAGTGCCCCTGAGCTCCATTTCCCAAGTCGCTTTTTTGTGAGTGGGACGCAACACGGCTGGATGGCTTCACGCCCTATTGTCGATCCGGGGTGGCAGGCTGAACCGCTGGTGAATTCTTCTTCGTGATGGGAAATGAGAGTGACATGTGCCCGACCAAACACCTCCAGCGAGTCTCTCATTGGTTCCCCCTCTTGCAGTTCATCCTGCGGACAAATTGCAGACGGTACGAAAGAGGCATGGAAAGGCGCCGAGTCTCCAAGTGGGGAGATTGTTAGTAAGGGGGCCTGAATGGAGAACACGAGCACCAGGAGATGAAAACTGAGGTGAGTTTCAGAAAGCTTTCCCGATCCCACGGTGTAGCATCCGCTGGGTTTCCAATGAGTGCTTTCGCTGTCGGAAGATTGCATTGAACCTGGAGAGTTGGGACCCATGGAATGGGGAGCACGCAGGATTCCTTTCAAGGGTCTGCATTTGCTTTCCCAACCTCACCAATCGTCTCAGCCCCAAGAGTGTCCAGCCTTATGTCTTCTGCCGCTGGGGCTGTAGATGTGGTCAATCCTGGTTGCATGCCAGTCCCTGAACGCATTTTGGAAGAATTTCTCTCTGTTTTGCCCTGCTTGTTTCTTCTTTATGTTGGAAATGTATCCTCAGAATGGGTCTGAGCTGATTTTCCCTGCTGGTTTTAGGCCGCTTTACACACACTTGATGCACTTACACAGAGATATCAAGACTTAGCTTTGAAGATGCTTACTAGTCGGATAGATACTTGTGCGATGAACAGGGTCTGGTGAGTCCAGTTGATTGAGCAAGGAGTAGGTCGTGTCCATTCCATATTCGGTTTTCGGAAGGGTATCTGTGCTCATTTCAAACTCGAGTTTTATGCGTCACCCC
The DNA here is from genome assembly GCF_026419965.1 of Kogia breviceps. Taxonomy (NCBI): domain Eukaryota; kingdom Metazoa; phylum Chordata; class Mammalia; order Artiodactyla; family Physeteridae; genus Kogia; species Kogia breviceps. The sequence goes on from NC_081317.1 coordinate 78,818,858, forward strand.
ACCTCACCTTTCCCCTGAAGCAGGCATAAGTGTGTTTTCTAAAAGCGTGACTCTGTTCTGTTTGGGGATTCAGTGCATGGGGAGCGATTTTTACATTCCCTCGATAAGTGATATCATAAGTTTCTTTTTTTGTGGGACTTATTTCACTGAGGATGATCGTACCTAAATCCACTCAGGATGCTGCTACCAGCCTCATGACGTGGATTTCATGGCTGAGTGACACTCCATTGGACCTACGTAGCACCACTTGTCCACTTGTCCACTTGTCTTTGTCCACTTGTCCACTCGTCTTTGTCCACTTGGCTCTTTCCTGGGATATGAAACGTGTACCGGAGTGGAGGTTCTTGTCAAGACAGCAGCCCTCAACTTTGGGGTCCCTGTGTCTGGTTGATTTTTTCATTTTCCCAAGGTCAACGCCCATGTGTGGAAGTGCCCTATGCTCTGTGGTTCTGTGTTTTACATGGTTTGGGAAAGAGGATACACTTGTGAAGATTGGCTGTTGGCCATTGACATCCCGCCCATCAGCTTAACAAGGCTCCCTTGACTCCGTGGGCTGTCCTGCCTTTCTGGTTTTTAGACATTTTTCGCCTGGCCCTTTTGCCCCGGGGGGGGGCGAGAGATTTCTTTGTAGTGCTGATTTGCTCTCCCAGGTTGCTTGGTTGGCCAAAAAGGGCGTATGCGTTTTTTCCTGAATATATTCAGGAAAAAACGCATACGCCCTTTTTGGCCAACCGCATCATTGTCCACGTTCTGGCGCTTTTCATGTGCTATCGGGGCCATTCCGATGTACCCGTTGACATCCGTTTCCTGCAGTTCTGCCTTGCGTTCAGCGCCTCTTCGTAGCCTGACCTCAATATATTTTGGGGCGATAGTTATCGTTTAGAACTCTGCAGGTTTGGGAAGTGCAGTGCCCCTGAGCTCCATTTCCCAAGTCGCTTTTTTGTGAGTGGGACGCAACACGGCTGGATGGCTTCACGCCCTATTGTCGATCCGGGGTGGCAGGCTGAACCGCTGGTGAATTCTTCTTCGTGATGGGAAATGAGAGTGACATGTGCCCGACCAAACACCTCCAGCGAGTCTCTCATTGGTTCCCCCTCTTGCAGTTCATCCTGCGGACAAATTGCAGACGGTACGAAAGAGGCATGGAAAGGCGCCGAGTCTCCAAGTGGGGAGATTGTTAGTAAGGGGGCCTGAATGGAGAACACGAGCACCAGGAGATGAAAACTGAGGTGAGTTTCAGAAAGCTTTCCCGATCCCACGGTGTAGCATCCGCTGGGTTTCCAATGAGTGCTTTCGCTGTCGGAAGATTGCGTTGAACCTGGAGAGTTGGGACCCATGGAATGGGGAGCACGCAGGATTCCTTTCAAGGGTCTGCATTTGCTTTCCCAACCTCACCAATCGTCTCAGCCCCAAGAGTGTCCAGCCTTATGTCTTCTGCCGCTGGGGCTGTAGATGTGGTCAATCCTGGTTGCATGCCAGTCCCTGAACGCATTTTGGAAGAATTTCTCTCTGTTTTGCCCTGCTTGTTTCTTCTTTATGTTGGAAATGTATCCTCAGAATGGGTCTGAGCTGATTTTCCCTGCTGGTTTTAGGCCGCTTTACACACACTTGATGCACTTACACAGAGATATCAAGACTTAGCTTTGAAGATGCTTACTAGTCGGATAGATACTTGTGCGATGAAGAGGGTCTGGTGAGTCCAGTTGATTGAGCAAGGAGTAGGTCGTGTCCATTCCATATTCGGTTTTCGGAAGGGTATCTGTGCTCATTTCAAACTCGAGTTTTATGCGTCACCCCACCTCACCTTTCCCCTGAAGCAGGCATAAGTGTGTTTTCTAAAAGCGTGACTCTGTTCTGTTTGGGGATTCAGTGCATGGGGAGCGATTTTTACATTCCCTCGATAAGTGATATCATAAGTTTCTTTTTTTGTGGGACTTATTTCACTGAGGATGATCGTACCTAAATCCACTCAGGATGCTGCTACCAGCCTCATGACGTGGATTTCATGGCTGAGTGACACTCCATTGGACCTACGTAGCACCACTTGTCCACTTGTCCACTTGTCTTTGTCCACTTGTCCACTCGTCTTTGTCCACTTGGCTCTTTCCTGGGATGTGAAACGTGTACCGGAGTGGAGGTTCTTGTCAAGACAGCAGCCCTCAACTTTGGGGTCCCTGTGTCTGGTTGATTTTTTCATTTTCCCAAGGTCAACGCCCATGTGTGGAAGTGCCCTATGCTCTGTGGTTCTGTGTTTTACATGGTTTGGGAAAGAGGATACACTTGTGAAGATTGGCTGTTGGCCATTGACATCCCGCCCATCAGCTTAACAAGGCTCCCTTGACTCCGTGGGTTGTCCTGACTTTCTGGTTTTTAGACTTTTTTCGCCTGGCCCTTTTGCCCCGGGGGGGGGCGAGAGATTTCTTTGTAGTGCTGATTTGCTCTCCCAGGTTGCTTGGTTGGCCAAAAAGGGCGTATGCGTTTTTTCCTGAATATATTCAGGAAAAAACGCATACGCCCTTTTTGGCCAACCGCATCATTGTCCACGTTCTGGCGCTTTTCATGTGCTATCGGGGCCATTCCGATGTACCCGTTGACATCCGTTTCCTGCAGTTCTGCCTTGCGTTCAGCGCCTCTTCGTAGCCTGACCTCAATATATTTTGGGGCGATAGTTATCGTTTAGAACTCTGCAGGTTTGGGAAGTGCAGTGCCCCTGAGCTCCATTTCCCAAGTCGCTTTTTTGTGAGTGGGACGCAACACGGCTGGATGGCTTCACGCCCTATTGTCGATCCGGGGTGGCAGGCTGAACCGCTGGTGAATTCTTCTTCGTGATGGGAAATGAGAGTGACATGTGCCCGACCAAACACCTCCAGCGAGTCTCTCATTGGTTCCCCCTCTTGCAGTTCATCGTGCGGACAAATTGCAGACGGTACGAAAGAGGCATGGAAAGGCGCCGAGTCTCCAAGTGGGGAGATTGTTAGTAAGGGGGCCTGAATGGAGAACACGAGCACCAGGAGATGAAAACTGAGGTGAGTTTCAGAAAGCTTTCCCGATCCCACGGTGTAGCATCCGCTGGGTTTCCAATGAGTGCTTTCGCTGTCGGAAGATTGCGTTGAACCTGGAGAGTTGGGACCCATGGAATGGGGAGCACGCAGGATTCCTTTCAAGGGTCTGCATTTGCTTTCCCAACCTCACCAATCGTCTCAGCCCCAAGAGTGTCCAGCCTTATGTCTTCTGCCGCTGGGGCTGTAGATGTGGTCAATCCTGGTTGCATGCCAGTCCCTGAACGCATTTTGGAAGAATTTCTCTCTGTTTTGCCCTGCTTGTTTCTTCTTTATGTTGGAAATGTATCCTCAGAATGGGTCTGAGCTGATTTTCCCTGCTGGTTTTAGGCCGCTTTACACACACTTGATGCACTTACACAGAGATATCAAGACTTAGCTTTGAAGATGCTTACTAGTCGGATAGATACTTGTGCGATGAACAGGGTCTGGTGAGTCCAGTTGATTGAGCAAGGAGTAGGTCGTGTCCATTCCATATTCGGTTTTCGGAAGGGTATCTGTGCTCATTTCAAACTCGAGTTTTATGCGTCACCCCACCTCACCTTTCCCCTGAAGCAGGCATAAGTGTGTTTTCTAAAAGCGTGACTCTGTTCTGTTTGGGGATTCAGTGCATGGGGAGCGATTTTTACATTCCCTCGATAAGTGATATCATAAGTTTCTTTTTTTGTGGGACTTATTTCACTGAGGATGATCGTACCTAAATCCACTCAGGATGCTGCTACCAGCCTCATGACGTGGATTTCATGGCTGAGTGACACTCCATTGGACCTACGTAGCACCACTTCTGCACTTGTACACTTGTCCACTCGTCTTTGTCCACTTGGCTCTTTCCTGGGATAAGAAACGTGTACCGGAGTGGAGGTTCTTGTCAAGACAGCAGCCCTCAACTTTGGGGTCCCTGTGTCTGGTTGATTTTTTCATTTTCCCAAGGTCAACGCCCATGTGTGGAAGTGCCCTATGCTCTGTGGTTCTGTGTTTTACATGGTTTGGGAAAGAGGATACACTTGTGAAGATTGGCTGTTGGCCATTGACATCCCGCCCATCAGCTTAACAAGGCTCCCTTGACTCCGTGGGCTGTCCTGACTTTCTGGTTTTTAGACTTTTTTCGCCTGGCCCTTTTGCCCCGGGGGGGGGCGAGAGATTTCTTTGTAGTGCTGATTTGCTCTCCCAGGTTGCTTGGTTGGCCAAAAAGGGCGTATGCGTTTTTTCCTGAATATATTCAGGAAAAAACGCATACGCCCTTTTTGGCCAACCGCATCATTGTCCACGTTCTGGCGCTTTTCATGTGCTATCGGGGCCATTCCGATGTACCCGTTGACATCCGTTTCCTGCAGTTCTGCCTTGCGTTCAGCGCCTCTTCGTAGCCTGACCTCAATATATTTTGGGGCGATAGTTATCGTTTAGAACTCTGCAGGTTTGGGAAGTGCAGTGCCCCTGAGCTCCATTTCCCAAGTCGCTTTTTTGTGAGTGGGACGCAACACGGCTGGATGGCTTCACGCCCTATTGTCAATCAGGGGTGGCAGGCTGAACCGCTGGTGAATTCTTCTTCGTGATGGGAAATGAGAGTGACATGTGCCCGACCAAACACCTCCAGCGAGTCTCTCATTGGTTCCCCCTCTTGCAGTTCATCCTGCGGACAAATTGCAGACGGTACGAAAGAGGCATGGAAAGGCGCCGAGTCTCCAAGTGGGGAGATTGTTAGTAAGGGGGCCTGAATGGAGAACACGAGCACCAGGAGATGAAAACTGAGGTGAGTTTCAGAAAGCTTTCCCGATCCCACGGTGTAGCATCCGCTGGGTTTCCAATGAGTGCTTTCGCTGTCGGAAGATTGCGTTGAACCTGGAGAGTTGGGACCCATGGAATGGGGAGCACGCAGGATTCCTTTCAAGGGTCTGCATTTGCTTTCCCAACCTCACCAATCGTCTCAGCCCCAAGAGTGTCCAGCCTTATGTCTTCTGCCGCTGGGGCTGTAGATGTGGTCAATCCTGGTTGCATGCCAGTCCCTGAACGCATTTTGGAAGAATTTCTCTCTGTTTTGCCCTGCTTGTTTCTTCTTTATGTTGGAAATGTATCCTCAGAATGGGTCTGAGCTGATTTTCCCTGCTGGTTTTAGGCCGCTTGACACACACTTGATGCACTTACACAGAGATATCAAGACTTAGCTTTGAAGATGCTTACTAGTCGGATAGATACTTGTGCGATGAACAGGGTCTGGTGAGTCCAGTTGATTGAGCAAGGAGTAGGTCGTGTCCATTCCATATTCGGTTTTCGGAAGGGTATCTGTGCTCATTTCAAACTCGAGTTTTATGCGTCACCCCACCTCACCTTTCCCCTGAAGCAGGCATAAGTGTGTTTTCTAAAAGCGTGACTCTGTTCTGTTTGGGGATTCAGTGCATGGGGAGCGATTTTTACATTCCCTCGATAAGTGATATCATAAGTTTCTTTTTTTGTGGGACTTATTTCACTGAGGATGATCGTACCTAAATCCACTCAGGATGCTGCTACCGGCCTCATGACGTGGATTTCATGGCTGAGTGACACTCCATTGGACCTACGTAGCACCACTTGTCCACTTGTCCACTTGTCTTTGTCCACTTGTCCACTCGTCTTTGTCCACTTGGCTCTTTCCTGGGATGTGAAACGTGTACCGGAGTGGAGGTTCTTGTCAAGACAGCAGCCCTCAACTTTGGGGTCCCTGTGTCTGGTTGATTTTTTCATTTTCCCAAGGTCAACGCCCATGTGTGGAAGTGCCCTATGCTCTGTGGTTCTGTGTTTTACATGGTTTGGGAAAGAGGATACACTTGTGAAGATTGGCTGTTGGCCATTGACATCCCGCCCATCAGCTTAACAAGGCTCCCTTGACTCCGTGGGCTGTCCTGACTTTCTGGTTTTTAGACTTTTTTCGCCTGGCCCTTTTGCCCCGGGGGGGGCGAGAGATTTCTTTGTAGTGCTGATTTGCTCTCCCAGGTTGCTTGGTTGGCCAAAAAGGGTGTATGCGTTTTTTCCTGAATATATTCAGGAAAAAACGCATACGCCCTTTTTGGCCAACCGCATCATTGTCCACGTTCTGGCGCTTTTCATGTGCTATCGGGGCCATTCCGATGTACCCGTTGACATCCGTTTCCTGCAGTTCTGCCTTGCGTTCAGCGCCTCTTCGTAGCCTGACCTCAATATATTTTGGGGCGATAGTTATCGTTTAGAAGTCTGCAGGTTTGGGAAGTGCAGTGCCCCTGAGCTCCATTTCCCAAGTCGCTTTTTTGTGAGTGGGACGCAACACGGCTGGATGGCTTCACGCCCTATTGTCGATCCGGGGTGGCAGGCTGAACCGCTGGTGAATTCTTCTTCGTGATGGGAAATGAGAGTGACATGTGCCCGACCAAACACCTCCAGCGAGTCTCTCATTGGTTCCCCCTCTTGCAGTTCATCCTGCGGACAAATTGCAGACGGTACGAAAGAGGCATGGAAAGGCGCCGAGTCTCCAAGTGGGGAGATTGTTAGTAAGGGGGCCTGAATGGAGAACACGAGCACCAGGAGATGAAAACTGAGGTGAGTTTCAGAAAGCTTTCCCGATCCCACGGTGTAGCATCCGCTGGGTTTCCAATGAGTGCTTTCGCTGTCGGAAGATTGCGTTGAACCTGGAGAGTTGGGACCCATGGAATGGGGAGCACGCAGGATTCCTTTCAAGGGTCTGCATTTGCTTTCCCAACCTCACGAATCGTCTCAGCCCCAAGAGTGTCCAGCCTTATGTCTTCTGCCGCTGGGGCTGTAGATGTGGTCAATCCTGGTTGCATGCCAGTCCCTGAACGCATTTTGGAAGAATTTCTCTCTGTTTTGCCCTGCTTGTTTCTTCTTTATGTTGGAAATGTATCCTCAGAATGGGTCTGAGCTGATTTTCCCTGCTGGTTTTAGGCCGCTTTACACACACTTGATGCACTTACACAGAGATATCAAGACTTAGCTTTGAAGATGGTTACTAGTCGGATAGATACTTGTGCGATGAACAGGGTCTGGTGAGTCCAGTTGATTGAGCAAGGAGTAGGTCGTGTCCATTCCATATTCGGTTTTCGGAAGGGTATCTGTGCTCATTTCAAACTCGAGTTTTATGCGTCACCCCACCTCACCTTTCCCCTGAAGCAGGCATAAGTGTGTTTTCTAAAAGCGTGACTCTGTTCTGTTTGGGGATTCAGTGCATGGGGAGCGATTTTTACATTCCCTCGATAAGTGATATCATAAGTTTCTTTTTTTGTGGGACTTATTTCACTGAGGATGATCGTACCTAAATCCACTCAGGATGCTGCTACCAGCCTCATGACGTGGATTTCATGGCTGAGTGACACTCCATTGGACCTACGTAGCACCACTTCTGCACTTGTACACTTGTCCACTCGTCTTTGTCCACTTGGCTCTTTCCTGGGATAAGAAACGTGTACCGGAGTGGAGGTTCTTGTCAAGACAGCAGCCCTCAACTTTGGGGTCCCTGTGTCTGGTTGATTTTTTCATTTTCCCAAGGTCAACGCCCATGTGTGGAAGTGCCCTATGCTCTGTGGTTCTGTGTTTTACATGGTTTGGGAAAGAGGATACACTTGTGAAGATTGGCTGTTGGCCATTGACATCCCGCCCATCAGCTTAACAAGGCTCCCTTGACTCCGTGGGCTGTCCTGCCTTTCTGGTTTTTAGACATTTTTCGCCTGGCCCTTTTGCCCCGGGGGGGGGCGAGAGATTTCTTTGTAGTGCTGATTTGCTCTCCCAGGTTGCTTGGTTGGCCAAAAAGGGCGTATGCGTTTTTTCCTGAATATATTCAGGAAAAAACGCATACGCCCTTTTTGGCCAACCGCATCATTGTCCACGTTCTGGCGCTTTTCATGTGCTATCGGGGCCATTCCGATGTACCCGTTGACATCCGTTTCCTGCAGTTCTGCCTTGCGTTCAGCGCCTCTTCGTAGCCTGACCTCAATATATTTTGGGGCGATAGTTATCGTTTAGAACTCTGCAGGTTTGGGAAGTGCAGTGCCCCTGAGCTCCATTTCCCAAGTCGCTTTTTTGTGAGTGGGACGCAACACGGCTGGATGGCTTCACGCCCTATTGTCGATCCGGGGTGGCAGGCTGAACCGCTGGTGAATTCTTCTTCGTGATGGGAAATGAGAGTGACATGTGCCCGACCAAACACCTCCAGCGAGTCTCTCATTGGTTCCCCCTCTTGCAGTTCATCCTGCGGACAAATTGCAGACGGTACGAAAGAGGCATGGAAAGGCGCCGAGTCTCCAAGTGGGGAGATTGTTAGTAAGGGGGCCTGAATGGAGAACACGAGCACCAGGAGATGAAAACTGAGGTGAGTTTCAGAAAGCTTTCCCGATCCCACGGTGTAGCAACCGCTGGGTTTCCAATGAGTGCTTTCGCTGTCGGAAGATTGCGTTGAACCTGGAGAGTTGGGACCCATGGAATGGGGAGCACGCAGGATTCCTTTCAAGGGTCTGCATTTGCTTTCCCAACCTCACCAATCGTCTCAGCCCCAAGAGTGTCCAGCCTTATGTCTTCTGCCGCTGGGGCTGTAGATGTGGTCAATCCTGGTTGCATGCCAGTCCCTGAACGCATTTTGGAAGAATTTCTCTCTGTTTTGCCCTGCTTGTTTCTTCTTTATGTTGGAAATGTATCCTCAGAATGGGTCTGAGCTGATTTTCCCTGCTGGTTTTAGGCCGCTTTACACACACTTGATGCACTTACACAGAGATATCAAGACTTAGCTTTTAAGATGCTTACTAGTCGGATAGATACTTGTGCGATGAACAGGGTCTGGTGAGTCCAGTTGATTGAGCAAGGAGTAGGTCGTGTCCATTCCATATTCGGTTTTCGGAAGGGTATCTGTGCTCATTTCAAACTCGAGTTTTATGCGTCACCCCACCTCGCCTTTCCCCTGAAGCAGGCATAAGTGTGTTTTCTAAAAGCGTGACTCTGTTCTGTTTGGGGATTCAGTGCATGGGGAGCGATTTTTACATTCCCTCGATAAGTGATATCATAAGTTTCTTTTTTTGTGGGACTTATTTCACTGAGGATGATCGTACCTAAATCCACTCAGGATGCTGCTACCAGCCTCATGACGTGGATTTCATGGCTGAGTGACACTCCATTGGACCTACGTAGCACCACTTCTGCACTTGTACACTTGTCCACTCGTCTTTGTCCACTTGGCTCTTTCCTGGGATAAGAAACGTGTACCGGAGTGGAGGTTCTTGTCAAGACAGCAGCCCTCAACTTTGGGGTCCCTGTGTCTGGTTGATTTTTTCATTTTCCCAAGGTCAACGCCCATGTGTGGAAGTGCCCTATGCTCTGTGGTTCTGTGTTTTACATGGTTTGGGAAAGAGGATACACTTGTGAAGATTGGCTGTTGGCCATTGACATCCCGCCCATCAGCTTAACAAGGCTCCCTTGACTCCGTGGGCTGTCCTGCCTTTCTGGTTTTTAGACTTTTTTCGCCTGGCCCTTTTGCCCCGGGGGGGGGGCGAGAGATTTCTTTGTAGTGCTGATTTGCTCTCCCAGGTTGCTTGGTTGGCCAAAAAGGGCGTATGCGTTTTTTCCTGAATATATTCAGGAAAAAACGCATACGCCCTTTTTGGCCAACCGCATCATTGTCCACGTTCTGGCGCTTTTCATGTGCTATCGGGGCCATTCCGATGTACCCGTTGACATCCGTTTCCTGCAGTTCTGCCTTGCGTTCAGCGCCTCTTCGTAGCCTGACCTCAATATATTTTGGGGCGATAGTTATCGTTTAGAACTCTGCAGGTTTGGGAAGTGCAGTGCCCCTGAGCTCCATTTCCCAAGTCGCTTTTTTGTGAGTGGGACGCAACACGGCTGGATGGCTTCACGCCCTATTGTCGATCCGGGGTGGCAGGCTGAACCGCTGGTGAATTCTTCTTCGTGATGGGAAATGAGAGTGACATGTGCCCGACCAAACACCTCCAGCGAGTCTCTCATTGGTTCCCCCTCTTGCAGTTCATCCTGCGGACAAATTGCAGACGGTACGAAAGAGGCATGGAAAGGCGCCGAGTCTCCAAGTGGGGAGATTGTTAGTAAGGGGGCCTGAATGGAGAACACGAGCACCAGGAGATGAAAACTGAGGTGAGTTTCAGAAAGCTTTCCCGATCCCACGGTGTAGCATCCGCTGGGTTTCCAATGAGTGCTTTCGCTGTCGGAAGATTGCGTTGAACCTGGAGAGTTGGGACCCATGGAATGGGGAGCACGCAGGATTCCTTTCAAGGGTCTGCATTTGCTTTCCCAACCTCACGAATCGTCTCAGCCCCAAGAGTGTCCAGCCTTATGTCTTCTGCCGCTGGGGCTGTAGATGTGGTCAATCCTGGTTGCATGCCAGTCCCTGAACGCATTTTGGAAGAATTTCTCTCTGTTTTGCCCTGCTTGTTTCTTCTTTATGTTGGAAATGTATCCTCAGAATGGGTCTGAGCTGATTTTCCCTGCTGGTTTTAGGCCGCTTTACACACACTTGATGCACTTACACAGAGATATCAAGACTTAGCTTTGAAGATGCTTACTAGTCGGATAGATACTTGTGCGATGAACAGGGTCTGGTGAGTCCAGTTGATTGAGCAAGGAGTAGGTCGTGTCCATTCCATATTCGGTTTTCGGAAGGGTATCTGTGCTCATTTCAAACTCGAGTTTTATGCGTCACCCCACCTCACCTTTCCCCTGAAGCAGGCATAAGTGTGTTTTCTAAAAGCGTGACTCTGTTCTGTTTGGGGATTCAGTGCATGGGGAGCGATTTTTACATTCCCTCGATAAGTGATATCATAAGTTTCTTTTTTTGTGGGACTTATTTCACTGAGGATGATCGTACCTAAATCCACTCAGGATGCTGCTACCAGCCTCATGACGTGGATTTCATGGCTGAGTGACACTCCATTGGACCTACGTAGCACCACTTGTCCACTTGTCCACTTGTCTTTGTCCACTTGTCCACTCGTCTTTGTCCACTTGGCTCTTTCCTGGGATATGAAACGTGTACCGGAGTGGAGGTTCTTGTCAAGACAGCAGCCCTCAACTTTGGGGTCCCTGTGTCTGGTTGATTTTTTCATTTTCCCAAGGTCAACGCCCATGTGTGGAAGTGCCCTATGCTCTGTGGTTCTGTGTTTTACATGGTTTGGGAAAGAGGATACACTTGTGAAGATTGGCTGTTGGCCATTGACATCCCGCCCATCAGCTTAACAAGGCTCCGTTGACTCCGTGGGCTGTCCTGCCTTTCTAGTTTTTAGACTTTTTTCGCCTGGCCCTTTTGCCCCGGGGGGGGGCGAGAGATTTCTTTGTAGTGCTGATTTGCTCTCCCAGGTTGCTTGGTTGGCCAAAAAGGGCGTATGCGTTTTTTCCTGAATATATTCAGGAAAAAACGCATACGCCCTTTTTGGCCAACCGCATCATTGTCCACGTTCTGGCGCTTTTCATGTGCTATCGGGGCCATTCCGATGTACCCGTTGACATCCGTTTCCTGCAGTTCTGCCTTGCGTTCAGCGCCTCTTCGTAGCCTGACCTCAATATATTTTGGGGCGATAGTTATCGTTTAGAAGTCTGCAGGTTTGGGAAGTGCAGTGCCCCTGAGCTCCATTTCCCAAGTCGCTTTTTTGTGAGTGGGACGCAACACGGCTGGATGGCTTCACGCCCTATTGTCGATCCGGGGTGGCAGGCTGAACCGCTGGTGAATTCTTCTTCGTGATGGGAAATGAGAGTGACATGTGCCCGACCAAACACCTCCAGCGAGTCTCTCATTGGTTCCCCCTCTTGCAGTTCATCCTGCGGACAAATTGCAGACGGTACGAAAGAGGCATGGAAAGGCGCCGAGTCTCCAAGTGGGGAGATTGTTAGTAAGGGGGCCTGAATGGAGAACACGAGCACCAGGAGATGAAAACTGAGGTGAGTTTCAGAAAGCTTTCCCGATCCCACGGTGTAGCAACCGCTGGGTTTCCAATGAGTGCTTTCGCTGTCGGAAGATTGCGTTGAACCTGGAGAGTTGGGACCCATGGAATGGGGAGCACGCAGGATTCCTTTCAAGGGTCTGCATTTGCTTTCCCAACCTCACCAATCGTCTCAGCCCCAAGAGTGTCCAGCCTTATGTCTTCTGCCGCTGGGGCTGTAGATGTGGTCAATCCTGGTTGCATGCCAGTCCCTGAACGCATTTTGGAAGAATTTCTCTCTGTTTTGCCCTGCTTGTTTCTTCTTTATGTTGGAAATGTATCCTCAGAATGGGTCTGAGCTGATTTTCCCTGCTGGTTTTAGGCCGCTTTACACACACTTGATGCACTTACACAGAGATATCAAGACTTAGCTTTGAAGATGCTTACTAGTCGGATAGATACTTGTGCGATGAACAGGGTCTGGTGAGTCCAGTTGATTGAGCAAGGAGTAGGTCGTGTCCATTCCATATTCGGTTTTCGGAAGGGTATCTGTGCTCATTTCAAACTCGAGTTTTATGCGTCACCCCACCTCACCTTTCCCCTGAAGCAGGCATAAGTGTGTTTTCTAAAAGCGTGACTCTGTTCTGTTTGGGGATTCAGTGCATGGGGAGCGATTTTTACATTCCCTCGATAAGTGATATCATAAGTTTCTTTTTTTGTGGGACTTATTTCACTGAGGATGATCGTACCTAAATCCACTCAGGATGCTGCTACCAGCCTCATGACGTGGATTTCATGGCTGAGTGACACTCCATTGGACCTACGTAGCACCACTTCTGCACTTGTCCACTTGTCCACTCGTCTTTGTCCACTTGGCTCTTTCCTGGGATATGAAACGTGTACCGGAGTGGAGGTTCTTGTCAAGACAGCAGCCCTCAACTTTGGGGTCCCTGTGTCTGGTTGATTTTTTCATTTTCCCAAGGTCAACGCCCATGTGTGGAAGTGCCCTATGCTCTGTGGTTCTGTGTTTTACATGGTTTGGGAAAGAGGATACACTTGTGAAGATTGGCTGTTGGCCATTGACATCCCGCCCATCAGCTTAACAAGGCTCCCTTGACTCCGTGGGCTGTCCTGCCTTTCTGGTTTTTAGACTTTTTTCGCCTGGCTCTTTTGCCCCGGGGGGGGGCGAGAGATTTCTTTGTAGTGCTGATTTGCTCTCCCAGGTTGCTTGGTTGGCCAAAAAGGGCGTATGCGTTTTTTCCTGAATATATTCAGGAAAAAACGCATACGCCCTTTTTGGCCAACCGCATCATTGTCCACGTTCTGGCGCTTTTCATGTGCTATCGGGGCCATTCCGATGTACCCGTTGACATCCGTTTCCTGCAGTTCTGCCTTGCGTTCAGCGCCTCTTCGTAGCCTGACCTCAATATATTTTGGGGCGATAGTTATCGTTTAGAACTCTGCAGGTTTGGGAAGTGCAGTGCCCCTGAGCTCCATTTCCCAAGTCGCTTTTTTGTGAGTGGGACGCAACACGGCTGGATGGCTTCACGCCCTATTGTCGATCCGGGGTGGCAGGCTGAACCGCTGGTGAATTCTTCTTCGTGATGGGAAATGAGAGTGACATGTGCCCGACCAAACACCTCCAGCGAGTCTCTCATTGGTTCCCCCTCTTGCAGTTCATCCTGCGGACAAATTGCAGACGGTACGAAAGAGGCATGGAAAGGCGCCGAGTCTCCAAGTGGGGAGATTGTTAGTAAGGGGGCCTGAATGGAGAACACGAGCACCAGGAGATGAAAACTGAGGTGAGTTTCAGAAAGCTTTCCCGATCCCACGGTGTAGCAACCGCTGGGTTTCCAATGAGTGCTTTCGCTGTCGGAAGATTGCGTTGAACCTGGAGAGTTGGGACCCATGGAATGGGGAGCACGCAGGATTCCTTTCAAGGGTCTGCATTTGCTTTCCCAACCTCACCAATCGTCTCAGCCCCAAGAGTGTCCAGCCTTATGTCTTCTGCCGCTGGGGCTGTAGATGTGGTCAATCCTGGTTGCATGCCAGTCCCTGAACGCATTTTGGAAGAATTTCTCTCTGTTTTGCCCTGCTTGTTTCTTCTTTATGTTGGAAATGTATCCTCAGAATGGGTCTGAGCTGATTTTCCCTGCTGGTTTTAGGCCGCTTTACACACACTTGATGCACTTACACAGAGATATCAAGACTTAGCTTTGAAGATGCTTACTAGTCGGATAGATACTTGTGCGATGAACAGGGTCTGGTGAGTCCAGTTGATTGAGCAAGGAGTAGGTCGTGTCCATTCCATATTCGGTTTTCGGAAGGGTATCTGTGCTCATTTCAAACTCGAGTTTTATGCGTCACCCCACCTCACCTTTCCCCTGAAGCAGGCATAAGTGTGTTTTCTAAAAGCGTGACTCTGTTCTGTTTGGGGATTCAGTGCATGGGGAGCGATTTTTACATTCCCTCGATAAGTGATATCATAAGTTTCTTTTTTTGTGGGACTTATTTCACTGAGGATGATCGTACCTAAATCCACTCAGGATGCTGCTACCAGCCTCATGACGTGGATTTCATGGCTGAGTGACACTCCATTGGACCTACGTAGCACCACTTCTGCACTTGTCCACTTGTCCACTCGTCTTTGTCCACTTGGCTCTTTCCTGGGATATGAAACGTGTACCGGAGTGGAGGTTCTTGTCAAGACAGCAGCCCTCAACTTTGGGGTCCCTGTGTCTGGTTGATTTTTTCATTTTCCCAAGGTCAACGCCCATGTGTGGAAGTGCCCTATGCTCTGTGGTTCTGTGTTTTACATGGTTTGGGAAAGAGGATACACTTGTGAAGATTGGCTGTTGGCCATTGACATCCCGCCCATCAGCTTAACAAGGCTCCCTTGACTCCGTGGGCTGTCCTGCCTTTCTGGTTTTTAGACTTTTTTCGCCTGGCCCTTTTGCCCCGGGGGGGGGGGCGAGAGATTTCTTTGTAGTGCTGATTTGCTCTCCCAGGTTGCTTGGTTGGCCAAAAAGGGCGTATGCGTTTTTTCCTGAATATATTCAGGAAAAAACGCATACGCCCTTTTTGGCCAACCGCATCATTGTCCACGTTCTGGCGCTTTTCATGTGCTATCGGGGCCATTCCGATGTACCCGTTGACATCCGTTTCCTGCAGTTCTGCCTTGCGTTCAGCGCCTCTTCGTAGCCTGACCTCAATATATTTTGGGGCGATAGTTATCGTTTAGAACTCTGCAGGTTTGGGAAGTGCAGTGCCCCTGAGCTCCATTTCCCAAGTCGCTTTTTTGTGAGTGGGACGCAACACGGCTGGATGGCTTCACGCCCTATTGTCGATCCGGGGTGGCAGGCTGAACCGCTGGTGAATTCTTCTTCGTGATGGGAAATGAGAGTGACATGTGCCCGACCAAACACCTCCAGCGAGTCTCTCATTGGTTCCCCCTCTTGCAGTTCATCCTGCGGACAAATTGCAGACGGTACGAAAGAGGCATGGAAAGGCGCCGAGTCTCCAAGTGGGGAGATTGTTAGTAAGGGGGCCTGAATGGAGAACACGAGCACCAGGAGATGAAAACTGAGGTGAGTTTCAGAAAGCTTTCCCGATCCCACGGTGTAGCATCCGCTGGGTTTCCAATGAGTGCTTTCGCTGTCGGAAGATTGCGTTGAACCTGGAGAGTTGGGACCCATGGAATGGGGAGCACGCAGGATTCCTTTCAAGGGTCTGCATTTGCTTTCCCAACCTCACCAATCGTCTCAGCCCCAAGAGTGTCCAGCCTTATGTCTTCTGCCGCTGGGGCTGTAGATGTGGTCAATCCTGGTTGCATGCCAGTCCCTGAACGCATTTTGGAAGAATTTCTCTCTGTTTTGCCCTGCTTGTTTCTTCTTTATGTTGGAAATGTATCCTCAGAATGGGTCTGAGCTGATTTTCCCTGCTGGTTTTAGGCCGCTTTACACACACTTGATGCACTTACACAGAGATATCAAGACTTAGCTTTTAAGATGCTTACTAGTCGGATAGATACTTGTGCGATGAACAGGGTCTGGTGAGTCCAGTTGATTGAGCAAGGAGTAGGTCGTGTCCATTCCATATTCGGTTTTCGGAAGGGTATCTGTGCTCATTTCAAACTCGAGTTTTATGCGTCACCCCACCTCACCTTTCCCCTGAAGCAGGCATAAGTGTGTTTTCTAAAAGCGTGACTCTGTTCTGTTTGGGGATTCAGTGCATGGGGAGCGATTTTTACATTCCCTCGATAAGTGATATCATAAGTTTCTTTTTTTGTGGGACTTATTTCACTGAGGATGATCGTACCTAAATCCACTCAGGATGCTGCTACCAGCCTCATGACGTGGATTTCATGGCTGAGTGACACTCCATTGGACCTACGTAGCACCACTTCTGCACTTGTCCACTTGTCCACTCGTCTTTGTCCACTTGGCTCTTTCCTGGGATAAGAAACGTGTACCGGAGTGGAGGTTCTTGTCAAGACAGCAGCCCTCAACTTTGGGGTCCCTGTGTCTGGTTGATTTTTTCATTTTCCCAAGGTCAACGCCCATGTGTGGAAGTGCCCTATGCTCTGTGGTTCTGTGTTTTACATGGTTTGGGAAAGAGGATACACTTGTGAAGATTGGCTGTTGGCCATTGACATCCCGCCCATCAGCTTAACAAGGCTCCCTTGACTCCGTGGGCTGTCCTGCCTTTCTAGTTTTTAGACTTTTTTCGCCTGGCCCTTTTGCCCCGGGGGGGGGGGGGCGAGAGATTTCTTTGTAGTGCTGATTTGCTCTCCCAGGTTGCTTGGTTGGCCAAAAAGGGCGTATGCGTTTTTTCCTGAATATATTCAGGAAAAAACGCATACGCCCTTTTTGGCCAACCGCATCATTGTCCACGTTCTGGCGCTTTTCATGTGCTATCGGGGCCATTCCGATGTACCCGTTGACATCCGTTTCCTGCAGTTCTGCCTTGCGTTCAGCGCCTCTTCGTAGCCTGACCTCAATATATTTTGGGGCGATAGTTATCGTTTAGAACTCTGCAGGTTTGGGAAGTGCAGTGCCCCTGAGCTCCATTTCCCAAGTCGCTTTTTTGTGAGTGGGACGCAACACGGCTGGATGGCTTCACGCCCTATTGTCGATCCGGGGTGGCAGGCTGAACCGCTGGTGAATTCTTCTTCGTGATGGGAAATGAGAGTGACATGTGCCCGACCAAACACCTCCAGCGAGTCTCTCATTGGTTCCCCCTCTTGCAGTTCATCCTGCGGACAAATTGCAGACGGTACGAAAGAGGCATGGAAAGGCGCCGAGTCTCCAAGTGGGGAGATTGTTAGTAAGGGGGCCTGAATGGAGAACACGAGCACCAGGAGATGAAAACTGAGGTGAGTTTCAGAAAGCTTTCCCGATCCCACGGTGTAGCAACCGCTGGGTTTCCAATGAGTGCTTTCGCTGTCGGAAGATTGCGTTGAACCTGGAGAGTTGGGACCCATGGAATGGGGAGCACGCAGGATTCCTTTCAAGGGTCTGCATTTGCTTTCCCAACCTCACCAATCGTCTCAGCCCCAAGAGTGTCCAGCCTTATGTCTTCTGCCGCTGGGGCTGTAGATGTGGTCAATCCTGGTTGCATGCCAGTCCCTGAACGCATTTTGGAAGAATTTCTCTCTGTTTTGCCCTGCTTGTTTCTTCTTTATGTTGGAAATGTATCCTCAGAATGGGTCTGAGCTGATTTTCCCTGCTGGTTTTAGGCCGCTTTACACACACTTGATGCACTTACACAGAGATATCAAGACTTAGCTTTGAAGATGCTTACTAGTCGGATAGATACTTGTGCGATGAACAGGGTCTGGTGAGTCCAGTTGATTGAGCAAGGAGTAGGTCGTGTCCATTCCATATTCGGTTTTCGGAAGGGTATCTGTGCTCATTTCAAACTCGAGTTTTATGCGTCACCCCACCTCACCTTTCCCCTGAAGCAGGCATAAGTGTGTTTTCTAAAAGCGTGACTCTGTTCTGTTTGGGGATTCAGTGCATGGGGAGCGATTTTTACATTCCCTCGATAAGTGATATCATAAGTTTCTTTTTTTGTGGGACTTATTTCACTGAGGATGATCGTACCTAAATCCACTCAGGATGCTGCTACCAGCCTCATGACGTGGATTTCATGGCTGAGTGACACTCCATTGGACCTACGTAGCACCACTTGTCCACTTGTCCACTTGTCTTTGTCCACTTGTCCACTCGTCTTTGTCCACTTGGCTCTTTCCTGGGATGTGAAACGTGTACCGGAGTGGAGGTTCTTGTCAAGACAGCAGCCCTCAACTTTGGGGTCCCTGTGTCTGGTTGATTTTTTCATTTTCCCAAGGTCAACGCCCATGTGTGGAAGTGCCCTATGCTCTGTGGTTCTGTGTTTTACATGGTTTGGGAAAGAGGATACACTTGTGAAGATTGGCTGTTGGCCATTGACATCCCGCCCATCAGCTTAACAAGGCTCCCTTGACTCCGTGGCCTGTCCTGCCTTTCTGGTTTTTAGACTTTTTTCGCCTGGCCCTTTTGCCCCGGGGGGGGGCGAGAGATATCTTTGTAGTGCTGATTTGCTCTCCCAGGTTGCTTGGTTGGCCAAAAAGGGCGTATGCGTTTTTTCCTGAATATATTCAGGAAAAAACGCATACGCCCTTTTTGGCCAACCGCATCATTGTCCACGTTCTGGCGCTTTTCATGTGCTATCGGGGCCATTCCGATGTACCCGTTGACATCCGTTTCCTGCAGTTCTGCCTTGCGTTCAGCGCCTCTTCGTAGCCTGACCTCAATATATTTTGGGGCGATAGTTATCGTTTAGAACTCTGCAGGTTTGGGAAGTGCAGTGCCCCTGAGCTCCATTTCCCAAGTCGCTTTTTTGTGAGTGGGACGCAACACGGCTGGATGGCTTCACGCCCTATTGTCGATCCGGGGTGGCAGGCTGAACCGCTGGTGAATTCTTCTTCGTGATGGGAAATGAGAGTGACATGTGCCCGACCAAACACCTCCAGCGAGTCTCTCATTGGTTCCCCCTCTTGCAGTTCATCCTGCGGACAAATTGCAGACGGTACGAAAGAGGCATGGAAAGGCGCCGAGTCTCCAAGTGGGGAGATTGTTAGTAAGGGGGCCTGAATGGAGAACACGAGCACCAGGAGATGAAAACTGAGGTGAGTTTCAGAAAGCTTTCCCGATCCCACGGTGTAGCAACCGCTGGGTTTCCAATGAGTGCTTTCGCTGTCGGAAGATTGCGTTGAACCTGGAGAGTTGGGACCCATGGAATGGGGAGCACGCAGGATTCCTTTCAAGGGTCTGCATTTGCTTTCCCAACCTCACCAATCGTCTCAGCCCCAAGAGTGTCCAGCCTTATGTCTTCTGCCGCTGGGGCTGTAGATGTGGTCAATCCTGGTTGCATGCCAGTCCCTGAACGCATTTTGGAAGAATTTCTCTCTGTTTTGCCCTGCTTGTTTCTTCTTTATGTTGGAAATGTATCCTCAGAATGGGTCTGAGCTGATTTTCCCTGCTGGTTTTAGGCCGCTTTACACACACTTGATGCACTTACACAGAGATATCAAGACTTAGCTTTGAAGATGCTTACTAGTCGGATAGATACTTGTGCGATGAACAGGGTCTGGTGAGTCCAGTTGATTGAGCAAGGAGTAGGTCGTGTCCATTCCATATTCGGTTTTCGGAAGGGTATCTGTGCTCATTTCAAACTCGAGTTTTATGCGTCACCCCACCTCACCTTTCCCCTGAAGCAGGCATAAGTGTGTTTTCTAAAAGCGTGACTCTGTTCTGTTTGGGGATTCAGTGCATGGGGAGCGATTTTTACATTCCCTCGATAAGTGATATCATAAGTTTCTTTTTTTGTGGGACTTATTTCACTGAGGATGATCGTACCTAAATCCACTCAGGATGCTGCTACCAGCCTCATGACGTGGATTTCATGGCTGAGTGACACTCCATTGGACCTACGTAGCACCACTTCTGCACTTGTCCACTTGTCCACTCGTCTTTGTCCACTTGGCTCTTTCCTGGGATAAGAAACGTGTACCGGAGTGGAGGTTCTTGTCAAGACAGCAGCCCTCAACTTTGGGGTCCCTGTGTCTGGTTGATTTTTTCATTTTCCCAAGGTCAACGCCCATGTGTGGAAGTGCCCTATGCTCTGTGGTTCTGTGTTTTACATGGTTTGGGAAAGAGGATACACTTGTGAAGATTGGCTGTTGGCCATTGACATCCCGCCCATCAGCTTAACAAGGCTCCCTTGACTCCGTGGGCTGTCCTGCCTTTCTAGTTTTTAGACTTTTTTCGCCTGGCCCTTTTGCCCCGGGGGGGGGGGGGCGAGAGATTTCTTTGTAGTGCTGATTTGCTCTCCCAGGTTGCTTGGTTGGCCAAAAAGGGCGTATGCGTTTTTTCCTGAATATATTCAGGAAAAAACGCATACGCCCTTTTTGGCCAACCGCATCATTGTCCACGTTCTGGCGCTTTTCATGTGCTATCGGGGCCATTCCGATGTACCCGTTGACATCCGTTTCCTGCAGTTCTGCCTTGCGTTCAGCGCCTCTTCGTAGCCTGACCTCAATATATTTTGGGGCGATAGTTATCGTTTAGAACTCTGCAGGTTTGGGAAGTGCAGTGCCCCTGAGCTCCATTTCCCAAGTCGCTTTTTTGTGAGTGGGACGCAACACGGCTGGATGGCTTCACGCCCTATTGTCGATCCGGGGTGGCAGGCTGAACCGCTGGTGAATTCTTCTTCGTGATGGGAAATGAGAGTGACATGTGCCCGACCAAACACCTCCAGCGAGTCTCTCATTGGTTCCCCCTCTTGCAGTTCATCCTGCGGACAAATTGCAGACGGTACGAAAGAGGCATGGAAAGGCGCCGAGTCTCCAAGTGGGGAGATTGTTAGTAAGGGGGCCTGAATGGAGAACACGAGCACCAGGAGATGAAAACTGAGGTGAGTTTCAGAAAGCTTTCCCGATCCCACGGTGTAGCAACCGCTGGGTTTCCAATGAGTGCTTTCGCTGTCGGAAGATTGCGTTGAACCTGGAGAGTTGGGACCCATGGAATGGGGAGCACGCAGGATTCCTTTCAAGGGTCTGCATTTGCTTTCCCAACCTCACCAATCGTCTCAGCCCCAAGAGTGTCCAGCCTTATGTCTTCTGCCGCTGGGGCTGTAGATGTGGTCAATCCTGGTTGCATGCCAGTCCCTGAACGCATTTTGGAAGAATTTCTCTCTGTTTTGCCCTGCTTGTTTCTTCTTTATGTTGGAAATGTATCCTCAGAATGGGTCTGAGCTGATTTTCCCTGCTGGTTTTAGGCCGCTTTACACACACTTGATGCACTTACACAGAGATATCAAGACTTAGCTTTGAAGATGCTTACTAGTCGGATAGATACTTGTGCGATGAACAGGGTCTGGTGAGTCCAGTTGATTGAGCAAGGAGTAGGTCGTGTCCATTCCATATTCGGTTTTCGGAAGGGTATCTGTGCTCATTTCAAACTCGAGTTTTATGCGTCACCCCACCTCACCTTTCCCCTGAAGCAGGCATAAGTGTGTTTTCTAAAAGCGTGACTCTGTTCTGTTTGGGGATTCAGTGCATGGGGAGCGATTTTTACATTCCCTCGATAAGTGATATCATAAGTTTCTTTTTTTGTGGGACTTATTTCACTGAGGATGATCGTACCTAAATCCACTCAGGATGCTGCTACCAGCCTCATGACGTGGATTTCATGGCTGAGTGACACTCCATTGGACCTACGTAGCACCACTTGTCCACTTGTCCACTTGTCTTTGTCCACTTGTCCACTCGTCTTTGTCCACTTGGCTCTTTCCTGGGATGTGAAACGTGTACCGGAGTGGAGGTTCTTGTCAAGACAGCAGCCCTCAACTTTGGGGTCCCTGTGTCTGGTTGATTTTTTCATTTTCCCAAGGTCAACGCCCATGTGTGGAAGTGCCCTATGCTCTGTGGTTCTGTGTTTTACATGGTTTGGGAAAGAGGATACACTTGTGAAGATTGGCTGTTGGCCATTGACATCCCGCCCATCAGCTTAACAAGGCTCCCTTGACTCCGTGGCCTGTCCTGCCTTTCTGGTTTTTAGACTTTTTTCGCCTGGCCCTTTTGCCCCGGGGGGGGGCGAGAGATATCTTTGTAGTGCTGATTTGCTCTCCCAGGTTGCTTGGTTGGCCAAAAAGGGCGTATGCGTTTTTTCCTGAATATATTCAGGAAAAAACGCATACGCCCTTTTTGGCCAACCGCATCATTGTCCACGTTCTGGCGCTTTTCATGTGCTATCGGGGCCATTCCGATGTACCCGTTGACATCCGTTTCCTGCAGTTCTGCCTTGCGTTCAGCGCCTCTTCGTAGCCTGACCTCAATATATTTTGGGGCGATAGTTATCGTTTAGAACTCTGCAGGTTTGGGAAGTGCAGTGCCCCTGAGCTCCATTTCCCAAGTCGCTTTTTTGTGAGTGGGACGCAACACGGCTGGATGGCTTCACGCCCTATTGTCGATCCGGGGTGGCAGGCTGAACCGCTGGTGAATTCTTCTTCGTGATGGGAAATGAGAGTGACATGTGCCCGACCAAACACCTCCAGCGAGTCTCTCATTGGTTCCCCCTCTTGCAGTTCATCCTGCGGACAAATTGCAGACGGTACGAAAGAGGCATGGAAAGGCGCCGAGTCTCCAAGTGGGGAGATTGTTAGTAAGGGGGCCTGAATGGAGAACACGAGCACCAGGAGATGAAAACTGAGGTGAGTTTCAGAAAGCTTTCCCGATCCCACGGTGTAGCAACCGCTGGGTTTCCAATGAGTGCTTTCGCTGTCGGAAGATTGCGTTGAACCTGGAGAGTTGGGACCCATGGAATGGGGAGCACGCAGGATTCCTTTCAAGGGTCTGCATTTGCTTTCCCAACCTCACCAATCGTCTCAGCCCCAAGAGTGTCCAGCCTTATGTCTTCTGCCGCTGGGGCTGTAGATGTGGTCAATCCTGGTTGCATGCCAGTCCCTGAACGCATTTTGGAAGAATTTCTCTCTGTTTTGCCCTGCTTGTTTCTTCTTTATGTTGGAAATGTATCCTCAGAATGGGTCTGAGCTGATTTTCCCTGCTGGTTTTAGGCCGCTTTACACACACTTGATGCACTTACACAGAGATATCAAGACTTAGCTTTGAAGATGCTTACTAGTCGGATAGATACTTGTGCGATGAACAGGGTCTGGTGAGTCCAGTTGATTGAGCAAGGAGTAGGTCGTGTCCATTCCATATTCGGTTTTCGGAAGGGTATCTGTGCTCATTTCAAACTCGAGTTTTATGCGTCACCCCACCTCACCTTTCCCCTGAAGCAGGCATAAGTGTGTTTTCTAAAAGCGTGACTCTGTTCTGTTTGGGGATTCAGTGCATGGGGAGCGATTTTTACATTCCCTCGATAAGTGATATCATAAGTTTCTTTTTTTGTGGGACTTATTTCACTGAGGATGATCGTACCTAAATCCACTCAGGATGCTGCTACCAGCCTCATGACGTGGATTTCATGGCTGAGTGACACTCCATTGGACCTACGTAGCACCACTTCTGCACTTGTCCACTTGTCCACTCGTCTTTGTCCACTTGGCTCTTTCCTGGGATAAGAAACGTGTACCGGAGTGGAGGTTCTTGTCAAGACAGCAGCCCTCAACTTTGGGGTCCCTGTGTCTGGTTGATTTTTTCATTTTCCCAAGGTCAACGCCCATGTGTGGAAGTGCCCTATGCTCTGTGGTTCTGTGTTTTACATGGTTTGGGAAAGAGGATACACTTGTGAAGATTGGCTGTTGGCCATTGACATCCCGCCCATCAGCTTAACAAGGCTCCCTTGACTCCGTGGGCTGTCCTGCCTTTCTAGTTTTTAGACTTTTTTCGCCTGGCCCTTTTGCCCCGGGGGGGGGGGGGCGAGAGATTTCTTTGTAGTGCTGATTTGCTCTCCCAGGTTGCTTGGTTGGCCAAAAAGGGCGTATGCGTTTTTTCCTGAATATATTCAGGAAAAAACGCATACGCCCTTTTTGGCCAACCGCATCATTGTCCACGTTCTGGCGCTTTTCATGTGCTATCGGGGCCATTCCGATGTACCCGTTGACATCCGTTTCCTGCAGTTCTGCCTTGCGTTCAGCGCCTCTTCGTAGCCTGACCTCAATATATTTTGGGGCGATAGTTATCGTTTAGAACTCTGCAGGTTTGGGAAGTGCAGTGCCCCTGAGCTCCATTTCCCAAGTCGCTTTTTTGTGAGTGGGACGCAACACGGCTGGATGGCTTCACGCCCTATTGTCGATCCGGGGTGGCAGGCTGAACCGCTGGTGAATTCTTCTTCGTGATGGGAAATGAGAGTGACATGTGCCCGACCAAACACCTCCAGCGAGTCTCTCATTGGTTCCCCCTCTTGCAGTTCATCCTGCGGACAAATTGCAGACGGTACGAAAGAGGCATGGAAAGGCGCCGAGTCTCCAAGTGGGGAGATTGTTAGTAAGGGGGCCTGAATGGAGAACACGAGCACCAGGAGATGAAAACTGAGGTGAGTTTCAGAAAGCTTTCCCGATCCCACGGTGTAGCAACCGCTGGGTTTCCAATGAGTGCTTTCGCTGTCGGAAGATTGCGTTGAACCTGGAGAGTTGGGACCCATGGAATGGGGAGCACGCAGGATTCCTTTCAAGGGTCTGCATTTGCTTTCCCAACCTCACCAATCGTCTCAGCCCCAAGAGTGTCCAGCCTTATGTCTTCTGCCGCTGGGGCTGTAGATGTGGTCAATCCTGGTTGCATGCCAGTCCCTGAACGCATTTTGGAAGAATTTCTCTCTGTTTTGCCCTGCTTGTTTCTTCTTTATGTTGGAAATGTATCCTCAGAATGGGTCTGAGCTGATTTTCCCTGCTGGTTTTAGGCCGCTTTACACACACTTGATGCACTTACACAGAGATATCAAGACTTAGCTTTGAAGATGCTTACTAGTCGGATAGATACTTGTGCGATGAACAGGGTCTGGTGAGTCCAGTTGATTGAGCAAGGAGTAGGTCGTGTCCATTCCATATTCGGTTTTCGGAAGGGTATCTGTGCTCATTTCAAACTCGAGTTTTATGCGTCACCCCACCTCACCTTTCCCCTGAAGCAGGCATAAGTGTGTTTTCTAAAAGCGTGACTCTGTTCTGTTTGGGGATTCAGTGCATGGGGAGCGATTTTTACATTCCCTCGATAAGTGATATCATAAGTTTCTTTTTTTGTGGGACTTATTTCACTGAGGATGATCGTACCTAAATCCACTCAGGATGCTGCTACCAGCCTCATGACGTGGATTTCATGGCTGAGTGACACTCCATTGGACCTACGTAGCACCACTTGTCCACTTGTCCACTTGTCTTTGTCCACTTGTCCACTCGTCTTTGTCCACTTGGCTCTTTCCTGGGATGTGAAACGTGTACCGGAGTGGAGGTTCTTGTCAAGACAGCAGCCCTCAACTTTGGGGTCCCTGTGTCTGGTTGATTTTTTCATTTTCCCAAGGTCAACGCCCATGTGTGGAAGTGCCCTATGCTCTGTGGTTCTGTGTTTTACATGGTTTGGGAAAGAGGATACACTTGTGAAGATTGGCTGTTGGCCATTGACATCCCGCCCATCAGCTTCACAAGGCTCCCTTGACTCCGTGGGCTGTCCTGCCTTTCTAGTTTTTAGACGTTTTTCGCCTGGCCCTTTTGCCCCGGGGGGGGGGGGGCGAGAGATTTCTTTGTAGTGCTGATTTGCTCTCCCAGGTTGCTTGGTTGGCCAAAAAGGGCGTATGCGTTTTTTCCTGAATATATTCAGGAAAAAACGCATACGCCCTTTTTGGCCAACCGCATCATTGTCCACGTTCTGGCGCTTTTCATGTGCTATCGGGGCCATTCCGATGTACCCGTTGACATCCGTTTCCTGCAGTTCTGCCTTGCGTTCAGCGCCTCTTCGTAGCCTGACCTCAATATATTTTGGGGCGATAGTTATCGTTTAGAACTCTGCAGGTTTGGGAAGTGCAGTGCCCCTGAGCTCCATTTCCCAAGTCGCTTTTTTGTGAGTGGGACGCAACACGGCTGGATGGCTTCACGCCCTATTGTCGATCCGGGGTGGCAGGCTGAACCGCTGGTGAATTCTTCTTCGTGATGGGAAATGAGAGTGACATGTGCCCGACCAAACACCTCCAGCGAGTCTCTCATTGGTTCCCCCTCTTGCAGTTCATCCTGCGGACAAATTGCAGACGGTACGAAAGAGGCATGGAAAGGCGCCGAGTCTCCAAGTGGGGAGATTGTTAGTAAGGGGGCCTGAATGGAGAACACGAGCACCAGGAGATGAAAACTGAGGTGAGTTTCAGAAAGCTTTCCCGATCCCACGGTGTAGCAACCGCTGGGTTTCCAATGAGTGCTTTCGCTGTCGGAAGATTGCGTTGAACCTGGAGAGTTGGGACCCATGGAATGGGGAGCACGCAGGATTCCTTTCAAGGGTCTGCATTTGCT
The DNA here is from genome assembly GCF_026419965.1 of Kogia breviceps. Lineage (NCBI taxonomy): Eukaryota > Metazoa > Chordata > Mammalia > Artiodactyla > Physeteridae > Kogia > Kogia breviceps. Next base: position 78,845,304 of record NC_081317.1, read on the forward strand.
TTCCCAACCTCACCAATCGTCTCAGCCCCAAGAGTGTCCAGCCTTATGTCTTCTGCCGCTGGGGCTGTAGATGTGGTCAATCCTGGTTGCATGCCAGTCCCTGAACGCATTTTGGAAGAATTTCTCTCTGTTTTGCCCTGCTTGTTTCTTCTTTATGTTGGAAATGTATCCTCAGAATGGGTCTGAGCTGATTTTCCCTGCTGGTTTTAGGCCGCTTTACACACACTTGATGCACTTACACAGAGATATCAAGACTTAGCTTTGAAGATGCTTACTAGTCGGATAGATACTTGTGCGATGAACAGGGTCTGGTGAGTCCAGTTGATTGAGCAAGGAGTAGGTCGTGTCCATTCCATATTCGGTTTTCGGAAGGGTATCTGTGCTCATTTCAAACTCGAGTTTTATGCGTCACCCCACCTCACCTTTCCCCTGAAGCAGGCATAAGTGTGTTTTCTAAAAGCGTGACTCTGTTCTGTTTGGGGATTCAGTGCATGGGGAGCGATTTTTACATTCCCTCGATAAGTGATATCATAAGTTTCTTTTTTTGTGGGACTTATTTCACTGAGGATGATCGTACCTAAATCCACTCAGGATGCTGCTACCAGCCTCATGACGTGGATTTCATGGCTGAGTGACACTCCATTGGACCTACGTAGCACCACTTGTCCACTTGTCCACTTGTCTTTGTCCACTTGTCCACTCGTCTTTGTCCACTTGGCTCTTTCCTGGGATGTGAAACGTGTACCGGAGTGGAGGTTCTTGTCAAGACAGCAGCCCTCAACTTTGGGGTCCCTGTGTCTGGTTGATTTTTTCATTTTCCCAAGGTCAACGCCCATGTGTGGAAGTGCCCTATGCTCTGTGGTTCTGTGTTTTACATGGTTTGGGAAAGAGGATACACTTGTGAAGATTGGCTGTTGGCCATTGACATCCCGCCCATCAGCTTAACAAGGCTCCCTTGACTCCGTGGCCTGTCCTGCCTTTCTGGTTTTTAGACTTTTTTCGCCTGGCCCTTTTGCCCCGGGGGGGGGCGAGAGATATCTTTGTAGTGCTGATTTGCTCTCCCAGGTTGCTTGGTTGGCCAAAAAGGGCGTATGCGTTTTTTCCTGAATATATTCAGGAAAAAACGCATACGCCCTTTTTGGCCAACCGCATCATTGTCCACGTTCTGGCGCTTTTCATGTGCTATCGGGGCCATTCCGATGTACCCGTTGACATCCGTTTCCTGCAGTTCTGCCTTGCGTTCAGCGCCTCTTCGTAGCCTGACCTCAATATATTTTGGGGCGATAGTTATCGTTTAGAACTCTGCAGGTTTGGGAAGTGCAGTGCCCCTGAGCTCCATTTCCCAAGTCACTTTTTTGTGAGTGGGACGCAACACGGCTGGATGGCTTCACGCCCTATTGTCGATCCGGGGTGGCAGGCTGAACCTCTGGTGAATTCTTCTTCGTGATGGGAAATGAGAGTGACATGTGCCCGACCAAACACCTCCAGCGAGTCTCTCATTGGTTCCCCCTCTTGCAGTTCATCCTGCGGACAAATTGCAGACGGTACGAAAGAGGCATGGAAAGGCGCCGAGTCTCCAAGTGGGGAGATTGTTAGTAAGGGGGCCTGAATGGAGAACACGAGCACCAGGAGATGAAAACTGAGGTGAGTTTCAGAAAACTTTCCCGATCCCACGGTGTAGCATCCGCTGGGTTTCCAATGAGTGCTTTCGCTGTCGGAAGATTGCGTTGAACCTGGAGAGTTGGGACCCATGGAATGGGGAGCACGCAGGATTCCTTTCAAGGGTCTGCATTTGCTTTCCCAACCTCACCAATCGTCTCAGCCCCAAGAGTGTCCAGCCTTATGTCTTCTGCCGCTGGGGCTGTAGATGTGGTCAATCCTGGTTGCATGCCAGTCCCTGAACGCATTTTGGAAGAATTTCTCTCTGTTTTGCCCTGCTTGTTTCTTCTTTATGTTGGAAATGTATCCTCAGAATGGGTCTGAGCTGATTTTCCCTGCTGGTTTTAGGCCGCTTTACACACACTTGATGCACTTACACAGAGATATCAAGACTTAGCTTTGAAGATGCTTACTAGTCGGATAGATACTTGTGCCATGAACAGGGTCTGGTGAGTCCAGTTGATTGAGCAAGGAGTAGGTCGTGTCCATTCCATATTCGGTTTTCGGAAGGTTATCTGTGCTCATTTCAAACTCGAGTTTTATGCGTCACCCCACCTCACCTTTCCCCTGAAGCAGGCATAAGTGTGTTTTCTAAAAGCGTGACTCTGTTCTGTTTGGGGATTCAGTGCATGGGGAGCGATTTTTACATTCCCTCGATAAGTGATATCATAAGTTTCTTTTTTTGTGGGACTTATTTCACTGAGGATGATCGTACCTAAATCCACTCAGGATGCTGCTACCAGCCTCATGACGTGGATTTCATGGCTGAGTGACACTCCATTGGACCTACGTAGCACCACTTGTCCACTTGTCCACTTGTCTTTGTCCACTTGTCCACTCGTCTTTGTCCACTTGGCTCTTTCCTGGGATATGAAACGTGTACCGGAGTGGAGGTTCTTGTCAAGACAGCAGCCCTCAACTTTGGGGTCCCTGTGTCTGGTTGATTTTTTCATTTTCCCAAGGTCAACGCCCATGTGTGGAAGTGCCCTATGCTCTGTGGTTCTGTGTTTTACATGGTTTGGGAAAGAGGATACACTTGTGAAGATTGGCTGTTGGCCATTGACATCCCGCCCATCAGCTTAACAAGGCTCCCTTGACTCCGTGGCCTGTCCTGCCTTTCTGGTTTTTAGACTTTTTTCGCCTGGCCCTTTTGCCCCGGGGGAGGGCGAGAGATATCTTTGTAGTGCTGATTTGCTCTCCCAGGTTGCTTGGTTGGCCAAAAAGGGCGTATGCGTTTTTTCCTGAATATATTCAGGAAAAAACGCATACGCCCTTTTTGGCCAACCGCATCATTGTCCACGTTCTGGCGCTTTTCATGTGCTATCGGGGCCATTCCGATGTACCCGTTGACATCCGTTTCCTGCAGTTCTGCCTTGCGTTCAGCGCCTCTTCGTAGCCTGACCTCAATATATTTTGGGGCGATAGTTATCGTTTAGAACTCTGCAGGTTTGGGAAGTGCAGTGCCCCTGAGCTCCATTTCCCAAGTCGCTTTTTTGTGAGTGGGACGCAACACGGCTGGATGGCTTCACGCCCTATTGTCGATCCGGGGTGGCAGGCTGAACCGCTGGTGAATTCTTCTTCGTGATGGGAAATGAGAGTGACATGTGCCCGACCAAACACCTCCAGCGAGTCTCTCATTGGTTCCCCCTCTTGCAGTTCATCCTGCGGACAAATTGCAGACGGTACGAAAGAGGCATGGAAAGGCGCCGAGTCTCCAAGTGGGGAGATTGTTAGTAAGGGGGCCTGAATGGAGAACACGAGCACCAGGAGATGAAAACTGAGGTGAGTTTCAGAAAGCTTTCCCGATCCCACGGTGTAGCATCCGCTGGGTTTCCAATGAGTGCTTTCGCTGTCGGAAGATTGCGTTGAACCTGGAGAGTTGGGACCCATGGAATGGGGAGCACGCAGGATTCCTTTCAAGGGTCTGCATTTGCTTTCCCAACCTCACCAATCCTCTCAGCCCCAAGAGTGTCCAGCCTTATGTCTTCTGCCGCTGGGGCTGTAGATGTGGTCAATCCTGGTTGCATGCCAGTCCCTGAACGCATTTTGGAAGAATTTCTCTCTGTTTTGCCCTGCTTGTTTCTTCTTTATGTTGGAAATGTATCCTCAGAATGGGTCTGAGCTGATTTTCCCTGCTGGTTTTAGGCCGCTTTACACACACTTGATGCACTTACACAGAGATATCAAGACTTAGCTTTGAAGATGCTTACTAGTCGGATAGATACTTGTGCGATGAAGAGGGTCTGGTGAGTCCAGTTGATTGAGCAAGGAGTAGGTCGTGTCCATTCCATATTCGGTTTTCGGAAGGGTATCTGTGCTCATTTCAAACTCGAGTTTTATGCGTCACCCCACCTCACCTTTCCCCTGAAGCAGGCATAAGTGTGTTTTCTAAAAGCGTGACTCTGTTCTGTTTGGGGATTCAGTGCATGGGGAGCGATTTTTACATTCCCTCGATAAGTGATATCATAAGTTTCTTTTTTTGTGGGACTTATTTCACTGAGGATGATCGTACCTAAATCCACTCAGGATGCTGCTACCAGCCTCATGACGTGGATTTCATGGCTGAGTGACACTCCATTGGACCTACGTAGCACCACTTCTGCACTTGTCCACTTGTCCACTCGTCTTTGTCCACTTGGCTCTTTCCTGGGATATGAAACGTGTACCGGAGTGGAGGTTCTTGTCAAGACAGCAGCCCTCAACTTTGGGGTCCCTGTGTCTGGTTGATTTTTTCATTTTCCCAAGGTCAACGCCCATGTGTGGAAGTGCCCTATGCTCTGTGGTTCTCTGTTTTACATGGTTTGGGAAAGAGGATACACTTGTGAAGATTGGCTGTTGGCCATTGACATCCCGCCCATCAGCTTAACAAGGCTCCCTTGACTCCGTGGGCTGTCCTGCCTTTCTGGTTTTTAGACTTTTTTCGCCTGGCCCTTTTGCCCCGGGGGGGGGGCGAGAGATTTCTTTGTAGTGCTGATTTGCTCTCCCAGGTTGCTTGGTTGGCCAAAAAGGGCGTATGCGTTTTTTCCTGAATATATTCAGGAAAAAACGCATACGCCCTTTTTGGCCAACCGCATCATTGTCCACGTTCTGGCGCTTTTCATGTGCTATCGGGGCCATTCCGATGTACCCGTTGACATCCGTTTCCTGCAGTTCTGCCTTGCGTTCAGCGCCTCTTCGTAGCCTGACCTCAATATATTTTGGGGCGATAGTTATCGTTTAGAACTCTGCAGGTTTGGGAAGTGCAGTGCCCCTGAGCTCCATTTCCCAAGTCGCTTTTTTGTGAGTGGGACGCAACACGGCTGGATGGCTTCACGCCCTATTGTCGATCCGGGGTGGCAGGCTGAACCGCTGGTGAATTCTTCTTCGTGATGGGAAATGAGAGTGACATGTGCCCGACCAAACACCTCCAGCGAGTCTCTCATTGGTTCCCCCTCTTGCAGTTCATCCTGCGGACAAATTGCAGACGGTACGAAAGAGGCATGGAAAGGCGCCGAGTCTCCAAGTGGGGAGATTGTTAGTAAGGGGGCCTGAATGGAGAACACGAGCACCAGGAGATGAAAACTGAGGTGAGTTTCAGAAAACTTTCCCGATCCCACGGTGTAGCATCCGCTGGGTTTCCAATGAGTGCTTTCGCTGTCGGAAGATTGCGTTGAACCTGGAGAGTTGGGACCCATGGAATGGGGAGCACGCAGGATTCCTTTCAAGGGTCTGCATTTGCTTTCCCAACCTCACCAATCGTCTCAGCCCCAAGAGTGTCCAGCCTTATGTCTTCTGCCGCTGGGGCTGTAGATGTGGTCAATCCTGGTTGCATGCCAGTCCCTGAACGCATTTTGGAAGAATTTCTCTCTGTTTTGCCCTGCTTGTTTCTTCTTTATGTTGGAAATGTATCCTCAGAATGGGTCTGAGCTGATTTTCCCTGCTGGTTTTAGGCCGCTTTACACACACTTGATGCACTTACACAGAGATATCAAGACTTAGCTTTGAAGATGCTTACTAGTCGGATAGATACTTGTGCGATGAAGAGGGTCTGGTGAGTCCAGTTGATTGAGCAAGGAGTAGGTCGTGTCCATTCCATATTCGGTTTTCGGAAGGGTATCTGTGCTCATTTCAAACTCGAGTTTTATGCGTCACCCCACCTCACCTTTCCCCTGAAGCAGGCATAAGTGTGTTTTCTAAATGCGTGACTCTGTTCTGTTTGGGGATTCAGTGCATGGGGAGCGATTTTTACATTCCCTCGATAAGTGATATCATAAGTTTCTTTTTTTGTGGGACTTATTTCACTGAGGATGATCGTACCTAAATCCACTCAGGATGCTGCTACCAGCCTCATGACGTGGATTTCATGGCTGAGTGACACTCCATTGGACCTACGTAGCACCACTTGTCCACTTGTCCACTTGTCTTTGTCCACTTGTCCACTCGTCTTTGTCCACTTGGCTCTTTCCTGGGATATGAAACGTGTACCGGAGTGGAGGTTCTTGTCAAGACAGCAGCCCTCAACTTTGGGGTCCCTGTGTCTGGTTGATTTTTTCATTTTCCCAAGGTCAACGCCCATGTGTGGAAGTGCCCTATGCTCTGTGGTTCTGTGTTTTACATGGTTTGGGAAAGAGGATACACTTGTGAAGATTGGCTGTTGGCCATTGACATCCCGCCCATCAGCTTAACAAGGCTCCCTTGACTCCGTGGGCTGTCCTGCCTTTCTGGTTTTTAGACTTTTTTCGCCTGGCCCTTTTGCCCCGGGGGGGGGGGCGAGAGATTTCTTTGTAGTGCTGATTTGCTCTCCCAGGTTGCTTGGTTGGCCAAAAAGGGCGTATGCGTTTTTTCCTGAATATATTCAGGAAAAAACGCATACGCCCTTTTTGGCCAACCGCATCATTGTCCACGTTCTGGCGCTTTTCATGTGCTATCGGGGCCATTCCGATGTACCCGTTGACATCCGTTTCCTGCAGTTCTGCCTTGCGTTCAGCGCCTCTTCGTAGCCTGACCTCAATATATTTGGGGGCGATAGTTATCGTTTAGAACTCTGCAGGTTTGGGAAGTGCAGTGCCCCTGAGCTCCATTTCCCAAGTCGCTTTTTTGTGAGTGGGACGCAACACGGCTGGATGGCTTCACGCCCTATTGTCGATCCGGGGTGGCAGGCTGAACCGCTGGTGAATTCTTCTTCGTGATGGGAAATGAGAGTGACATGTGCCCGACCAAACACCTCCAGCGAGTCTCTCATTGGTTCCCCCTCTTGCAGTTCATCCTGCGGACAAATTGCAGACGGTACGAAAGAGGCATGGAAAGGCGCCGAGTCTCCAAGTGGGGAGATTGTTAGTAAGGGGGCCTGAATGGAGAACACGAGCACCAGGAGATGAAAACTGAGGTGAGTTTCAGAAAGCTTTCCCGATCCCACGGTGTAGCATCCGCTGGGTTTCCAATGAGTGCTTTCGCTGTCGGAAGATTGCGTTGAACCTGGAGAGTTGGGACCCATGGAATGGGGAGCACGCAGGATTCCTTTCAAGGGTCTGCATTTGCTTTCCCAACCTCACCAATCGTCTCAGCCCCAAGAGTGTCCAGCCTTATGTCTTCTGCCGCTGGGGCTGTAGATGTGGTCAATCCTGGTTGCATGCCAGTCCCTGAACGCATTTTGGAAGAATTTCTCTCTGTTTTGCCCTGCTTGTTTCTTCTTTATGTTGGAAATGTATCCTCAGAATGGGTCTGAGCTGATTTTCCCTGCTGGTTTTAGGCCGCTTTACACACACTTGATGCACTTACACAGAGATATCAAGACTTAGCTTTGAAGATGCTTACTAGTCGGATAGATACTTGTGCGATGAACAGGGTCTGGTGAGTCCAGTTGATTGAGCAAGGAGTAGGTCGTGTCCATTCCATATTCGGTTTTCGGAAGGGTATCTGTGCTCATTTCAAACTCGAGTTTTATGCGTCACCCCACCTCACCTTTCCCCTGAAGCAGGCATAAGTGTGTTTTCTAAAAGCGTGACTCTGTTCTGTTTGGGGATTCAGTGCATGGGGAGCGATTTTTACATTCCCTCGATAAGTGATATCATAAGTTTCTTTTTTTGTGGGACTTATTTCACTGAGGATGATCGTACCTAAATCCACTCAGGATGCTGCTACCAGCCTCATGACGTGGATTTCATGGCTGAGTGACACTCCATTGGACCTACGTAGCACCACTTGTCCACTTGTCCACTTGTCTTTGTCCACTTGTCCACTCGTCTTTGTCCACTTGGCTCTTTCCTGGGATGTGAAACGTGTACCGGAGTGGAGGTTCTTGTCAAGACAGCATTCCTCAACTTTGGGGTCCCTGTGTCTGGTTGATTTTTTCATTTTCCCAAGGTCAACGCCCATGTGTGGAAGTGCCCTATGCTCTGTGGTTCTGTGTTTTACATGGTTTGGGAAAGAGGATACACTTGTGAAGATTGGCTGTTGGCCATTGACATCCCGCCCATCAGCTTAACAAGGCTCCCTTGACTCCGTGGGCTGTCCTGCCTTTCTGGTTTTTAGACTTTTTTCGCCTGGCCCTTTTGCCCCGGGGGGGGGCGAGAGATTTCTTTGTAGTGCTGATTTGCTCTCCCAGGTTGCTTGGTTGGCCAAAAAGGGCGTATGCGTTTTTTCCTGAATATATTCAGGAAAAAACGCATACGCCCTTTTTGGCCAACCGCATCATTGTCCACGTTCTGGCGCTTTTCATGTGCTATCGGGGCCATTCCGATGTACCCGTTGACATCCGTTTCCTGCAGTTCTGCCTTGCGTTCAGCGCCTCTTCGTAGCCTGACCTCAATATATTTTGGGGCGATAGTTATCGTTTAGAAGTCTGCAGGTTTGGGAAGTGCAGTGCCCCTGAGCTCCATTTCCCAAGTCGCTTTTTTGTGAGTGGGACGCAACACGGCTGGATGGCTTCACGCCCTATTGTCGATCCGGGGTGGCAGGCTGAACCGCTGGTGAATTCTTCTTCGTGATGGGAAATGAGAGTGACATGTGCCCGACCAAACACCTCCAGCGAGTCTCTCATTGGTTCCCCCTCTAGCAGTTCATCCTGCGGACAAATTGCAGACGGTACGAAAGAGGCATGGAAAGGCGCCGAGTCTCCAAGTGGGGAGATTGTTAGTAAGGGGGCCTGAATGGAGAACACGAGCACCAGGAGATGAAAACTGAGGTGAGTTTCAGAAAACTTTCCCGATCCCACGGTGTAGCATCCGCTGGGTTTCCAATGAGTGCTTTCGCTGTCGGAAGATTGCGTTGAACCTGGAGAGTTGGGACCCATGGAATGGGGAGCACGCAGGATTCCTTTCAAGGGTCTGCATTTGCTTTCCCAACCTCACCAATCGTCTCAGCCCCAAGAGTGTCCAGCCTTATGTCTTCTGCCGCTGGGGCTGTAGATGTGGTCAATCCTGGTTGCATGCCAGTCCCTGAACGCATTTTGGAAGAATTTCTCTCTGTTTTGCCCTGCTTGTTTCTTCTTTATGTTGGAAATGTATCCTCAGAATGGGTCTGAGCTGATTTTCCCTGCTGGTTTTAGGCCGCTTTACACACACTTGATGCACTTACACAGAGATATCAAGACTTAGCTTTGAAGATGCTTACTAGTCGGATAGATACTTGTGCGATGAAGAGGGTCTGGTGAGTCCAGTTGATTGAGCAAGGAGTAGGTCGTGTCCATTCCATATTCGGTTTTCGGAAGGGTATCTGTGCTCATTTCAAACTCGAGTTTTATGCGTCACCCCACCTCACCTTTCCCCTGAAGCAGGCATAAGTGTGTTTTCTAAATGCGTGACTCTGTTCTGTTTGGGGATTCAGTGCATGGGGAGCGATTTTTACATTCCCTCGATAAGTGATATCATAAGTTTCTTTTTTTGTGGGACTTATTTCACTGAGGATGATCGTACCTAAATCCACTCAGGATGCTGCTACCAGCCTCATGACGTGGATTTCATGGCTGAGTGACACTCCATTGGACCTACGTAGCACCACTTGTCCACTTGTCCACTTGTCTTTGTCCACTTGTCCACTCGTCTTTGTCCACTTGGCTCTTTCCTGGGATATGAAACGTGTACCGGAGTGGAGGTTCTTGTCAAGACAGCAGCCCTCAACTTTGGGGTCCCTGTGTCTGGTTGATTTTTTCATTTTCCCAAGGTCAACGCCCATGTGTGGAAGTGCCCTATGCTCTGTGGTTCTGTGTTTTACATGGTTTGGGAAAGAGGATACACTTGTGAAGATTGGCTGTTGGCCATTGACATCCCGCCCATCAGCTTAACAAGGCTCCCTTGACTCCGTGGGCTGTCCTGCCTTTCTGGTTTTTAGACTTTTTTCGCCTGGCCCTTTTGCCCCGGGGGGGGGGGCGAGAGATTTCTTTGTAGTGCTGATTTGCTCTCCCAGGTTGCTTGGTTGGCCAAAAAGGGCGTATGCGTTTTTTCCTGAATATATTCAGGAAAAAACGCATACGCCCTTTTTGGCCAACCGCATCATTGTCCACGTTCTGGCGCTTTTCATGTGCTATCGGGGCCATTCCGATGTACCCGTTGACATCCGTTTCCTGCAGTTCTGCCTTGCGTTCAGCGCCTCTTCGTAGCCTGACCTCAATATATTTGGGGGCGATAGTTATCGTTTAGAACTCTGCAGGTTTGGGAAGTGCAGTGCCCCTGAGCTCCATTTCCCAAGTCGCTTTTTTGTGAGTGGGACGCAACACGGCTGGATGGCTTCACGCCCTATTGTCGATCCGGGGTGGCAGGCTGAACCGCTGGTGAATTCTTCTTCGTGATGGGAAATGAGAGTGACATGTGCCCGACCAAACACCTCCAGCGAGTCTCTCATTGGTTCCCCCTCTTGCAGTTCATCCTGCGGACAAATTGCAGACGGTACGAAAGAGGCATGGAAAGGCGCCGAGTCTCCAAGTGGGGAGATTGTTAGTAAGGGGGCCTGAATGGAGAACACGAGCACCAGGAGATGAAAACTGAGGTGAGTTTCAGAAAGCTTTCCCGATCCCACGGTGTAGCATCCGCTGGGTTTCCAATGAGTGCTTTCGCTGTCGGAAGATTGCGTTGAACCTGGAGAGTTGGGACCCATGGAATGGGGAGCACGCAGGATTCCTTTCAAGGGTCTGCATTTGCTTTCCCAACCTCACCAATCGTCTCAGCCCCAAGAGTGTCCAGCCTTATGTCTTCTGCCGCTGGGGCTGTAGATGTGGTCAATCCTGGTTGCATGCCAGTCCCTGAACGCATTTTGGAAGAATTTCTCTCTGTTTTGCCCTGCTTGTTTCTTCTTTATGTTGGAAATGTATCCTCAGAATGGGTCTGAGCTGATTTTCCCTGCTGGTTTTAGGCCGCTTTACACACACTTGATGCACTTACACAGAGATATCAAGACTTAGCTTTGAAGATGCTTACTAGTCGGATAGATACTTGTGCGATGAACAGGGTCTGGTGAGTCCAGTTGATTGAGCAAGGAGTAGGTCGTGTCCATTCCATATTCGGTTTTCGGAAGGGTATCTGTGCTCATTTCAAACTCGAGTTTTATGCGTCACCCCACCTCACCTTTCCCCTGAAGCAGGCATAAGTGTGTTTTCTAAAAGCGTGACTCTGTTCTGTTTGGGGATTCAGTGCATGGGGAGCGATTTTTACATTCCCTCGATAAGTGATATCATAAGTTTCTTTTTTTGTGGGACTTATTTCACTGAGGATGATCGTACCTAAATCCACTCAGGATGCTGCTACCAGCCTCATGACGTGGATTTCATGGCTGAGTGACACTCCATTGGACCTACGTAGCACCACTTGTCCACTTGTCCACTTGTCTTTGTCCACTTGTCCACTCGTCTTTGTCCACTTGGCTCTTTCCTGGGATGTGAAACGTGTACCGGAGTGGAGGTTCTTGTCAAGACAGCATTCCTCAACTTTGGGGTCCCTGTGTCTGGTTGATTTTTTCATTTTCCCAAGGTCAACGCCCATGTGTGGAAGTGCCCTATGCTCTGTGGTTCTGTGTTTTACATGGTTTGGGAAAGAGGATACACTTGTGAAGATTGGCTGTTGGCCATTGACATCCCGCCCATCAGCTTAACAAGGCTCCCTTGACTCCGTGGGCTGTCCTGCCTTTCTGGTTTTTAGACTTTTTTCGCCTGGCCCTTTTGCCCCGGGGGGGGGCGAGAGATTTCTTTGTAGTGCTGATTTGCTCTCCCAGGTTGCTTGGTTGGCCAAAAAGGGCGTATGCGTTTTTTCCTGAATATATTCAGGAAAAAACGCATACGCCCTTTTTGGCCAACCGCATCATTGTCCACGTTCTGGCGCTTTTCATGTGCTATCGGGGCCATTCCGATGTACCCGTTGACATCCGTTTCCTGCAGTTCTGCCTTGCGTTCAGCGCCTCTTCGTAGCCTGACCTCAATATATTTTGGGGCGATAGTTATCGTTTAGAAGTCTGCAGGTTTGGGAAGTGCAGTGCCCCTGAGCTCCATTTCCCAAGTCGCTTTTTTGTGAGTGGGACGCAACACGGCTGGATGGCTTCACGCCCTATTGTCGATCCGGGGTGGCAGGCTGAACCGCTGGTGAATTCTTCTTCGTGATGGGAAATGAGAGTGACATGTGCCCGACCAAACACCTCCAGCGAGTCTCTCATTGGTTCCCCCTCTTGCAGTTCATCCTGCGGACAAATTGCAGACGGTACGAAAGAGGCATGGAAAGGCGCCGAGTCTCCAAGTGGGGAGATTGTTAGTAAGGGGGCCTGAATGGAGAACACGAGCACCAGGAGATGAAAACTGAGGTGAGTTTCAGAAAGCTTTCCCGATCCCACGGTGTAGCATCCGCTGGGTTTCCAATGAGTGCTTTCGCTGTTGGAAGATTGCGTTGAACCTGGAGGGTTGGGACCCATGGAATGGGGAGCACGCAGGATTCCTTTCAAGGGTCTGCATTTGCTTTCCCAACCTCACCAATCGTCTCAGCCCCAAGAGTGTCCAGCCTTATGTCTTCTGCCGCTGGGGCTGTAGATGTGGTCAATCCTGGTTGCATGCCAGTCCCTGAACGCATTTTGGAAGAATTTCTCTCTGTTTTGCCCTGCTTGTTTCTTCTTTATGTTGGAAATGTATCCTCAGAATGGGTCTGAGCTGATTTTCCCTGCTGGTTTTAGGCCGCTTTACACACACTTGATGCACTTACACAGAGATATCAAGACTTAGCTTTGAAGATGCTTACTAGTCGGATAGATACTTGTGCGATGAAGAGGGTCTGGTGAGTCCAGTTGATTGAGCAAGGAGTAGGTCGTGTCCATTCCATATTCGGTTTTCGGAAGGGTATCTGTGCTCATTTCAAACTCGAGTTTTATGCGTCACCCCACCTCACCTTTCCCCTGAAGCAGGCATAAGTGTGTTTTCTAAAAGCGTGACTCTGTTGTGTTTGGGGATTCAGTGCATGGGGAGCGATTTTTACATTCCCTCGATAAGTGATATCATAAGTTTCTTTTTTTGTGGGACTTATTTCACTGAGGATGGTCGTACCTAAATCCACTCAGGATGCTGCTACCAGCCTCATGACGTGGATTTCATGGCTGAGTGACACTCCATTGGACCTACGTAGCACCACTTGTCCACTTGTCCACTTGTCTTTGTCCACTTGTCCACTCGTCTTTGTCCACTTGGCTCTTTCCTGGGATGTGAAACGTGTACCGGAGTGGAGGTTCTTGTCAAGACAGCAGCCCTCAACTTTGGGGTCCCTGTGTCTGGTTGATTTTTTCATTTTCCCACGGTCAACGCCCATGTGTGGAAGTGCCCTATGCTCTGTGGTTCTGTGTTTTACATGGTTTGGGAAAGAGGATACACTTGTGAAGATTGGCTGTTGGCCATTGACATCCCGCCCATCAGCTTAACAAGGCTCCCTTGACTCCGTGGCCTGTCCTGCCTTTCTGGTTTTTAGACTTTTTTCGCCTGGCCCTTTTGCCCCGGGGGGGGGCGAGAGATTTCTTTGTAGTGCTGATTTGCTCTCCCAGGTTGCTTGGTTGGCCAAAAAGGGCGTATGCGTTTTTTCCTGAATATATTCAGGAAAAAACGCATACGCCCTTTTTGGCCAACCGCATCATTGTCCACGTTCTGGCGCTTTTCATGTGCTATCGGGGCCATTCCGATGTACCCGTTGACATCCGTTTCCTGCAGTTCTGCCTTGCGTTCAGCGCCTCTTCGTAGCCTGACCTCAATATATTTTGGGGCGATAGTTATCGTTTAGAAGTCTGCAGGTTTGGGAAGTGCAGTGCCCCTGAGCTCCATTTCCCAAGTCGCTTTTTTGTGAGTGGGACGCAACACGGCTGGATGGCTTCACGCCCTATTGTCGATCCGGGGTGGCAGGCTGAACCGCTGGTGAATTCTTCTTCGTGATGGGAAATGAGAGTGACATGTGCCCGACCAAACACCTCCAGCGAGTCTCTCATTGGTTCCCCCTCTTGCAGTTCATCCTGCGGACAAATTGCAGACGGTACGAAAGAGGCATGGAAAGGCGCCGAGTCTCCAAGTGGGGAGATTGTTAGTAAGGGGGCCTGAATGGAGAACACGAGCACCAGGAGATGAAAACTGAGGTGAGTTTCAGAAAGCTTTCCCGATCCCACGGTGTAGCATCCGCTGGGTTTCCAATGAGTGCTTTCGCTGTCGGAAGATTGCGTTGAACCTGGAGAGTTGGGACCCATGGAATGGGGAGCACGCAGGATTCCTTTCAAGGGTCTGCATTTGCTTTCCCAACCTCACCAATCGTCTCAGCCCCAAGAGTGTCCAGCCTTATGTCTTCTGCCGCTGGGGCTGTAGATGTGGTCAATCCTGGTTGCATGCCAGTCCCTGAACGCATTTTGGAAGAATTTCTCTCTGTTTTGCCCTGCTTGTTTCTTCTTTATGTTGGAAATGTATCCTCAGAATGGGTCTGAGCTGATTTTCCCTGCTGGTTTTAGGCCGCTTTACACACACTTGATGCACTTACACAGATATATCAAGACTTAGCTTTGAAGATGCTTACTAGTCGGATAGATACTTGTGCCATGAACAGGGTCTGGTGAGTCCAGTTGATTGAGCAAGGAGTAGGTCGTGTCCATTCCATATTCGGTTTTCGGAAGGTTATCTGTGCTCATTTCAAACTCGAGTTTTATGCGTCACCCCACCTCACCTTTCCCCTGAAGCAGGCATAAGTGTGTTTTCTAAAAGCGTGACTCTGTTCTGTTTGGGGATTCAGTGCATGGGGAGCGATTTTTACATTCCCTCGATAAGTGATATCATAAGTTTCTTTTTTTGTGGGACTTATTTCACTGAGGATGATCGTACCTAAATCCACTCAGGATGCTGCTACCAGCCTCATGACGTGGATTTCATGGCTGAGTGACACTCCATTGGACCTACGTAGCACCACTTCTGCACTTGTCCACTTGTCCACTCGTCTTTGTCCACTTGGCTCTTTCCTGGGATATGAAACGTGTACCGGAGTGGAGGTTCTTGTCAAGACAGCAGCCCTCAACTTTGGGGTCCCTGTGTCTGGTTGATTTTTTCATTTTCCCAAGGTCAACGCCCATGTGTGGAAGTGCCCTATGCTCTGTGGTTCTGTGTTTTCCATGGTTTGGGAAAGAGGATACACTTGTGAAGATTGGCTGTTGGCCATTGACATCCCGCCCATCAGCTTAACAAGGCTCCCTTGACTCCGTGGGCTGTCCTGCCTTTCTGGTTTTTAGACTTTTTTCGCCTGGCCCTTTTGCCCCGGGGGGGGCGAGAGATTTCTTTGTAGTGCTGATTTGCTCTCCCAGGTTGCTTGGTTGGCCAAAAAGGGCGTATGCGTTTTTTCCTGAATATATTCAGGAAAAAACGCATACGCCCTTTTTGGCCAACCGCATCATTGTCCACGTTCTGGCGCTTTTCATGTGCTATCGGGGCCATTCCGATGTACCCGTTGACATCCGTTTCCTGCAGTTCTGCCTTGCGTTCAGCGCCTCTTCGTAGCCTGACCTCAATATATTTTGGGGCGATAGTTATCGTTTAGAACTCTGCAGGTTTGGGAAGTGCAGTGCCCCTGAGCTCCATTTCCCAAGTCGCTTTTTTGTGAGTGGGACGCAACACGGCTGAATGGCTTCACGCCCTATTGTCGATCCGTGCTGGCAGGCTGAACCTCTGGTGAATTCTTCTTCGTGATGGGAAATGAGAGTGACATGTGCCCGACCAAACACCTCCAGCGAGTCTCTCATTGGTTCCCCCTCTTGCAGTTCATCCTGCGGACAAATTGCAGACGGTACGAAAGAGGCATGGAAAGGCGCCGAGTCTCCAAGTGGGGAGATTGTTAGTAAGGGGGCCTGAATGGAGAACACGAGCACCAGGAGATGAAAACTGAGGTGAGTTTCAGAAAGCTTTCCCGATCCCACGGTGTAGCATCCGCTGGGTTTCCAATGAGTGCTTTCGCTGTCGGAAGATTGCGTTGAACCTGGAGAGTTGGGACCCATGGAATGGGGAGCACGCAGGATTCCTTTCAAGGGTCTGCATTTGCTTTCCCAACCTCACCAATCGTCTCAGCCCCAAGAGTGTCCAGCCTTATGTCTTCTGCCGCTGGGGCTGTAGATGTGGTCAATCCTGGTTGCATGCCAGTCCCTGAACGCATTTTGGAAGAATTTCTCTCTGTTTTGCCCTGCTTGTTTCTTCTTTATGTTGGAAATGTATCCTCAGAATGGGTCTGAGCTGATTTTCCCTGCTGGTTTTAGGCCGCTTTACACACACTTGATGCACTTACACAGAGATATCAAGACTTAGCTTTGAAGATGCTTACTAGTCGGATAGATACTTGTGCGATGAAGAGGGTCTGGTGAGTCCAGTTGATTGAGCAAGGAGTAGGTCGTGTCCATTCCATATTCGGTTTTCGGAAGGGTATCTGTGCTCATTTCAAACTCGACTTTTATGCGTCACCCCACCTCACCTTTCCCCTGAAGCAGGCATAAGTGTGTTTTCTAAAAGCGTGACTCTGTTCTGTTTGGGGATTCAGTGCATGGGGAGCGATTTTTACATTCCCTCGATAAGTGATATCATAAGTTTCTTTTTTTGTGGGACTTATTTCACTGAGGATGATCGTACCTAAATCCACTCAGGATGCTGCTACCAGCCTCATGACGTGGATTTCATGGCTGAGTGACACTCCATTGGACCTACGTAGCACCACTTCTGCACTTGTCCACTTGTCCACTCGTCTTTGTCCACTTGGCTCTTTCCTGGGATATGAAACGTGTACCGGAGTGGAGGTTCTTGTCAAGACAGCAGCCCTCAACTTTGGGGTCCCTGTGTCTGGTTGATTTTTTCATTTTCCCAAGGTCAACGCCCATGTGTGGAAGTGCCCTATGCTCTGTGGTTCTGTGTTTTACATGGTTTGGGAAAGAGGATACACTTGTGAAGATTGGCTGTTGGCCATTGACATCCCGCCCATCAGCTTAACAAGGCTCCCTTGACTCCGTGGCCTGTCCTGCCTTTCTGGTTTTTAGACTTTTTTCGCCTGGCCCTTTTGCCCCGGGGGGGGCGAGAGATTTCTTTGTAGTGCTGATTTGCTCTCCCAGGTTGCTTGGTTGGCCAAAAAGGGCGTATGCGTTTTTTCCTGAATATATTCAGGAAAAAACGCATACGCCCTTTTTGGCCAACCGCATCATTGTCCACGTTCTGGCGCTTTTCATGTGCTATCGGGGCCATTCCGATGTACCCGTTGACATCCGTTTCCTGCAGTTCTGCCTTGCGTTCAGCGCCTCTTCGTAGCCTGACCTCAATATATTTTGGGGCGATAGTTATCGTTTAGAACTCTGCAGGTTTGGGAAGTGCAGTGCCCCTGAGCTCCATTTCCCAAGTCGCTTTTTTGTGAGTGGGACGCAACACGGCTGAATGGCTTCACGCCCTATTGTCGATCCGTGCTGGCAGGCTGAACCTCTGGTGAATTCTTCTTCGTGATGGGAAATGAGAGTGACATGTGCCCGACCAAACACCTCCAGCGAGTCTCTCATTGGTTCCCCCTCTTGCAGTTCATCCTGCGGACAAATTGCAGACGGTACGAAAGAGGCATGGAAAGGCGCCGAGTCTCCAAGTGGGGAGATTGTTAGTAAGGGGGCCTGAATGGAGAACACGAGCACCAGGAGATGAAAACTGAGGTGAGTTTCAGAAAGCTTTCCCGATCCCAGGGTGTAGCATCCGCTGGGTTTCCAATGAGTGCTTTCGCTGTCGGAAGATTGCGTTGAACCTGGAGAGTTGGGACCCATGGAATGGGGAGCACGCAGGATTCCTTTCAAGGGTCTGCATTTGCTTTCCCAACCTCACCAATCGTCTCAGCCCCAAGAGTGTCCAGCCTTATGTCTTCTGCCGCTGGGGCTGTAGATGTGGTCAATCCTGGTTGCATGCCAGTCCCTGAACGCATTTTGGAAGAATTTCTCTCTGTTTTGCCCTGCTTGTTTCTTCTTTATGTTGGAAATGTATCCTCAGAACGGGTCTGAGCTGATTTTCCCTGCTGGTTTTAGGCCGCTTTACACACACTTGATGCACTTACACAGAGATATCAAGACTTAGCTTTGAAGATGCTTACTAGTCGGATAGATACTTGTGCGATGAACAGGGTCTGGTGAGTCCAGTTGATTGAGCAAGGAGTAGGTCGTGTCCATTCCATATTCGGTTTTCGGAAGGGTATCTGTGCTCATTTCAAACTCGAGTTTTATGCGTCACCCCACCTCACCTTTCCCCTGAAGCAGGCATAAGTGTGTTTTCTAAAAGCGTGACTCTGTTCTGTTTGGGGATTCAGTGCATGGGGAGCGATTTTTACATTCCCTCGATAAGTGATATCATAAGTTTCTTTTTTTGTGGGACTTATTTCACTGAGGATGATCGTACCTAAATCCACTCAGGATGCTGCTACCAGCCTCATGACGTGGATTTCATGGCTGAGTGACACTCCATTGGACCTACGTAGCACCACTTCTGCACTTGTCCACTTGTCCACTCGTCTTTGTCCACTTGGCTCTTTCCTGGGATATGAAACGTGTACCGGAGTGGAGGTTCTTGTCAAGACAGCAGCCCTCAACTTTGGGATCCCTGTGTCTGGTTGATTTTTTGATTTTCCCAAGGTCAACGCCCATGTGTGGAAGTGCCCTATGCTCTGTGGTTCTGTGTTTTACATGGTTTGGGAAAGAGGATACACTTGTGAAGATTGGCTGTTGGCCATTGACATCCCGCCCATCAGCTTAACAAGGCTCCCTTGACTCCGTGGGCTGTCCTGCCTTTCTGGTTTTTAGACTTTTTTCGCCTGGCCCTTTTGCCCCGGGGGGGGCGAGAGATTTCTTTGTAGTGCTGATTTGCTCTCCCAGGTTGCTTGGTTGGCCAAAAAGGGCGTATGCGTTTTTTCCTGAATATATTCAGGAAAAAACGCATACGCCCTTTTTGGCCAACCGCATCATTGTCCACGTTCTGGCGCTTTTCATGTGCTATCGGGGCCATTCCGATGTACCCGTTGACATCCGTTTCCTGCAGTTCTGCCTTGCGTTCAGCGCCTCTTCGTAGCCTGACCTCAATATATTTTGGGGCGATAGTTATCGTTTAGAACTCTGCAGGTTTGGGAAGTGCAGTGCCCCTGAGCTCCATTTCCCAAGTCGCTTTTTTGTGAGTGGGACGCAACACGGCTGGATGGCTTCACGCCCTATTGTCAATCAGGGGTGGCAGGCTGAACCGCTGGTGAATTCTTCTTCGTGATGGGAAATGAGAGTGACATGTGCCCGACCAAACACCTCCAGCGAGTCTCTCATTGGTTCCCCCTCTTGCAGTTCATCCTGCGGACAAATTGCAGACGGTACGAAAGAGGCATGGAAAGGCGCCGAGTCTCCAAGTGGGGAGATTGTTAGTAAGGGGGCCTGAATGGAGAACACGAGCACCAGGAGATGAAAACTGAGGTGAGTTTCAGAAAGCTTTCCCGATCCCACGGTGTAGCATCCGCTGGGTTTCCAATGAGTGCTTTCGCTGTCGGAAGATTGCGTTGAACCTGGAGAGTTGGGACCCATGGAATGGGGAGCACGCAGGATTCCTTTCAAGGGTCTGCATTTGCTTTCCCAACCTCACGAATCGTCTCAGCCCCAAGAGTGTCCAGCCTTATGTCTTCTGCCGCTGGGGCTGTAGATGTGGTCAATCCTGGTTGCATGCCAGTCCCTGAACGCATTTTGGAAGAATTTCTCTCTGTTTTGCCCTGCTTGTTTCTTCTTTATGTTGGAAATGTATCCTCAGAATGGGTCTGAGCTGATTTTCCCTGCTGGTTTTAGGCCGCTTTACACACACTTGATGCACTTACACAGAGATATCAAGACTTAGCTTTGAAGATGCTTACTAGTCGGATAGATACTTGTGCGATGAACAGGGTCTGGTGAGTCCAGTTGATTGAGCAAGGAGTAGGTCGTGTCCATTCCATATTCGGCTTTCGGAAGGGTATCTGTGCTCATTTCAAACTCGAGTTTTATGCGTCACCCCACCTCACCTTTCCCCTGAAGCAGGCATAAGTGTGTTTTCTAAAAGCGTGACTCTGTTCTGTTTGGGGATTCAGTGCATGGGGAGCGATTTTTACATTCCCTCGATAAGTGATATCATAAGTTTCTTTTTTTGTGGGACTTATTTCACTGAGAATGATCGTACCTAAATCCACTCAGGATGCTGCTACCAGCCTCATGACGTGGATTTCATGGCTGAGTGACACTCCATTGGACCTACGTAGCACCACTTGTCCACTTGTCCACTTGTCTTTGTCCACTTGTCCACTCGTCTTTGTCCACTTGGCTCTTTCCTGGGATATGAAACGTGTACCGGAGTGGAGGTTCTTGTCAAGACAGCAGCCCTCAACTTTGGGGTCCCTGTGTCTGGTTGATTTTTTCATTTTCCCAAGGTCAACGCCCATGAGTGGAAGTGCCCTATGCTCTGTGGTTCTGTGTTTTCCATGGTTTGGGAAAGAGGATACACTTGTGAAGATTGGCTGTTGGCCATTGACATCCCGCCCATCAGCTTAACAAGGCTCCCTTGACTCCGTGGGCTGTCCTGCCTTTCTGGTTTTTAGACTTTTTTCGCCTGGCCCTTTTGCCCCGGGGGGGGCGAGAGATTTCTTTGTAGTGCTGATTTGCTCTCCCAGGTTGCTTGGTTGGCCAAAAAGGGCGTATGCGTTTTTTCCTGAATATATTCAGGAAAAAACGCATACGCCCTTTTTGGCCAACCGCATCATTGTCCACGTTCTGGCGCTTTTCATGTGCTATCGGGGCCATTCCGATGTACCCGTTGACATCCGTTTCCTGCAGTTCTGCCTTGCGTTCAGCGCCTCTTCGTAGCCTGACCTCAATATATTTTGGGGCGATAGTTATCGTTTAGAACTCTGCAGGTTTGGGAAGTGCAGTGCCCCTGAGCTCCATTTCCCAAGTCGCTTTTTTGTGAGTGGGACGCAACACGGCTGAATGGCTTCACGCCCTATTGTCGATCCGTGCTGGCAGGCTGAACCTCTGGTGAATTCTTCTTCGTGATGGGAAATGAGAGTGACATGTGCCCGACCAAACACCTCCAGCGAGTCTCTCATTGGTTCCCCCTCTTGCAGTTCATCCTGCGGACAAATTGCAGACGGTACGAAAGAGGCATGGAAAGGCGCCGAGTCTCCAAGTGGGGAGATTTTTAGTAAGGGGGCCTGAATGGAGAACACGAGCACCAGGAGATGAAAACTGAGGTGAGTTTCAGAAAGCTTTCCCGATCCCAGGGTGTAGCATCCGCTGGGTTTCCAATGAGTGCTTTCGCTGTCGGAAGATTGCGTTGAACCTGGAGAGTTGGGACCCATGGAATGGGGAGCACGCAGGATTCCTTTCAAGGGTCTGCATTTGCTTTCCCAACCTCACCAATCGTCTCAGCCCCAAGAGTGTCCAGCCTTATGTCTTCTGCCGCTGGGGCTGTAGATGTGGTCAATCCTGGTTGCATGCCAGTCCCTGAACGCATTTTGGAAGAATTTCTATCTGTTTTGCCCTGCTTGTTTCTTCTTTATGTTGGAAATGTATCCTCAGAATGGGTCTGAGCTGATTTTCCCTGCTGGTTTTAGGCCGCTTTACACACACTTGATGCACTTACACAGAGATATCAAGACTTAGCTTTGAAGATGCTTACTAGTCGGATAGATACTTGTGCGATGAAGAGGGTCTGGTGAGTCCAGTTGATTGAGCAAGGAGTAGGTCGTGTCCATTCCATATTCGGTTTTCGGAAGGGTATCTGTGCTCATTTCAAACTCGAGTTTTATGCGTCACCCCACCTCACCTTTCCCCTGAAGCAGGCATAAGTGTGTTTTCTAAAAGCGTGACTCTGTTCTGTTTGGGGATTCAGTGCATGGGGAGCGATTTTTACATTCCCTCGATAAGTGATATCATAAGTTTCTTTTTTTGTGGGACTTATTTCACTGAGGATGATCGTACCTAAATCCACTCAGGATGCTGCTACCAGCCTCATGACGTGGATTTCATGGCTGAGTGACACTCCATTGGACCTACGTAGCACCACTTCTGCACTTGTCCACTTGTCCACTCGTCTTTGTCCACTTGGCTCTTTCCTGGGATATGAAACGTGTACCGGAGTGGAGGTTCTTGTCAAGACAGCAGCCCTCAACTTTGGGATCCCTGTGTCTGGTTGATTTTTTGTTTTTCCCAAGGTCAACGCCCATGTGTGGAAGTGCCCTATGCTCTGTGGTTCTGTGTTTTACATGGTTTGGGAAAGAGGATACACTTGTGAAGATTGGCTGTTGGCCATTGACATCCCGCCCATCAGCTTAACAAGGCTCCCTTGACTCCGTGGCCTGTCCTGCCTTTCTGGTTTTTAGACTTTTTTCGCCTGGCCCTTTTGCCCCGGGGGGGGCGAGAGATTTCTTTGTAGTGCTGATTTGCTCTCCCAGGTTGCTTGGTTGGCCAAAAAGGGCGTATGCGTTTTTTCCTGAATATATTCAGGAAAAAACGCATACGCCCTTTTTGGCCAACCGCATCATTGTCCACGTTCTGGCGCTTTTCATGTGCTATCGGGGCCATTCCGATGTACCCGTTGACATCCGTTTCCTGCAGTTCTGCCTTGCGTTCAGCGCCTCTTCGTAGCCTGACCTCAATATATTTTGGGGCGATAGTTATCGTTTAGAACTCTGCAGGTTTGGGAAGTGCAGTGCCCCTGAGCTCCATTTCCCAAGTCGCTTTTTTGTGAGTGGGACGCAACACGGCTGGATGGCTTCACGCCCTATTGTCAATCAGGGGTGGCAGGCTGAACCGCTGGTGAATTCTTCTTCGTGATGGGAAATGAGAGTGACATGTGCCCGACCAAACACCTCCAGCGAGTCTCTCATTGGTTCCCCCTCTTGCAGTTCATCCTGCGGACAAATTGCAGACGGTACGAAAGAGGCATGGAAAGGCGCCGAGTCTCCAAGTGGGGAGATTGTTAGTAAGGGGGCCTGAATGGAGAACACGAGCACCAGGAGATGAAAACTGAGGTGAGTTTCAGAAAGCTTTCCCGATCCCACGGTGTAGCATCCGCTGGGTTTCCAATGAGTGCTTTCGCTGTCGGAAGATTGCGTTGAACCTGGAGAGTTGGGACCCATGGAATGGGGAGCACGCAGGATTCCTTTCAAGGGTCTGCATTTGCTTTCCCAACCTCACGAATCGTCTCAGCCCCAAGAGTGTCCAGCCTTATGTCTTCTGCCGCTGGGGCTGTAGATGTGGTCAATCCTGGTTGCATGCCAGTCCCTGAACGCATTTTGGAAGAATTTCTCTCTGTTTTGCCCTGCTTGTTTCTTCTTTATGTTGGAAATGTATCCTCAGAATGGGTCTGAGCTGATTTTCCCTGCTGGTTTTAGGCCGCTTTACACACACTTGATGCACTTACACAGAGATATCAAGACTTAGCTTTTAAGATGCTTACTAGTCGGATAGATACTTGTGCCATGAACAGGGTCTGGTGAGTCCAGTTGATTGAGCAAGGAGTAGGTCGTGTCCATTCCATATTCGGTTTTCGGAAGGTTATCTGTGCTCATTTCAAACTCGAGTTTTATGCGTCACCCCACCTCACCTTTCCCCTGAAGGAGGCATAAGTGTGTTTTCTAAAAGCGTGACTCTGTTCTGTTTGGGGATTCAGTGCATGGGGAGCGATTTTTACATTCCCTCGATAAGTGATATCATAAGTTTCTTTTTTTGTGGGACTTATTTCACTGAGGATGATCGTACCTAAATCCACTCAGGATGCTGCTACCAGCCTCATGACGTGGATTTCATGGCTGAGTGACACTCCATTGGACCTACGTAGCACCACTTGTCCACTTGTCCACTTGTCTTTGTCCACTTGTCCACTCGTCTTTGTCCACTTGGCTCTTTCCTGGGATATGAAACGTGTACCGGAGTGGAGGTTCTTGTCAAGACAGCAGCCCTCAACTTTGGGGTCCCTGTGTCTGGTTGATTTTTTCATTTTCCCAAGGTCAACGCCCATGTGTGGAAGTGCCCTATGCTCTGTGGTTCTGTGTTTTACATGGTTTGGGAAAGAGGATACACTTGTGAAGATTGGCTGTTGGCCATTGACATCCCGCCCATCAGCTTAACAAGGCTCCCTTGACTCCGTGGCCTGTCCTGCCTTTCTGGTTTTTAGACTTTTTTCGCCTGGCCCTTTTGCCCCGGGGGGGGGGGGGCGAGAGATTTCTTTGTAGTGCTGATTTGCTCTCCCAGGTTGCTTGCTTGGCCAAAAAGGGCGTATGCGTTTTTTCCTGAATATATTCAGGAAAAAACGCATACGCCCTTTTTGGCCAACCGCATCATTGTCCACGTTCTGGCGCTTTTCATGTGCTATCGGGGCCATTCCGATGTACCCGTTGACATCCGTTTCCTGCAGTTCTGCCTTGCGTTCAGCGCCTCTTCGTAGCCTGACCTCAATATATTTTGGGGCGATAGTTATCGTTTAGAACTCTGCAGGTTTGGGAAGTGCAGTGCCCCTGAGCTCCATTTCCCAAGTCGCTTTTTTGTGAGTGGGACGCAACACGGCTGGATGGCTTCACGCCCTATTGTCGATCCGGGGTGGCAGGCTGAACCGCTGGTGAATTCTTCTTCGTGATGGGAAATGAGAGTGACATGTGCCTGACCAAACACCTCCAGCGAGTCTCTCATTGGTTCCCCCTCTTGCAGTTCATCCTGCGGACAAATTGCAGACGGTACGAAAGAGGCATGGAAAGGCGCCGAGTCTCCAAGTGGGGAGATTGTTGGTAAGGGGGCCTGAATGGAGAACACGAGCACCAGGAGATGAAAACTGAGGTGAGTTTCAGAAAGCTTTCCCGATCCCACGGTGTAGCAACCGCTGGGTTTCCAATGAGTGCTTTCGCTGTCGGAAGATTGCGTTGAACCTGGAGAGTTGGGACCCATGGAATGGGGAGCACGCAGAATTCCTTTCAAGGGTCTGCATTTGCTTTCCCAACCTCACCAATCGTCTCAGCCCCAAGAGTGTCCAGCCTTATGTCTTCTGCCGCTGGGGCTGTAGATGTGGTCAATCCTGCTTGCATGCCAGTCCCTGAACGCATTTTGGAAGAATTTCTCTCTGTTTTGCCCTGCTTGTTTCTTCTTTATATTGGAAATGTATCCTCAGAATGGGTCTGAGCTGATTTTCCCTGCTGGTTTTAGGCCGCTTTACACACACTTGATGCACTTACACAGAGATATCAAGACTTAGCTTTGAAGATGCTTACTAGTCGGATAGATACTTGTGCGATGAACAGGGTCTGGTGAGTCCAGTTGATTGAGCAAGGAGTAGGTCGTGTCCATTCCATATTCGGTTTTCGGAAGGGTATCTGTGCTCATTTCAAACTCGAGTTTTATGCGTCACCCCACCTCACCTTTCCCCTGAAGCAGGCATAAGTGTGTTTTCTAAAAGCGTGACTCTGTTCTGTTTGGGGATTCAGTGCATGGGGAGCGATTTTTACATTCCCTCGATAAGTGATATCATAAGTTTCTTTTTTTGTGGGACTTATTTCACTGAGGATGATCGTACCTAAATCCACTCAGGATGCTGCTACCAGCCTCATGACGTGGATTTCATGGCTGAGTGACACTCCATTGGACCTACGTAGCACCACTTCTGCACTTGTCCACTTGTCCACTCGTCTTTGTCCACTTGGCTCTTTCCTGGGATATGAAACGTGTACCGGAGTGGAGGTTCTTGTCAAGACAGCAGCCCTCAACTTTGGGGTCCCTGTGTCTGGTTGATTTTTTCATTTTCCCAAGGTCAACGCCCATGTGTGGAAGTGCCCTATGCTCTGTGGTTCTGTGTTTTACATGGTTTGGGAAAGAGGATACACTTGTGAAGATTGGCTGTTGGCCATTGACATCCCGCCCATCAGCTTAACAAGGCTCCCTTGACTCCGTGGGCTGTCCTGCCTTTCTGGTTTTTAGACTTTTTTCGCCTGGCCCTTTTGCCCCGGGGGGGGGGCGAGAGATTTCTTTGTAGTGCTGATTTGCTCTCCCAGGTTGCTTGGTTGGC
Organism: Kogia breviceps; assembly: GCF_026419965.1. NCBI lineage: Eukaryota > Metazoa > Chordata > Mammalia > Artiodactyla > Physeteridae > Kogia > Kogia breviceps. The sequence continues at coordinate 78,871,462 of NC_081317.1, forward strand.
CAAAAAGGGCGTATGCGTTTTTTCCTGAATATATTCAGGAAAAAACGCATACGCCCTTTTTGGCCAACCGCATCATTGTCCACGTTCTGGCGCTTTTCATGTGCTATCGGGGCCATTCCGATGTAGCCGTTGACATCCGTTTCCTGCAATTCTGCCTTGCGTTCAGCGCCTCTTCGTAGCCTGACCTCAATATATTTTGGGGCGATAGTTATCGTTTAGAACTCTGCAGGTTTGGGAAGTGCAGTGCCCCTGAGCTCCATTTCCCAAGTCGCTTTTTTGTGAGTGGGACGCAACACGGCTGGATGGCTTCACGCCCTATTGTCGATCCGGGGTGGCAGGCTGAACCGCTGGTGAATTCTTCTTCGTGATGGGAAATGAGAGTGACATGTGCCCGACCAAACACCTCCAGCGAGTCTCTCATTGGTTCCCCCTCTTGCAGTTCATCCTGCGGACAAATTGCAGACGGTACGAAAGAGGCATGGAAAGGCGCCGAGTCTCCAAGTGGGGAGATTGTTAGTAAGGGGGCCTGAATGGAGAACACGAGCACCAGGAGATGAAAACTGAGGTGAGTTTCAGAAAGCTTTCCCGATCCCACGGTGTAGCATCCGCTGGGTTTCCAATGAGTGCTTTCGCTGTCGGAAGATTGCGTTGAACCTGGAGAGTTGGGACCCATGGAATGGGGAGCACGCAGGATTCCTTTCAAGGGTCTGCATTTGCTTTCCCAACCTCACCAATCGTCTCAGCCCCAAGAGTGTCCAGCCTTATGTCTTCTGCCGCTGGGGCTGTAGATGTGGTCAATCCTGCTTGCATGCCAGTCCCTGAACGCATTTTGGAAGAATTTCTCTCTGTTTTGCCCTGCTTGTTTCTTCTTTATGTTGGAAATGTATCCTCAGAATGGGTCTGAGCTGATTTTCCCTGCTGGTTTTAGGCCGCTTTACACACACTTGATGCACTTACACAGAGATATCAAGACTTAGCTTTGAAGATGCTTACTAGTCGGATAGATACTTGTGCGATGAACAGGGTCTGGTGAGTCCAGTTGATTGAGCAAGGAGTAGGTCGTGTCCATTCCATATTCGGTTTTCGGAAGGGTATCTGTGCTCATTTCAAACTCGAGTTTTATGCGTCACCCCACCTCACCTTTCCCCTGAAGCAGGCATAAGTGTGTTTTCTAAAAGCGTGACTCTGTTCTGTTTGGGGATTCAGTGCATGGGGAGCGATTTTTACATTCCCTCGATAAGTGATATCATAAGTTTCTTTTTTTGTGGGACTTATTTCACTGAGGATGATCGTACCTAAATCCACTCAGGATGCTGCTACCAGCCTCATGACGTGGATTTCATGGCTGAGTGACACTCCATTGGACCTACGTAGCACCACTTGTCCACTTGTCCACTTGTCTTTGTCCACTTGTCCACTCGTCTTTGTCCACTTGGCTCTTTCCTGGGATATGAAACGTGTACCGGAGTGGAGGTTCTTGTCAAGACAGCAGCCCTCAACTTTGGGGTCCCTGTGTCTGGTTGATTTTTTCATTTTCCCAAGGTCAACGCCCATGTGTGGAAGTGCCCTATGCTCTGTGGTTCTGTGTTTTCCATGGTTTGGGAAAGAGGATACACTTGTGAAGATTGGCTGTTGGCCATTGACATCCCGCCCATCAGCTTAACAAGGCTCCCTTGACTCCGTGGGCTGTCCTGCCTTTCTGGTTTTTAGACTTTTTTCAACTGGCCCTTTTGCCCCGGGGGGGGGCGAGAGATTTCTTTGTAGTGCTGATTTGCTCTCCCAGGTTGCTTGGTTGGCCAAAAAGGGCGTATGCGTTTTTTCCTGAATATATTCAGGAAAAAACGCATACGCCCTTTTTGGCCAACCGCATCATTGTCCACGTTCTGGCGCTTTTCATGTGCTATCGGGGCCATTCCGATGTACCCGTTGACACCCGTTTCCTGCAGTTCTGCCTTGCGTTCAGCGCCTCTTCGTAGCCTGACCTCAATATATTTTGGGGCGATAGTTATCGTTTAGAACTCTGCAGGTTTGGGAAGTGCAGTGCCCCTGAGCTCCATTTCCCAAGTCGCTTTTTTGTGAGTGGGACGCAACACGGCTGGATGGCTTCACGCCCTATTGTCGATCCGGGGTGGCAGGCTGAACCGCTGGTGAATTCTTCTTCGTGATGGGAAATGAGAGTGACATGTGCCCGACCAAACACCTCCAGCGAGTCTCTCATTGGTTCCCCCTCTTGCAGTTCATCCTGCGGACAAATTGCAGACGGTACGAAAGAGGCATGGAAAGGCGCCGAGTCTCCAAGTGGGGAGATTGTTAGTAAGGGGGCCTGAATGGAGAACACGAGCACCAGGAGATGAAAACTGAGGTGAGTTTCAGAAAGCTTTCCCGATCCCACGGTGTAGCATCCGCTGGGTTTCCAATGAGTGCTTTCGCTGTCGGAAGATTGCGTTGAACCTGGAGAGTTGGGACCCATGGAATGGGGAGCACGCAGGATTCCTTTCAAGGGTCTGCATTTGCTTTCCCAACCTCACCAATTGTCTCAGCCCCAAGAGTGTCCAGCCTTATGTCTTCTGCCGCTGGGGCTGTAGATGTGGTCAATCCTGGTTGCATGCCAGTCCCTGAACGCATTTTGGAAGAATTTCTCTCTGTTTTGCCCTGCTTGTTTCTTCTTTATGTTGGAAATGTATCCTCAGAATGGGTCTGAGCTGATTTTCCCTGCTGGTTTTAGGCCGCTTTACACACACTTGATGCACTTACACAGAGATATCAAGACTTAGTTTTAAGATGCTTACTAGGCGGATAGATACTTGTGCGATGAACAGGGTCTGGTGAGTCCAGTTGATTGAGCAAGGAGTAGGTCGTGTCCATTCCATATTCGGTTTTCGGAAAGGTATCTGTGCTCATTTCAAACTGGAGTTTTATGCGTCACCCCACCTCACCTTTCCCCTGAAGCAGGCATAAGTGTGTTTTCTAAAAGCGTGACTCTTTTCTGTTTGGGGATTCCGTTCATGGGGAGCGATTTTTACATTCCCTCGATAAGTGATATCATAAGTTTCTTTTTTTGTGGGACTTATTTCACTGAGGATGATCGTACCTAAATCCACTCAGGATGCTGCTACCAGCCTCATGACGTGGATTTCATGGCTGAGTGACACTCCATTGGACCTACGTAGCACCACTTGTCCACTTGTCCACTTGTCTTTGTCCACTTGTCCACTCGTCTTTGTCCACTTGGCTCTTTCCTGGGATATGAAACCTGTACCGGAGTGGAGGTTCTTGTGAAGACAGCAGCCCTCAACTTTGGGGTCCCTGTGTCTGGTTGATTTTTTCATTTTCCCAAGGTCAACGCCCATGTGTGGAAGTGCCCTATGCTCTGTGGTTCTGTGTTTTACATGGTTTGGGAAAGAGGATACACTTGTGAAGATTGGCTGTTGGCCATTGACATCCCGCCCATCAGCTTAACAAGGCTCCCTTGACTCCGTGGGCTGTCCTGCCTTTCTGGTTTTTAGACTTTTTTCGCCTGGCCCTTTTGCCCCGTGGGGGGGGGGGGGGGGCGAGAGATTTCTTTGTAGTGCTGATTTGCTCTCCCAGGTTGCTTGGTTGGCCAAAAAGGGCGTATGCGTTTTTTCCTGAATATATTCAGGAAAAAACGCATACGCCCTTTTTGGCCAACCGCATCATTGTCCACGTTCTGGCGCTTTTCATGTGCTATCGGGGCCATTCCGATGTACCCGTTGACATCCGTTTCCTGCAGTTCTGCCTTGCGTTCAGCGCCTCTCCGTAGCCTGACCTCAATATATTTTGGGGCGATAGTTATCGTTTAGAACTCTGCAGGTTTGGGAAGTGCAGTGCCCCTGAGCTCCATTTCCCAAGTCGCTTTTTTGTGAGTGGGACGCAACACGGCTGGATGGCTTCACGCCCTATTGTCGATCCGCGGTGGCAGGCTGAACCTCTGGTGAATTCTTCTTCGTGATGGGAAATGAGAGTGACATGTGCCCGACCAAACACCTCCAGCGAGTCTCTCATTGGTTCCCCCTCTTGCAGTTCATCCTGCGGACAAATTGCAGACGGTACGAAAGAGGCATGGAAAGGCGCCGAGTCTCCAAGTGGGGAGATTGTTAGTAAGGGGGCCTGAATGGAGAACACGAGCACCAGGAGATGAAAACTGAGGTGAGTTTCAGAAAGCTTTCCCGATCCCACGGTGTAGCATCCGCTGGGTTTCCAATGAGTGCTTTCGCTGTCGGAAGATTGCGTTGAACCTGGAGAGTTGGGACCCATGGAATGGGGAGCACGCAGGATTCCTTTCAAGGGTCTGCATTTGCTTTCCCAACCTCACCAATCGTCTCAGCCCCAAGAGTGTCCAGCCTTATGTCTTCTGCCGCTGGGGCTGTAGATGTGGTCAATCCTGGTTGCATGCCAGTCCCTGAACGCATTTTGGAAGAATTTCTCTCTGTTTTGCCCTGCTTGTTTCTTCTTTATGTTGGAAATGTATCCTCAGAATGGGTCTGAGCTGATTTTCCCTGCTGGTTTTAGGCCGCTTTACACACACTTGATGCACTTACACAGAGATATCAAGACTTAGCTTTTAAGATGCTTACTAGTCGGATAGATACTTGTGCGATGAACAGGGTCTGGTGAGTCCAGTTGATTGAGCAAGGAGTAGGTCGTGTCCATTCCATATTCGGTTTTCGGAAGGGTATCTGTGCTCATTTCAAACTCGAGTTTTATGCGTCACCCCACCTCACCTTTCCCCTGAAGCAGGCATAAGTGTGTTTTCTAAAAGCGTGACTCTGTTCTGTTTGGGGATTCAGTGCATGGGGAGCGATTTTTACATTCCCTCGATAAGTGATATCATAAGTTTCTTTTTTTGTGGGACTTATTTCACTGAGGATGATCGTACCTAAATCCACTCAGGATGCTGCTACCAGCCTCATGACGTGGATTTCATGGCTGAGTGACACTCCATTGGACCTACGTAGCACCACTTGTCCACTTGTCCACTTGTCTTTGTCCACTTGTCCACTCGTCTTTGTCCACTTGGCTCTTTCCTGGGATATGAAACGTGTACCGGAGTGGAGGTTCTTGTCAAGACAGCAGCCCTCAACTTTGGGGTCCCTGTGTCTGGTTGATTTTTTCATTTTCCCAAGGTCAACGCCCATGTGTGGAAGTGCCCTATGCTCTGTGGTTCTGTGTTTTACATGGTTTGGGAAAGAGGATACACTTGTGAAGATTGGCTGTTGGCCATTGACATCCCGCCCATCAGCTTAAGAAGGCTCCCTTGACTCCGTGGCCTGTCCTGCCTTTCTGGTTTTTAGACTTTTTTCGCCTGGCCCTTTTGCCCCGGGGGGGGCGAGAGATTTCTTTGTAGTGCTGATTTGCTCTCCCAGGTTGCTTGGTTGGCCAAAAAGGGCGTATGCGTTTTTTCCTGAATATATTCAGGAAAAAACGCATACGCCCTTTTTGGCCAACCGCATCATTGTCCACGTTCTGGCGCTTTTCATGTGCTATCGGGGCCATTCCGATGTAGCCGTTGACATCCGTTTCCTGCAATTCTGCCTTGCGTTCAACGCCTCTTCGTAGCCTGACCTCAATATATTTTGGGGCGATAGTTATCGTTTAGAACTCTGCAGGTTTGGGAAGTGCAGTGCCCCTGAGCTCCATTTCCCAAGTCGCTTTTTTGGGAGTGGGACGCAACACGGCTGGATGGCTTCACGTCCTATTTTCGATCCGGGGTGGCAGGCTGAACCGCTGGTGAATTCTTCTTCGTGATGGGAAATGAGAGTGACATGTGCCCGACCAAACACCTCCAGCGAGTCTCTCATTGGTTCCCCCTCTTGCAGTTCATCCTGCGGACAAATTGCAGACGGTACGAAAGAGGCATGGAAAGGCGCCGAGTCTCCAAGTGGGGAGATTGTTAGTAAGGGGGCCTGAATGGAGAACACGAGCACCAGGAGATGAAAACTGAGGTGAGTTTCAGAAAGCTTTCCCGATTCCACGGTGTAGCATCCGCTGGGTTTCCAATGAGTGCTTTCGCTGTCGGAAGATTGCGTTGAACCTGGAGAGTTGGGACCCATGGAATGGGGAGCACGCAGGATTCCTTTCAAGGGTCTGCATTTGCTTTCCCAACCTCACCAATCGTCTCAGCCCCAAGAGTGTCCAGCCTTATGTCTTCTGCCGCTGGGGCTGTAGATGTGGTCAATCCTGGTTGCATGCCAGTCCCTGAACGCATTTTGGAAGAATTTCTCTCTGTTTTGCCCTGCTTGTTTCTTCTTTATGTTGGAAATGTATCCTCAGAATGGGTCTGAGCTGATTTTCCCTGCTGGTTTTAGGCCGCTTTACACACACTTGATGCACTTACACAGAGATATCAAGACTTAGCTTTGAAGATGCTTACTAGTCGGATAGATACTTGTGCGATGAACAGGGTCTGGTGAGTCCAGTTGATTGAGCAAGGAGTAGGTCGTGTCCATTCCATATTCGGTTTTCGGAAGGGTATCTGTGCTCATTTCAAACTCGAGTTTTATGCGTCACCCCACCTCACCTTTCCCCTGAAGCAGGCATAAGTGTGTTTTCTAAAAGCGTGACTCTGTTCTGTTTGGGGATTCAGTGCATGGGGAGCGATTTTTACATTCCCTCGATAAGTGATATCATAAGTTTCTTTTTTTGTGGGACTTATTTCACTGAGGATGATCGTACCTAAATCCACTCAGGATGCTGCTACCAGCCTCATGACGTGGATTTCATGGCTGAGTGACACTCCATTGGACCTCCGTAGCACCACTTCTGCACTTGTCCACTTGTCCACTCGTCTTTGTCCACTTGGCTCTTTCCTGGGATATGAAACGTGTACCGGAGTGGAGGTTCTTGTCAAGACAGCAGCCCTCAACTTTGGGGTCCCTGTGTCTGGTTGATTTTTTCATTTTCCCAAGGTCAACGCCCATGTGTGGAAGTGCCCTATGCTCTGTGGTTCTGTGTTTTACATGGTTTGGGAAAGAGGATACACTTGTGAAGATTGGCTGTTGGCCATTGACATCCCGCCCATCAGCTTAACAAGGCTCCCTTGACTCCGTGGGCTGTCCTGCCTTTCTGGTTTTTAGACTTTTTTCGCCTGGCCCTTTTGCCCCGGAGGGGGGGGCGAGAGATTTCTTTGTAGTGCTGATTTGCTCTCCCAGGTTGCTTGGTTGGCCAAAAAGGGCGTATGCGTTTTTTCCTGAATATATTCAGGAAAAAACGCATACGCCCTTTTTGGCCAACCGCATCATTGTCCACGTTCTGGCGCTTTTCATGTGCTATCGGGGCCATTTCGATGTACCCGTTGACATCCGTTTCCTGCAGTTCTGCCTTGCGTTCAGCGCCTCTTCGTAGCCTGACCTCAATATATTTTGGGGCGATAGTTATCGTTTAGAACTCTGCAGGTTTGGGAAGTGCAGTGCCCCTGAGCTCCATTTCCCAAGTCGCTTTTTTGTGAGTGGGACGCAACACGGCTGGATGGCTTCACGCCCTATTGTCGATCCGGGGTGGCAGGCTGAACCGCTGGTGAATTCTTCTTCGTGATGGGAAATGAGAGTGACATGTGCCCGACCAAACACCTCCAGCGAGTCTCTCATTGGTTCCCCCTCTTGCAGTTCATCCTGCGGACAAATTGCAGACGGTACGAAAGAGGCATGGAAAGGCGCCGAGTCTCCACGTGGGGAGATTGTTAGTAAGGGGGCCTGAATGGAGAACACGAGCACCAGGAGATGAAAACTGAGGTGAGTTTCAGAAAGCTTTCCCGATTCCACGGTGTAGCATCCGCTGGGTTTCCAATGAGTGCTTTCGCTGTCGGAAGATTGCGTTGAACCTGGAGAGTTGGGAACCATGGAATGGGGAGCACGCAGGATTCCTTTCAAGGGTCTGCATTTGCTTTCCCAACCTCACCAATCGTCTCAGCCCCAAGAGTGTCCAGCCTTATGTCTTCTGCCGCTGGGGCTGTAGATGTGGTCAATCCTGGTTGCATGCCAGTCCCTGAACGCATTTTGGAAGAATTTCTCTCTGTTTTGCCCTGCTTGTTTCTTCTTTATGTTGGAAATGTATCCTCAGAATGGGTCTGAGCTGATTTTCCCTGCTGGTTTTAGGCCGCTTTACACACACTTGATGCACTTACACAGAGATATCAAGACTTAGCTTTTAAGATGCTTACTAGTCGGATAGATACTTGTGCGATGAACAGGGTCTGGTGAGTCCAGTTGATTGAGCAAGGAGTAGGTCGTGTCCATTCCATATTCGGTTTTCGGAAGGGTATCTGTGCTCATTTCAAACTCGAGTTTTATGCGTCACCCCACCTCACCTTTCCCCTGAAGCAGGCATAAGTGTGTTTTCTAAAAGCGTGACTCTGTTCTGTTTGGGGATTCAGTGCATGGGGAGCGATTTTTACATTCCCTCGATAAGTGATATCATAAGTTTCTTTTTTTGTGGGACTTATTTCACTGAGGATGATCGTACCTAAATCCACTCAGGATGCTGCTACCAGCCTCATGACGTGGATTTCATGGCTGAGTGACACTCCATTGGACCTACGTAGCACCACTTGTCCACTTGTCCACTTGTCTTTGTCCACTTGTCCACTCGTCTTTGTCCACTTGGCTCTTTCCTGGGATATGAAACGTGTACCGGAGTGGAGGTTCTTGTCAAGACAGCAGCCCTCAACTTTGGGGTCCCTGTGTCTGGTTGATTTTTTCATTTTCCCAAGGTCAACGCCCATGTGTGGAAGTGCCCTATGCTCTGTGGTTCTGTGTTTTACATGGTTTGGGAAAGAGGATACACTTGTGAAGATTGGCTGTTGGCCATTGACATCCCGCCCATCAGCTTAACAAGGCTCCCTTGACTCCGTGGGCTGTCCTGCCTTTCTGGTTTTTAGACTTTTTTCGCCTGGCCCTTTTGCCCCGGGGGGGGGGGGCGAGAGATTTCTTTGTAGTGCTGATTTGCTCTCCCAGGTTGCTTGGTTGGCCAAAAAGGGCGTATGCGTTTTTTCCTGAATATATTCAGGAAAAAACGCATACGCCCTTTTTGGCCAACCGCATCATTGTCCACGTTCTGGCGCTTTTCATGTGCTATCGGGGTCATTCCGATGTAGCCGTTGACATCCGTTTCCTGCAGTTCTGCCTTGCGTTCAACGCCTCTTCGTAGCCTGACCTCAATATATTTTGGGGCGATAGTTATCGTTTAGAACTCTGCAGGTTTGGGAAGTGCAGTGCCCCTGAGCTCCATTTCCCAAGTCGCTTTTTTGGGAGTGGGACGCAACACGGCTGGATGGCTTCACGCCCTATTGTCGATCCGGGGTGGCAGGCTGAACCGCTGGTGAATTATTCTTCGTGATGGGAAATGAGAGTGACATGTGCCCGACCAAACACCTCCAGCGAGTCTCTCATTGGTTCCCCCTCTTGCAGTTCATCCTGCGGACAAATTGCAGACGGTACGAAAGAGGCATGGAAAGGCGCCGAGTCTCCAAGTGGGGAGATTGTTAGTAAGGGGGCCTGAATGGAGAACACGAGCACCAGGAGATGAAAACTGAGGTGAGTTTCAGAAAGCTTTCCCGATCCCACGGTGTAGCAACCGCTGGGTTTCCAATGAGTGCTTTCGCTGTCGGAAGATTGCGTTGAACCTGGAGAGTGGGGACCCATGGAATGGGGAGCACGCAGGATTCCTTTCAAGGGTCTGCATTTGCTTTCCCAACCTCACGAATCGTCTCAGCCCCAAGAGTGTCCAGCCTTATGTCTTCTGCCGCTGGGGCTGTAGATGTGGTCAATCCTGGTTGCATGCCAGTCCCTGAACGCATTTTGGAAGAATTTCTCTCTGTTTTGCCCTGCTTGTTTCTTCTTTATGTTGGAAATGTATCCTCAGAATGGGTCTGAGCTGATTTTCCCTGCTGGTTTTAGGCCGCTTTACACACACTTGATGCACTTACACAGAGATATCAAGACTTAGCTTTTAAGATGCTTACTAGTCGGATAGATACTTGTGCGATGAACAGGGTCTGGTGAGTCCAGTTGATTGAGCAAGGAGTAGGTCGTGTCCATTCCATATTCGGTTTTCGGAAGGGTATCTGTGCTCATTTCAAACTCGAGTTTTATGCGTCACCCCACCTCACCTTTCCCCTGAAGCAGGCATAAGTGTGTTTTCTAAAAGCGTGACTCTGTTCTGTTTGGGGATTCAGTGCATGGGGAGCGATTTTTACATTCCCTCGATAAGTGATATCATAAGTTTCTTTTTTTGTGGGACTTATTTCACTGAGGATGATCGTACCTAAATCCACTCAGGATGCTGCTACCAGCCTCATGACGTGGATTTCATGGCTGAGTGACACTCCATTGGACCTACGTAGCACCACTTCTGCACTTGTCCAATTGTCTTTGTCCACTTGTCCACTCGTCTTTGTCCACTTGGCTCTTTCCTGGGATATGAAACGTGTACCGGAGTGGAGGTTCTTGTCAAGACAGCAGCCCTCAACTTTGGGGTCCCTGTGTCTGGTTGATTTTTTCATTTTCCCAAGGTCAACGCCCATGTGTGGAAGTGCCCTATGCTCTGTGGTTCTGTGTTTTCCATGGTTTGGGAAAGAGGATACACTTGTGAAGATTGGCTGTTGGCCATTGACATCCCGCCCATCAGCTTAACAAGGCTCCCTTGACTCCGTGGGCTGTCCTGCCTTTCTGGTTTTTAGACTTTTTTCGCCTGGCCCTTTTGCCCCGGGGGGGGCGAGAGATTTCTTTTTAGTGCTGATTTGCTCTCCCAGGTTGCTTGGTTGGCCAAAAAGGGCGTATGCGTTTTTTCCTGAATATATTCAGGAAAAAACGCATACGCCCTTTTTGGCCAACCGCATCATTGTCCACGTTCTGGCGCTTTTCATGTGCTATCGGGGCCATTCCGATGTACCCGTTGACATCCGTTTCCTGCAGTTCTGCCTTGCGTTCAGCGCCTCTTCGTAGCCTGACCTCAATATATTTTGGGGCGATAGTTATCGTTTAGAAGTCTGCAGGTTTGGGAAGTGCAGTGCCCCTGAGCTCCATTTCCCAAGTCGCTTTTTTGTGAGTGGGACGCAACACGGCTGGATGGCTTCACGCCCTATTGTCGATCCGGGGTGGCAGGCTGAACCGCTGGTGAATTCTTCTTCGTGATGGGAAATGAGAGTGACATGTGCCCGACCAAACACCTCCAGCGAGTCTCTCATTGGTTCCCCCTCTTGCAGTTCATCCTGCGGACAAATTGCAGACGGTACGAAAGAGGCATGGAAAGGCGCCGAGTCTCCAAGTGGGGAGATTGTTAGTAAGGGGGCCTGAATGGAGAACACGAGCACCAGGAGATGAAAACTGAGGTGAGTTTCAGAAAGCTTTCCTGATCCCACGGTGTAGCATCCGCTGGGTTTCCAATGAGTGCTTTCGCTGTCGGAAGATTGCGTTGAACCTGGAGAGTTGGGACCCATGGAATGGGGAGCACGCAGGATTCCTTTCAAGGGTCTGCATTTGCTTTCCCAACCTCACCAATCGTCTCAGCCCCAAGAGTGTCCAGCCTTATGTCTTCTGCCGCTGGGGCTGTAGATGTGGTCAATCCTGGTTGCATGCCAGTCCCTGAACGCATTTTGGAAGAATTTCTCTCTGTTTTGCCCTGCTTGTTTCTTCTTTATGTTGGAAATGTATCCTCAGAATGGGTCTGAGCTGATTTTCCCTGCTGGTTTTAGGCCGCTTTACACACACTTGATGCACTTACACAGAGATATCAAGACTTAGCTTTGAAGATGCTTACTAGTCGGATAGATACTTGTGCGATGAAGAGGGTCTGGTGAGTCCAGTTGATTGAGCAAGGAGTAGGTCGTGTCCATTCCATATTCGGTTTTCGGAAGGGTATCTGTGCTCATTTCAAACTCGAGTTTTATGCGTCACCCCACCTCACCTTTTCCCTGAAGCAGGCATAAGTGTGTTTTCTAAAAGCGTGACTCTGTTCTGTTTGGGGATTCAGTGCATGGGGAGCGATTTTTACATTCCCTCGATAAGTGATATCATAAGTTTCTTTTTTTGTGGGACTTATTTCACTGAGGATGATCGTACCTAAATCCACTCAGGATGCTGCTACCAGCCTCATGACGTGGATTTCATGGCTGAGTGACACTCCATTGGACCTACGTAGCACCACTTGTCCACTTGTCCACTTGTCTTTGTCCACTTGTCCACTCGTCTTTGTCCACTTGGCTCTTTCCTGGGATATGAAACGTGTACCGGAGTGGAGGTTCTTGTCAAGACAGCAGCCCTCAACTTTGGGGTCCCTGTGTCTGGTTGATTTTTTCATTTTCCCAAGGTCAACGCCCATGTGTGGAAGTGCCCTATGCTCTGTGGTTCTGTGTTTTACATGGTTTGGGAAAGAGGATACACTTGTGAAGATTGGCTGTTGGCCATTGACATCCCGCCCATCAGCTTAACAAGGCTCCCTTGACTCCGTGGGCTGTCCTGCCTTTCTGGTTTTTAGACTTTTTTCGCCTGGCCCTTTTGCCCCGGGGGGGGCGAGAGATTTCTTTGTAGTGCTGATTTGCTCTCCCAGGTTGCTTGGTTGGCCAAAAAGGGCGTATGCGTTTTTTCCTGAATATATTCAGGAAAAAACGCATACGCCCTTTTTGGCCAACCGCATCATTGTCCACGTTCTGGCGCTTTTCATGTGCTATCGGGGCCATTCCGATGTACCCGTTGACATCCGTTTCCTGCAGTTCTGCCTTGCGTTCAGCGCCTCTTCGTAGCCTGACCTCAATATATTTTGGGGCGATAGTTATCGTTTAGAAGTCTGCAGGTTTGGGAAGTGCAGTGCCCCTGAGCTCCATTTCCCAAGTCGCTTTTTTGTGAGTGGGACGCAACACGGCTGGATGGCTTCACGCCCTATTGTCGATCCGGGGTGGCAGGCTGAACCGCTGGTGAATTCTTCTTCTTGATGGGAAATGAGAGTGACATGTGCCCGACCAAACACCTCCAGCGAGTCTCTCATTGGTTCCCCCTCTTGCAGTTCATCCTGCGGACAAATTGCAGACGGTACGAAAGAGGCATGGAAAGGCGCCGAGTCTCCAAGTGGGGAGATTGTTAGTAAGGGGGCCTGAATGGAGAACACGAGCACCAGGGGATGAAAACTGAGGTGAGTTTCAGAAAGCTTTCCCGATCCCACGGTGTAGCATCCGCTGGGTTTCCAATGAGTGCTTTCGCTGTCGGAAGATTGCGTTGAACCTGGAGAGTTGGGACCCATGGAATGGGGAGCACGCAGGATTCCTTTCAAGGGTCTGCATTTGCTTTCCCAACCTCACCAATCGTCTCAGCCCCAAGAGTGTCCAGCCTTATGTCTTCTGCCGCTGGGGCTGTAGATGTGGTCAATCCTGGTTGCATGCCAGTCCCTGAACGCATTTTGGAAGAATTTCTCTCTGTTTTGCCCTGCTTGTTTCTTCTTTATGTTGGAAATGTATCCTCAGAATGGGTCTGAGCTGATTTTCCCTGCTGGTTTTAGGCCGCTTTACACACACTTGATGCACTTACACAGAGATATCAAGACTTAGCTTTGAAGATGCTTACTAGTCGGATAGATACTTGTGCGATGAACAGGGTCTGGTGAGTCCAGTTGATTGAGCAAGGAGTAGGTCGTGTCCATTCCATATTCGGTTTTCGGAAGGGTATCTGTGCTCATTTCAAACTCGAGTTTTATGCGTCACCCCACCTCACCTTTCCCCTGAAGCAGGCATAAGTGTGTTTTCTAAAAGCGTGACTCTGTTCTGTTTGGGGATTCAGTGCATGGGGAGCGATTTTTACATTCCCTCGATAAGTGATATCATAAGTTTCTTTTTTTGTGGGACTTATTTCACTGAGGATGATCGTACCTAAATCCACTCAGGATGCTGCTACCAGCCTCATGACGTGGATTTCATGGCTGAGTGACACTCCATTGGACCTACGTAGCACCACTTGTCCACTTGTCCACTTGTCTTTGTCCACTTGTCCACTTGGCTCTTTCCTGGGATATGAAACGTGTACCGGAGTGGAGGTTCTTGTCAAGACAGCAGCCCTCAACTTTGGGGTCCCTGTGTCTGGTTGATTTTTTCATTTTCCCAAGGTCAACGCCCATGTGTGGAAGTGCCCTATGCTCTGTGGTTCTGTGTTTTACATGGTTTGGGAAAGAGGATACACTTGTGAAGATTGGCTGTTGGCCATTGACATCCCGCCCATCAGCTTAACAAGGCTCCCTTGACTCCGTGGGCTGTCCTGCCTTTCTGGTTTTTAGACTTTTTTCGCCTAGCCCTTTTGCCCCGGGGGGGGGCGAGAGATTTCTTTGTAGTGCTGATTTGCTCTCCCAGGTTGCTTGGTTGGCCAAAAAGGGCGTATGCGTTTTTTCCTGAATATATTCAGGAAAAAACGCATACGCCCTTTTTGGCCAACCGCATCATTGTCCACGTTCTGGCGCTTTTCATGTGCTATCGGGGCCATTCCGATGTACCCGTTGACATCCGTTTCCTGCAGTTCTGCCTTGCGTTCAGCACCTCTTCGTAGCCTGACCTCAATATATTTTGGGGCGATAGTTATCGTTTAGAACTCTGCAGGTTTGGGAAGTGCAGTGCCCCTGAGCTCCATTTCCCAAGTCGCTTTTTTGTGAGTGGGACGCAACACGGCTGGATGGCTTCACGCCCTATTGTCGATCCGGGGTGGCAGGCTGAACCGCTGGTGAATTATTCTTCGTGATGGGAAATGAGAATGACATGTGCCCGACCAAACACCTCCAGCGAGTCTCTCATTGGTTCCCCCTCTTGCAGTTCATCCTGCGGACAAATTGCAGACGGTACGAAAGAGGCATGGAAAGGCGCCGAGTCTCCAAGTGGGGAGATTGTTAGTAAGGGGGCCTGAATGGAGAACACGAGCACCAGGAGATGAAAACTGAGGTGAGTTTCAGAAAGCTTTCCCGATCCCACGGTGTAGCAACCGCTGGGTTTCCAATGAGTGCTTTCGCTGTCGGAAGATTGCGTTGAACCTGGAGAGTGGGGACCCATGGAATGGGGAGCACGCAGGATTCCTTTCAAGGGTCTGCATTTGCTTTCCCAACCTCACGAATCGTCTCAGCCCCAAGAGTGTCCAGCCTTATGTCTTCTGCCGCTGGGGCTGTAGATGTGGTCAATCCTGGTTGCATGCCAGTCCCTGAACGCATTTTGGAAGAATTTCTCTCTGTTTTGCCCTGCTTGTTTCTTCTTTATGTTGGAAATGTATCCTCAGAATGGGTCTGAGCTGATTTTCCCTGCTGGTTTTAGGCCGCTTTACACACACTTGATGCACTTACACAGAGATATCAAGACTTAGCTTTGAAGATGCTTACTAGTCGGATAGATACTTGTGCGATGAACAGGGTCTGGTGAGTCCAGTTGATTGAGCAAGGAGTAGGTCGTGTCCATTCCATATTCGGTTTTCGGAAGGGTATCTGTGCTCATTTCAAACTCGAGTTTTATGCGTCACCCCACCTCACCTTTCCCCTGAAGCAGGCATAAGTGTGTTTTCTAAAAGCGTGACTCTGTTCTGTTTGGGGATTCAGTGCATGGGGAGCGATTTTTACATTCCCTCGATAAGTGATATCATAAGTTTCTTTTTTTGTGGGACTTATTTCACTGAGGATGATCGTACCTAAATCCACTCAGGATGCTGCTACCAGCCTCATGACGTGGATTTCATGGCTGAGTGACACTCCATTGGACCTACGTAGCACCACTTGTCCACTTGTCCACTTGTCTTTGTCCACTTGTCCACTCGTCTTTGTCCACTTGGCTCTTTCCTGGGATATGAAACGTGTACCGGAGTGGAGGTTCTTGTCAAGACAGCAGCCCTCAACTTTGGGGTCCCTGTGTCTGGTTGATTTTTTCATTTTCCCAAGGTCAACGCCCATGTGTGGAAGTGCCCTATGCTCTGTGGTTCTGTGTTTTACATGGTTTGGGAAAGAGGATACACTTGTGAAGATTGGCTGTTGGCCATTGACATCCCGCCCATCAGCTTAACAAGGCTCCCTTGACTCCGTGGGCTGTCCTGCCTTTCTGGTTTTTAGACTTTTTTCGCCTGGCCCTTTTGCCCCGGGGGGGGGGGGCGAGAGATTTCTTTGTAGTGCTGATTTGCTCTCCCAGGTTGCTTGGTTGGCCAAAAAGGGCGTATGCGTTTTTTCCTGAATATATTCAGGAAAAAACGCATACGCCCTTTTTGGCCAACCGCATCATTGTCCACGTTCTGGCGCTTTTCATGTGCTATCGGGGTCATTCCGATGTAGCCGTTGACATCCGTTTCCTGCAGTTCTGCCTTGCGTTCAACGCCTCTTCGTAGCCTGACCTCAATATATTTTGGGGCGATAGTTATCGTTTAGAACTCTGCAGGTTTGGGAAGTGCAGTGCCCCTGAGCTCCATTTCCCAAGTCGCTTTTTTGGGAGTGGGACGCAACACGGCTGGATGGCTTCACGCCCTATTGTCGATCCGGGGTGGCAGGCTGAACCGCTGGTGAATTATTCTTCGTGATGGGAAATGAGAGTGACATGTGCCCGACCAAACACCTCCAGCGAGTCTCTCATTGGTTCCCCCTCTTGCAGTTCATCCTGCGGACAAATTGCAGACGGTACGAAAGAGGCATGGAAAGGCGCCGAGTCTCCAAGTGGGGAGATTGTTAGTAAGGGGGCCTGAATGGAGAACACGAGCACCAGGAGATGAAAACTGAGGTGAGTTTCAGAAAGCTTTCCCGATCCCACGGTGTAGCAACCGCTGGGTTTCCAATGAGTGCTTTCGCTGTCGGAAGATTGCGTTGAACCTGGAGAGTGGGGACCCATGGAATGGGGAGCACGCAGGATTCCTTTCAAGGGTCTGCATTTGCTTTCCCAACCTCACGAATCGTCTCAGCCCCAAGAGTGTCCAGCCTTATGTCTTCTGCCGCTGGGGCTGTAGATGTGGTCAATCCTGGTTGCATGCCAGTCCCTGAACGCATTTTGGAAGAATTTCTCTCTGTTTTGCCCTGCTTGTTTCTTCTTTATGTTGGAAATGTATCCTCAGAATGGGTCTGAGCTGATTTTCCCTGCTGGTTTTAGGCCGCTTTACACACACTTGATGCACTTACACAGAGATATCAAGACTTAGCTTTTAAGATGCTTACTAGTCGGATAGATACTTGTGCGATGAACAGGGTCTGGTGAGTCCAGTTGATTGAGCAAGGAGTAGGTCGTGTCCATTCCATATTCGGTTTTCGGAAGGGTATCTGTGCTCATTTCAAACTCGAGTTTTATGCGTCACCCCACCTCACCTTTCCCCTGAAGCAGGCATAAGTGTGTTTTCTAAAAGCGTGACTCTGTTCTGTTTGGGGATTCAGTGCATGGGGAGCGATTTTTACATTCCCTCGATAAGTGATATCATAAGTTTCTTTTTTTGTGGGACTTATTTCACTGAGGATGATCGTACCTAAATCCACTCAGGATGCTGCTACCAGCCTCATGACGTGGATTTCATGGCTGAGTGACACTCCATTGGACCTACGTAGCACCACTTCTGCACTTGTCCAATTGTCTTTGTCCACTTGTCCACTCGTCTTTGTCCACTTGGCTCTTTCCTGGGATATGAAACGTGTACCGGAGTGGAGGTTCTTGTCAAGACAGCAGCCCTCAACTTTGGGGTCCCTGTGTCTGGTTGATTTTTTCATTTTCCCAAGGTCAACGCCCATGTGTGGAAGTGCCCTATGCTCTGTGGTTCTGTGTTTTCCATGGTTTGGGAAAGAGGATACACTTGTGAAGATTGGCTGTTGGCCATTGACATCCCGCCCATCAGCTTAACAAGGCTCCCTTGACTCCGTGGGCTGTCCTGCCTTTCTGGTTTTTAGACTTTTTTCGCCTGGCCCTTTTGCCCCGGGGGGGGCGAGAGATTTCTTTTTAGTGCTGATTTGCTCTCCCAGGTTGCTTGGTTGGCCAAAAAGGGCGTATGCGTTTTTTCCTGAATATATTCAGGAAAAAACGCATACGCCCTTTTTGGCCAACCGCATCATTGTCCACGTTCTGGCGCTTTTCATGTGCTATCGGGGCCATTCCGATGTACCCGTTGACATCCGTTTCCTGCAGTTCTGCCTTGCGTTCAGCGCCTCTTCGTAGCCTGACCTCAATATATTTTGGGGCGATAGTTATCGTTTAGAAGTCTGCAGGTTTGGGAAGTGCAGTGCCCCTGAGCTCCATTTCCCAAGTCGCTTTTTTGTGAGTGGGACGCAACACGGCTGGATGGCTTCACGCCCTATTGTCGATCCGGGGTGGCAGGCTGAACCGCTGGTGAATTCTTCTTCGTGATGGGAAATGAGAGTGACATGTGCCCGACCAAACACCTCCAGCGAGTCTCTCATTGGTTCCCCCTCTTGCAGTTCATCCTGCGGACAAATTGCAGACGGTACGAAAGAGGCATGGAAAGGCGCCGAGTCTCCAAGTGGGGAGATTGTTAGTAAGGGGGCCTGAATGGAGAACACGAGCACCAGGAGATGAAAACTGAGGTGAGTTTCAGAAAGCTTTCCTGATCCCACGGTGTAGCATCCGCTGGGTTTCCAATGAGTGCTTTCGCTGTCGGAAGATTGCGTTGAACCTGGAGAGTTGGGACCCATGGAATGGGGAGCACGCAGGATTCCTTTCAAGGGTCTGCATTTGCTTTCCCAACCTCACCAATCGTCTCAGCCCCAAGAGTGTCCAGCCTTATGTCTTCTGCCGCTGGGGCTGTAGATGTGGTCAATCCTGGTTGCATGCCAGTCCCTGAACGCATTTTGGAAGAATTTCTCTCTGTTTTGCCCTGCTTGTTTCTTCTTTATGTTGGAAATGTATCCTCAGAATGGGTCTGAGCTGATTTTCCCTGCTGGTTTTAGGCCGCTTTACACACACTTGATGCACTTACACAGAGATATCAAGACTTAGCTTTGAAGATGCTTACTAGTCGGATAGATACTTGTGCGATGAAGAGGGTCTGGTGAGTCCAGTTGATTGAGCAAGGAGTAGGTCGTGTCCATTCCATATTCGGTTTTCGGAAGGGTATCTGTGCTCATTTCAAACTCGAGTTTTATGCGTCACCCCACCTCACCTTTTCCCTGAAGCAGGCATAAGTGTGTTTTCTAAAAGCGTGACTCTGTTCTGTTTGGGGATTCAGTGCATGGGGAGCGATTTTTACATTCCCTCGATAAGTGATATCATAAGTTTCTTTTTTTGTGGGACTTATTTCACTGAGGATGATCGTACCTAAATCCACTCAGGATGCTGCTACCAGCCTCATGACGTGGATTTCATGGCTGAGTGACACTCCATTGGACCTACGTAGCACCACTTGTCCACTTGTCCACTTGTCTTTGTCCACTTGTCCACTCGTCTTTGTCCACTTGGCTCTTTCCTGGGATATGAAACGTGTACCGGAGTGGAGGTTCTTGTCAAGACAGCAGCCCTCAACTTTGGGGTCCCTGTGTCTGGTTGATTTTTTCATTTTCCCAAGGTCAACGCCCATGTGTGGAAGTGCCCTATGCTCTGTGGTTCTGTGTTTTACATGGTTTGGGAAAGAGGATACACTTGTGAAGATTGGCTGTTGGCCATTGACATCCCGCCCATCAGCTTAACAAGGCTCCCTTGACTCCGTGGGCTGTCCTGCCTTTCTGGTTTTTAGACTTTTTTCGCCTAGCCCTTTTGCCCCGGGGGGGGGCGAGAGATTTCTTTGTAGTGCTGATTTGCTCTCCCAGGTTGCTTGGTTGGCCAAAAAGGGCGTATGCGTTTTTTCCTGAATATATTCAGGAAAAAACGCATACGCCCTTTTTGGCCAACCGCATCATTGTCCACGTTCTGGCGCTTTTCATGTGCTATCGGGGCCATTCCGATGTACCCGTTGACATCCGTTTCCTGCAGTTCTGCCTTGCGTTCAGCGCCTCTTCGTAGCCTGACCTCAATATATTTTGGGGCGATAGTTATCGTTTAGAAGTCTGCAGGTTTGGGAAGTGCAGTGCCCCTGAGCTCCATTTCCCAAGTCGCTTTTTTGGGAGTGGGACGCAACACGGCTGGATGGCTTCACGCCCTATTGTCGATCCGGGGTGGCAGGCTGAACCGCTGGTGAATTATTCTTCGTGATGGGAAATGAGAATGACATGTGCCCGACCAAACACCTCCAGCGAGTCTCTCATTGGTTCCCCCTCTTGCAGTTCATCCTGCGGACAAATTGCAGACGGTACGAAAGAGGCATGGAAAGGCGCCGAGTCTCCAAGTGGGGAGATTGTTAGTAAGGGGGCCTGAATGGAGAACACGAGCACCAGGAGATGAAAACTGAGGTGAGTTTCAGAAAGCTTTCCCGATCCCACGGTGTAGCAACCGCTGGGTTTCCAATGAGTGCTTTCGCTGTCGGAAGATTGCGTTGAACCTGGAGAGTGGGGACCCATGGAATGGGGAGCACGCAGGATTCCTTTCAAGGGTCTGCATTTGCTTTCCCAACCTCACGAATCGTCTCAGCCCCAAGAGTGTCCAGCCTTATGTCTTCTGCCGCTGGGGCTGTAGATGTGGTCAATCCTGGTTGCATGCCAGTCCCTGAACGCATTTTGGAAGAATTTCTCTCTGTTTTGCCCTGCTTGTTTCTTCTTTATGTTGGAAATGTATCCTCAGAATGGGTCTGAGCTGATTTTCCCTGCTGGTTTTAGGCCGCTTTACACACACTTGATGCACTTACACAGAGATATCAAGACTTAGCTTTGAAGATGCTTACTAGTCGGATAGATACTTGTGCGATGAACAGGGTCTGGTGAGTCCAGTTGATTGAGCAAGGAGTAGGTCGTGTCCATTCCATATTCGGTTTTCGGAAGGGTATCTGTGCTCATTTCAAACTCGAGTTTTATGCGTCACCCCACCTCACCTTTCCCCTGAAGCAGGCATAAGTGTGTTTTCTAAAAGCGTGACTCTGTTCTGTTTGGGGATTCAGTGCATGGGGAGCGATTTTTACATTCCCTCGATAAGTGATATCATAAGTTTCTTTTTTTGTGGGACTTATTTCACTGAGGATGATCGTACCTAAATCCACTCAGGATGCTGCTACCAGCCTCATGACGTGGATTTCATGGCTGAGTGACACTCCATTGGACCTACGTAGCACCACTTGTCCACTTGTCCACTTGTCTTTGTCCACTTGTCCACTCGTCTTTGTCCACTTGGCTCTTTCCTGGGATATGAAACGTGTACCGGAGTGGAGGTTCTTGTCAAGACAGCAGCCCTCAACTTTGGGGTCCCTGTGTCTGGTTGATTTTTTCATTTTCCCAAGGTCAACGCCCATGTGTGGAAGTGCCCTATGCTCTGTGGTTCTGTGTTTTACATGGTTTGGGAAAGAGGATACACTTGTGAAGATTGGCTGTTGGCCATTGACATCCCGCCCATCAGCTTAAGAAGGCTCCCTTGACTCCGTGGCCTGTCCTGCCTTTCTGGTTTTTAGACTTTTTTCGCCTGGCCCTTTTGCCCCGGGGGGGGCGAGAGATTTCTTTGTAGTGCTGATTTGCTCTCCCAGGTTGCTTGGTTGGCCAAAAAGGGCGTATGCGTTTTTTCCTGAATATATTCAGGAAAAAACGCATACGCCCTTTTTGGCCAACCGCATCATTGTCCACGTTCTGGCGCTTTTCATGTGCTATCGGGGCCATTCCGATGTAGCCGTTGACATCCGTTTCCTGCAATTCTGCCTTGCGTTCAACGCCTCTTCGTAGCCTGACCTCAATATATTTTGGGGCGATAGTTATCGTTTAGAACTCTGCAGGTTTGGGAAGTGCAGTGCCCCTGAGCTCCATTTCCCAAGTCGCTTTTTTGGGAGTGGGACGCAACACGGCTGGATGGCTTCACGTCCTATTTTCGATCTGGGGTGGCAGGCTGAACCGCTGGTGAATTCTTCTTCGTGATGGGAAATGAGAGTGACATGTGCCCGACCAAACACCTCCAGCGAGTCTCTCATTGGTTCCCCCTCTTGCAGTTCATCCTGCGGACAAATTGCAGACGGTACGAAAGAGGCATGGAAAGGCGCCGAGTCTCCAAGTGGGGAGATTGTTAGTAAGGGGGCCTGAATGGAGAACACGAGCACCAGGAGATGAAAACTGAGGTGAGTTTCAGAAAGCTTTCCCGATTCCACGGTGTAGCATCCGCTGGGTTTCCAATGAGTGCTTTCGCTGTCGGAAGATTGCGTTGAACCTGGAGAGTTGGGACCCATGGAATGGGGAGCACGCAGGATTCCTTTCAAGGGTCTGCATTTGCTTTCCCAACCTCACCAATCGTCTCAGCCCCAAGAGTGTCCAGCCTTATGTCTTCTGCCGCTGGGGCTGTAGATGTGGTCAATCCTGGTTGCATGCCAGTCCCTGAACGCATTTTGGAAGAATTTCTCTCTGTTTTGCCCTGCTTGTTTCTTCTTTATGTTGGAAATGTATCCTCAGAATGGGTCTGAGCTGATTTTCCCTGCTGGTTTTAGGCCGCTTTACACACACTTGATGCACTTACACAGAGATATCAAGACTTAGCTTTGAAGATGCTTACTAGTCGGATAGATACTTGTGCGATGAACAGGGTCTGGTGAGTCCAGTTGATTGAGCAAGGAGTAGGTCGTGTCCATTCCATATTCGGTTTTCGGAAGGGTATCTGTGCTCATTTCAAACTCGAGTTTTATGCGTCACCCCACCTCACCTTTCCCCTGAAGCAGGCATAAGTGTGTTTTCTAAAAGCGTGACTCTGTTCTGTTTGGGGATTCAGTGCATGGGGAGCGATTTTTACATTCCCTCGATAAGTGATATCATAAGTTTCTTTTTTTGTGGGACTTATTTCACTGAGGATGATCGTACCTAAATCCACTCAGGATGCTGCTACCAGCCTCATGACGTGGATTTCATGGCTGAGTGACACTCCATTGGACCTACGTAGCACCACTTCTGCACTTGTCCACTTGTCCACTCGTCTTTGTCCACTTGGCTCTTTCCTGGGATATGAAACGTGTACCGGAGTGGAGGTTCTTGTCAAGACAGCAGCCCTCAACTTTGGGGTCCCTGTGTCTGGTTGATTTTTTCATTTTCCCAAGGTCAACGCCCATGTGTGGAAGTGCCCTATGCTCTGTGGTTCTGTGTTTTACATGGTTTGGGAAAGAGGATACACTTGTGAAGATTGGCTGTTGGCCATTGACATCCCGCCCATCAGCTTAACAAGGCTCCCTTGACTCCGTGGGCTGTCCTGCCTTTCTGGTTTTTAGACTTTTTTCGCCTGGCCCTTTTGCCCCGGAGGGGGGGGCGAGAGATTTCTTTGTAGTGCTGATTTGCTCTCCCAGGTTGCTTGGTTGGCCAAAAAGGGCGTATGCGTTTTTTCCTGAATATATTCAGGAAAAAACGCATACGCCCTTTTTGGCCAACCGCATCATTGTCCACGTTCTGGCGCTTTTCATGTGCTATCGGGGCCATTTCGATGTACCCGTTGACATCCGTTTCCTGCAGTTCTGCCTTGCGTTCAGCGCCTCTTCGTAGCCTGACCTCAATATATTTTGGGGCGATAGTTATCGTTTAGAACTCTGCAGGTTTGGGAAGTGCAGTGCCCCTGAGCTCCATTTCCCAAGTCGCTTTTTTGTGAGTGGGACGCAACACGGCTGGATGGCTTCACGCCCTATTGTCGATCCGGGGTGGCAGGCTGAACCGCTGGTGAATTCTTCTTCGTGATGGGAAATGAGAGTGACATGTGCCCGACCAAACACCTCCAGCGAGTCTCTCATTGGTTCCCCCTCTTGCAGTTCATCCTGCGGACAAATTGCAGACGGTACGAAAGAGGCATGGAAAGGCGCCGAGTCTCCACGTGGGGAGATTGTTAGTAAGGGGGCCTGAATGGAGAACACGAGCACCAGGAGATGAAAACTGAGGTGAGTTTCAGAAAGCTTTCCCGATTCCACGGTGTAGCATCCGCTGGGTTTCCAATGAGTGCTTTCGCTGTCGGAAGATTGCGTTGAACCTGGAGAGTTGGGAACCATGGAATGGGGAGCACGCAGGATTCCTTTCAAGGGTCTGCATTTGCTTTCCCAACCTCACCAATCGTCTCAGCCCCAAGAGTGTCCAGCCTTATGTCTTCTGCCGCTGGGGCTGTAGATGTGGTCAATCCTGGTTGCATGCCAGTCCCTGAACGCATTTTGGAAGAATTTCTCTCTGTTTTGCCCTGCTTGTTTCTTCTTTATGTTGGAAATGTATCCTCAGAATGGGTCTGAGCTGATTTTCCCTGCTGGTTTTAGGCCGCTTTACACACACTTGATGCACTTACACAGAGATATCAAGACTTAGCTTTTAAGATGCTTACTAGTCGGATAGATACTTGTGCGATGAACAGGGTCTGGTGAGTCCAGTTGATTGAGCAAGGAGTAGGTCGTGTCCATTCCATATTCGGTTTTCGGAAGGGTATCTGTGCTCATTTCAAACTCGAGTTTTATGCGTCACCCCACCTCACCTTTCCCCTGAAGCAGGCATAAGTGTGTTTTCTAAAAGCGTGACTCTGTTCTGTTTGGGGATTCAGTGCATGGGGAGCGATTTTTACATTCCCTCGATAAGTGATATCATAAGTTTCTTTTTTTGTGGGACTTATTTCACTGAGGATGATCGTACCTAAATCCACTCAGGATGCTGCTACCAGCCTCATGACGTGGATTTCATGGCTGAGTGACACTCCATTGGACCTACGTAGCACCACTTGTCCACTTGTCCACTTGTCTTTGTCCACTTGTCCACTCGTCTTTGTCCACTTGGCTCTTTCCTGGGATATAAAACGTGTACCGGAGTGGAGGTTCTTGTCAAGACAGCAGCCCTCAACTTTGGGGTCCCTGTGTCTGGTTGATTTTTTCATTTTCCCAAGGTCAACGCCCATGTGTGGAAGTGCCCTATGCTCTGTGGTTCTGTGTTTTACATGGTTTGGGAAAGAGGATACACTTGTGAAGATTGGCTGTTGGCCATTGACATCCCGCCCATCAGCTTAACAAGGCTCCCTTGACTCCGTGGGCTGTCCTGCCTTTCTGGTTTTTAGACTTTTTTCGCCTGGCCCTTTTGCCCCGGGGGGGGGGGGGGCGAGAGATTTCTTTGTAGTGCTGATTTGCTCTCCCAGGTTGCTTGGTTGGCCAAAAAGGGCGTATGCGTTTTTTCCTGAATATATTCAGGAAAAAACGCATACGCCCTTTTTGGCCAACCGCATCATTGTCCACGTTCTGGCGCTTTTCATGTGCTATCGGGGTCATTCCGATGTAGCCGTTGACATCCGTTTCCTGCAGTTCTGCCTTGCGTTCAACGCCTCTTCGTAGCCTGACCTCAATATATTTTGGGGCGATAGTTATCGTTTAGAACTCTGCAGGTTTGGGAAGTGCAGTGCCCCTGAGCTCCATTTCCCAAGTCGCTTTTTTGGGAGTGGGACGCAACACGGCTGGATGGCTTCACGCCCTATTGTCGATCCGGGGTGGCAGGCTGAACCGCTGGTGAATTATTCTTCGTGATGGGAAATGAGAGTGACATGTGCCCGACCAAACACCTCCAGCGAGTCTCTCATTGGTTCCCCCTCTTGCAGTTCATCCTGCGGACAAATTGCAGACGGTACGAAAGAGGCATGGAAAGGCGCCGAGTCTCCAAGTGGGGAGATTGTTAGTAAGGGGGCCTGAATGGAGAACACGAGCACCAGGAGATGAAAACTGAGGTGAGTTTCAGAAAGCTTTCCCGATCCCACGGTGTAGCAACCGCTGGGTTTCCAATGAGTGCTTTCGCTGTCGGAAGATTGCGTTGAACCTGGAGAGTGGGGACCCATGGAATGGGGAGCACGCAGGATTCCTTTCAAGGGTCTGCATTTGCTTTCCCAACCTCACGAATCGTCTCAGCCCCAAGAGTGTCCAGCCTTATGTCTTCTGCCGCTGGGGCTGTAGATGTGGTCAATCCTGGTTGCATGCCAGTCCCTGAACGCATTTTGGAAGAATTTCTCTCTGTTTTGCCCTGCTTGTTTCTTCTTTATGTTGGAAATGTATCCTCAGAATGGGTCTGAGCTGATTTTCCCTGCTGGTTTTAGGCCGCTTTACACACACTTGATGCACTTACACAGAGATATCAAGACTTAGCTTTTAAGATGCTTACTAGTCGGATAGATACTTGTGCGATGAACAGGGTCTGGTGAGTCCAGTTGATTGAGCAAGGAGTAGGTCGTGTCCATTCCATATTCGGTTTTCGGAAGGGTATCTGTGCTCATTTCAAACTCGAGTTTTATGCGTCACCCCACCTCACCTTTCCCCTGAAGCAGGCATAAGTGTGTTTTCTAAAAGCGTGACTCTGTTCTGTTTGGGGATTCAGTGCATGGGGAGCGATTTTTACATTCCCTCGATAAGTGATATCATAAGTTTCTTTTTTTGTGGGACTTATTTCACTGAGGATGATCGTACCTAAATCCACTCAGGATGCTGCTACCAGCCTCATGACGTGGATTTCATGGCTGAGTGACACTCCATTGGACCTACGTAGCACCACTTGTCCACTTGTCCACTTGTCTTTGTCCACTTGTCCACTCGTCTTTGTCCACTTGGCTCTTTCCTGGGATATGAAACGTGTACCGGAGTGGAGGTTCTTGTCAAGACAGCATTCCTCAACTTTGGGGTCCCTGTGTCTGGTTGATTTTTTCATTTTCCCAAGGTCAACGCCCATGTGTGGAAGTGCCCTATGCTCTGTGGTTCTGTGTTTTCCATGGTTTGGGAAAGAGGATACACTTGTGAAGATTGGCTGTTGGCCATTGACATCCCGCCCATCAGCTTAACAAGGCTCCCTTGACTCCGTGGGCTGTCCTGCCTTTCTGGTTTTTAGACTTTTTTCGCCTGGCCCTTTTGCCCCGGGGGGGGGCGAGAGATTTCTTTTTAGTGCTGATTTGCTCTCCCAGGTTGCTTGGTTGGCCAAAAAGGGCGTATGCGTTTTTTCCTGAATATATTCAGGAAAAAACGCATACGCCCTTTTTGGCCAACCGCATCATTGTCCACGTTCTGGCGCTTTTCATGTGCTATCGGGGCCATTCCGATGTACCCGTTGACATCCGTTTCCTGCAGTTCTGCCTTGCGTTCAGCGCCTCTTCGTAGCCTGACCTCAATATATTTTGGGGCGATAGTTATCGTTTAGAAGTCTGCAGGTTTGGGAAGTGCAGTGCCCCTGAGCTCCATTTCCCAAGTCGCTTTTTTGTGAGTGGGACGCAACACGGCTGGATGGCTTCACGCCCTATTGTCGATCCGGGGTGGCAGGCTGAACCGCTGGTGAATTCTTCTTCGTGATGGGAAATGAGAGTGACATGTGCCCGACCAAACACCTCCAGCGAGTCTCTCATTGGTTCCCCCTCTTGCAGTTCATCCTGCGGACAAATTGCAGACGGTACGAAAGAGGCATGGAAAGGCGCCGAGTCTCCAAGTGGGGAGATTGTTAGTAAGGGGGCCTGAATGGAGAACACGAGCACCAGGAGATGAAAACTGAGGTGAGTTTCAGAAAGCTTTCCCGATCCCACGGTGTAGCATCCGCTGGGTTTCCAATGAGTGCTTTCGCTGTCGGAAGATTGCGTTGAACCTGGAGAGTTGGGACCCATGGAATGGGGAGCACGCAGGATTCCTTTCAAGGGTCTGCATTTGCTTTCCCAACCTCACCAATCGTCTCAGCCCCAAGAGTGTCCAGCCTTATGTCTTCTGCCGCTGGGGCTGTAGATGTGGTCAATCCTGGTTGCATGCCAGTCCCTGAACGCATTTTGGAAGAATTTCTCTCTGTTTTGCCCTGCTTGTTTCTTCTTTATGTTGGAAATGTATCCTCAGAATGGGTCTGAGCTGATTTTCCCTGCTGGTTTTAGGCCGCTTTACACACACTTGATGCACTTACACAGAGATATCAAGACTTAGCTTTGAAGATGCTTACTAGTCGGATAGATACTTGTGCGATGAAGAGGGTCTGGTGAGTCCAGTTGATTGAGCAAGGAGTAGGTCGTGTCCATTCCATATTCGGTTTTCGGAAGGGTATCTGTGCTCATTTCAAACTCGAGTTTTATGCGTCACCCCACCTCACCTTTCCCCTGAAGCAGGCATAAGTGTGTTTTCTAAAAGCGTGACTCTGTTCTGTTTGGGGATTCAGTGCATGGGGAGCGATTTTTACATTCCCTCGATAAGTGATATCATAAGTTTCTTTTTTTGTGGGACTTATTTCACTGAGGATGATCGTACCTAAATCCACTCAGGATGCTGCTACCAGCCTCATGACGTGGATTTCATGGCTGAGTGACACTCCATTGGACCTACGTAGCACCACTTGTCCACTTGTCCACTTGTCTTTGTCCACTTGTCCACTCGTCTTTGTCCACTTGGCTCTTTCCTGGGATATGAAACGTGTACCGGAGTGGAGGTTCTTGTCAAGACAGCAGCCCTCAACTTTGGGGTCCCTGTGTCTGGTTGATTTTTTCATTTTCCCAAGGTCAACGCCCATGTGTGGAAGTGCCCTATGCTCTGTGGTTCTGTGTTTTACATGGTTTGGGAAAGAGGATACACTTGTGAAGATTGGCTGTTGGCCATTGACATCCCGCCCATCAGCTTAACAAGGCTCCCTTGACTCCGTGGGCTGTCCTGCCTTTCTGGTTTTTAGACTTTTTTCGCCTGGCCCTTTTGCCCCGGGGGGGGCGAGAGATTTCTTTGTAGTGCTGATTTGCTCTCCCAGGTTGCTTGGTTGGCCAAAAAGGGCGTATGCGTTTTTTCCTGAATATATTCAGGAAAAAACGCATACGCCCTTTTTGGCCAACCGCATCATTGTCCACGTTCTGGCGCTTTTCATGTGCTATCGGGGCCATTCCGATGTACCCGTTGACATCCGTTTCCTGCAGTTCTGCCTTGCGTTCAGCGCCTCTTCGTAGCCTGACCTCAATATATTTTGGGGCGATAGTTATCATTTAGAAGTCTGCAGGTTTGGGAAGTGCAGTGCCCCTGAGCTCCATTTCCCAAGTCGCTTTTTTGTGAGTGGGACGCAACACGGCTGGATGGCTTCACGCCCTATTGTCGATCCGGGGTGGCAGGCTGAACCGCTGGTGAATTCTTCTTCTTGATGGGAAATGAGAGTGACATGTGCCCGACCAAACACCTCCAGCGAGTCTCTCATTGGTTCCCCCTCTTGCAGTTCATCCTGCGGACAAATTGCAGACGGTACGAAAGAGGCATGGAAAGGCGCCGAGTCTCCAAGTGGGGAGATTGTTAGTAAGGGGGCCTGAATGGAGAACACGAGCACCAGGAGATGAAAACTGAGGTGAGTTTCAGAAAGCTTTCCCGATCCCACGGTGTAGCATCCGCTGGGTTTCCAATGAGTGCTTTCGCTGTCGGAAGATTGCGTTGAACCTGGAGAGTTGGGACCCATGGAATGGGGAGCACGCAGGATTCCTTTCAAGGGTCTGCATTTGCTTTCCCAACCTCACCAATCGTCTCAGCCCCAAGAGTGTCCAGCCTTATGTCTTCTGCCGCTGGGGCTGTAGATGTGGTCAATCCTGGTTGCATGCCAGTCCCTGAACGCATTTTGGAAGAATTTCTCTCTGTTTT
Source organism: Kogia breviceps (assembly GCF_026419965.1). Taxonomy (NCBI): domain Eukaryota; kingdom Metazoa; phylum Chordata; class Mammalia; order Artiodactyla; family Physeteridae; genus Kogia; species Kogia breviceps. The sequence goes on from NC_081317.1 coordinate 78,901,041, forward strand.
GCCCTGCTTGTTTCTTCTTTATGTTGGAAATGTATCCTCAGAATGGGTCTGAGCTGATTTTCCCTGCTGGTTTTAGGCCGCTTTACACACACTTGATGCACTTACACAGAGATATCAAGACTTAGCTTTGAAGATGCTTACTAGTCGGATAGATACTTGTGCGATGAACAGGGTCTGGTGAGTCCAGTTGATTGAGCAAGGAGTAGGTCGTGTCCATTCCATATTCGGTTTTCGGAAGGGTATCTGTGCTCATTTCAAACTCGAGTTTTATGCGTCACCCCACCTCACCTTTCCCCTGAAGCAGGCATAAGTGTGTTTTCTAAAAGCGTGACTCTGTTCTGTTTGGGGATTCAGTGCATGGGGAGCGATTTTTACATTCCCTCGATAAGTGATATCATAAGTTTCTTTTTTTGTGGGACTTATTTCACTGAGGATGATCGTACCTAAATCCACTCAGGATGCTGCTACCAGCCTCATGACGTGGATTTCATGGCTGAGTGACACTCCATTGGACCTACGTAGCACCACTTGTCCACTTGTCCACTTGTCTTTGTCCACTTGTCCACTTGGCTCTTTCCTGGGATATGAAACGTGTACCGGAGTGGAGGTTCTTGTCAAGACAGCAGCCCTCAACTTTGGGGTCCCTGTGTCTGGTTGATTTTTTCATTTTCCCAAGGTCAACGCCCATGTGTGGAAGTGCCCTATGCTCTGTGGTTCTGTGTTTTACATGGTTTGGGAAAGAGGATACACTTGTGAAGATTGGCTGTTGGCCATTGACATCCCGCCCATCAGCTTAACAAGGCTCCCTTGACTCCGTGGGCTGTCCTGCCTTTCTGGTTTTTAGACTTTTTTCGCCTAGCCCTTTTGCCCCGGGGGGGGGCGAGAGATTTCTTTGTAGTGCTGATTTGCTCTCCCAGGTTGCTTGGTTGGCCAAAAAGGGCGTATGCGTTTTTTCCTGAATATATTCAGGAAAAAACGCATACGCCCTTTTTGGCCAACCGCATCATTGTCCACGTTCTGGCGCTTTTCATGTGCTATCGGGGCCATTCCGATGTACCCGTTGACATCCGTTTCCTGCAGTTCTGCCTTGCGTTCAGCGCCTCTTCGTAGCCTGACCTCAATATATTTTGGGGCGATAGTTATCGTTTAGAACTCTGCAGGTTTGGGAAGTGCAGTGCCCCTGAGCTCCATTTCCCAAGTCGCTTTTTTGGGAGTGGGACGCAACACGGCTGGATGGCTTCACGCCCTATTGTCGATCCGGGGTGGCAGGCTGAACCGCTGGTGAATTATTCTTCGTGATGGGAAATGAGAATGACATGTGCCCGACCAAACACCTCCAGCGAGTCTCTCATTGGTTCCCCCTCTTGCAGTTCATCCTGCGGACAAATTGCAGACGGTACGAAAGAGGCATGGAAAGGCGCCGAGTCTCCAAGTGGGGAGATTGTTAGTAAGGGGGCCTGAATGGAGAACACGAGCACCAGGAGATGAAAACTGAGGTGAGTTTCAGAAAGCTTTCCCGATCCCACGGTGTAGCAACCGCTGGGTTTCCAATGAGTGCTTTCGCTGTCGGAAGATTGCGTTGAACCTGGAGAGTGGGGACCCATGGAATGGGGAGCACGCAGGATTCCTTTCAAGGGTCTGCATTTGCTTTCCCAACCTCACGAATCGTCTCAGCCCCAAGAGTGTCCAGCCTTATGTCTTCTGCCGCTGGGGCTGTAGATGTGGTCAATCCTGGTTGCATGCCAGTCCCTGAACGCATTTTGGAAGAATTTCTCTCTGTTTTGCCCTGCTTGTTTCTTCTTTATGTTGGAAATGTATCCTCAGAATGGGTCTGAGCTGATTTTCCCTGCTGGTTTTAGGCCGCTTTACACACACTTGATGCACTTACACAGAGATATCAAGACTTAGCTTTGAAGATGCTTACTAGTCGGATAGATACTTGTGCGATGAACAGGGTCTGGTGAGTCCAGTTGATTGAGCAAGGAGTAGGTCGTGTCCATTCCATATTCGGTTTTCGGAAGGGTATCTGTGCTCATTTCAAACTCGAGTTTTATGCGTCACCCCACCTCACCTTTCCCCTGAAGCAGGCATAAGTGTGTTTTCTAAAAGCGTGACTCTGTTCTGTTTGGGGATTCAGTGCATGGGGAGCGATTTTTACATTCCCTCGATAAGTGATATCATAAGTTTCTTTTTTTGTGGGACTTATTTCACTGAGGATGATCGTACCTAAATCCACTCAGGATGCTGCTACCAGCCTCATGACGTGGATTTCATGGCTGAGTGACACTCCATTGGACCTACGTAGCACCACTTCTGCACTTGTCCACTTGTCCACTCGTCTTTGTCCACTTGGCTCTTTCCTGGGATATGAAACGTGTACCGGAGTGGAGGTTCTTGTCAAGACAGCAGCCCTCAACTTTGGGGTCCCTGTGTCTGGTTGATTTTTTCATTTTCCCAAGGTCAACGCCCATGTGTGGAAGTGCCCTATGCTCTGTGGTTCTGTGTTTTACATGGTTTGGGAAAGAGGATACACTTGTGAAGATTGGCTGTTGGCCATTGACATCCCGCCCATCAGCTTAACAAGGCTCCCTTGACTCCGTGGCCTGTCCTGCCTTTCTGGTTTTTAGACTTTTTTCGCCTGGCCCTTTTGCCCGGGGGGGGGGGGGGCGAGAGATTTCTTTGTAGTGCTGATTTGCTCTCCCAGGTTGCTTGGTTGGCCAAAAAGGGCGTATGCGTTTTTTCCTGAATATATTCAGGAAAAAACGCATACGCCCTTTTTGGCCAACCACATCATTGTCCACGTTCTGGCGCTTTTCATGTGCTATCGGGGCCATTCCGATGTAGCCGTTGACATCCGTTTCCTGCAATTCTGCCTTGCGTTCAGCGCCTCTTCGTAGCCTGACCTCAATATATTTTGGGGCGATAGTTATCGTTTAGAACTCTGCAGGTTTGGGAAGTGCAGTGCCCCTGAGCTCCATTTCCCAAGTCGCTTTTTTGTGAGTGGGACGCAACACGGCTGGATGGCTTCACGCCCTATTGTCGATCCGGGGTGGCAGGCTGAACCGCTGGTGAATTCTTCTTCGTGATGGGAAATGAGAGTGACATGTGCCCGACCAAACACCTCCAGCGAGTCTCTCATTGGTTCCCCCTCTTGCAGTTCATCCTGCGGACAAATTGCAGACGGTACGAAAGAGGCATGGAAAGGCGCCGAGTCTCCAAGTGGGGAGATTGTTAGTAAGGGGGCCTGAATGGAGAACACGAGCACCAGGAGATGAAAACTGAGGTGAGTTTCAGAAAGCTTTCCCGATCCCACGGTGTAGCATCCGCTGGGTTTCCAATGAGTGCTTTCGCTGTCGGAAGATTGCGTTGAACCTGGAGAGTTGGGACCCATGGAATGGGGAGCACGCAGGATTCCTTTCAAGGGTCTGCATTTGCTTTCCCAACCTCACCAATCGTCTCAGCCCCAAGAGTGTCCAGCCTTATGTCTTCTGCCGCTGGGGCTGTAGATGTGGTCAATCCTGGTTGCATGCCAGTCCCTGAACGCATTTTGGAAGAATTTCTCTCTGTTTTGCCCTGCTTGTTTCTTCTTTATGTTGGAAATGTATCCTCAGAATGGGTCTGAGCTGATTTTCCCTGCTGGTTTTAGGCCGCTTTACACACACTTGATGCACTTACACAGAGATATCAAGACTTAGCTTTGAAGATGCTTACTAGTCGGATAGATACTTGTGCGATGAACAGGGTCTGGTGAGTCCAGTTGATTGAGCAAGGAGTAGGTCGTGTCCATTCCATATTCGGTTTTCGGAAGGGTATCTGTGCTCATTTCAAACTCGAGTTTTATGCGTCACCCCACCTCACCTTTCCCCTGAAGCAGGCATAAGTGTGTTTTCTAAAAGCGTGACTCTGTTCTGTTTGGGGATTCAGTGCATGGGGAGCGATTTTTACATTCCCTCGATAAGTGATATCATAAGTTTCTTTTTTTGTGGGACTTATTTCACTGAGGATGATCGTACCTAAATCCACTCAGGATGCTGCTACCAGCCTCATGACGTGGATTTCATGGCTGAGTGACACTCCATTGGACCTACGTAGCACCACTTGTCCACTTGTCCACTTGTCTTTGTCCACTTGTCCACGTGGCTCTTTCCTGGGATATGAAACGTGTACCGGAGTGGAGGTTCTTGTCAAGACAGCAGCCCTCAACTTTGGGGTCCCTGTGTCTGGTTGATTTTTTCATTTTCCCAAGGTCAACGCCCATGTGTGGAAGTGCCCTATGCTCTGTGGTTCTGTGTTTTACATGGTTTGGGAAAGAGGATACACTTGTGAAGATTGGCTGTTGGCCATTGACATCCCGCCCATCAGCTTAACAAGGCTCCCTTGACTCCGTGGGCTGTCCTGCCTTTCTGGTTTTTAGACTTTTTTCGCCTAGCCCTTTTGCCCCGGGGGGGGCGAGAGATTTCTTTGTAGTGCTGATTTGCTCTCCCAGGTTGCTTGGTTGGCCAAAAAGGGCGTATGCGTTTTTTCCTGAATATATTCAGGAAAAAACGCATACGCCCTTTTTGGCCAACCGCATCATTGTCCACGTTCTGGCGCTTTTCATGTGCTATAGGGGCCATTCCGATGTACCCGTTGACATCCGTTTCCTGCAGTTCTGCCTTGCGTTCAGCGCCTCTTCGTAGCCTGACCTCAATATATTTTGGGGCGATAGTTATCGTTTAGAACTCTGCAGGTTTGGGAAGTGCAGTGCCCCTGAGCTCCATTTCCCAAGTCGCTTTTTTGGGAGTGGGACGCAACACGGCTGGATGGCTTCACGCCCTATTGTCGATCCGGGGTGGCAGGCTGAACCGCTGGTGAATTATTCTTCGTGATGGGAAATGAGAATGACATGTGCCCGACCAAACACCTCCAGCGAGTCTCTCATTGGTTCCCCCTCTTGCAGTTCATCCTGCGGACAAATTGCAGACGGTACGAAAGAGGCATGGAAAGGCGCCGAGTCTCCAAGTGGGGAGATTGTTAGTAAGGGGGCCTGAATGGAGAACACGAGCACCAGGAGATGAAAACTGAGGTGAGTTTCAGAAAGCTTTCCCGATCCCACGGTGTAGCAACCGCTGGGTTTCCAATGAGTGCTTTCGCTGTCGGAAGATTGCGTTGAACCTGGAGAGTGGGGACCCATGGAATGGGGAGCACGCAGGATTCCTTTCAAGGGTCTGCATTTGCTTTCCCAACCTCACGAATCGTCTCAGCCCCAAGAGTGTCCAGCCTTATGTCTTCTGCCGCTGGGGCTGTAGATGTGGTCAATCCTGGTTGCATGCCAGTCCCTGAACGCATTTTGGAAGAATTTCTCTCTGTTTTGCCCTGCTTGTTTCTTCTTTATGTTGGAAATGTATCCTCAGAATGGGTCTGAGCTGATTTTCCCTGCTGGTTTTAGGCCGCTTTACACACACTTGATGCACTTACACAGAGATATCAAGACTTAGCTTTGAAGATGCTTACTAGTCGGATAGATACTTGTGCGATGAACAGGGTCTGGTGAGTCCAGTTGATTGAGCAAGGAGTAGGTCGTGTCCATTCCATATTCGGTTTTCGGAAGGGTATCTGTGCTCATTTCAAACTCGAGTTTTATGCGTCACCCCACCTCACCTTTCCCCTGAAGCAGGCATAAGTGTGTTTTCTAAAAGCGTGACTCTGTTCTGTTTGGGGATTCAGTGCATGGGGAGCGATTTTTACATTCCCTCGATAAGTGATATCATAAGTTTCTTTTTTTGTGGGACTTATTTCACTGAGGATGATCGTACCTAAATCCACTCAGGATGCTGCTACCAGCCTCATGACGTGGATTTCATGGCTGAGTGACACTCCATTGGACCTACGTAGCACCACTTCTGCACTTGTCCACTTGTCCACTCGTCTTTGTCCACTTGGCTCTTTCCTGGGATATGAAACGTGTACCGGAGTGGAGGTTCTTGTCAAGACAGCAGCCCTCAACTTTGGGGTCCCTGTGTCTGGTTGATTTTTTCATTTTCCCAAGGTCAACGCCCATGTGTGGAAGTGCCCTATGCTCTGTGGTTCTGTGTTTTACATGGTTTGGGAAAGAGGATACACTTGTGAAGATTGGCTGTTGGCCATTGACATCCCGCCCATCAGCTTAACAAGGCTCCCTTGACTCCGTGGGCTGTCCTGCCTTTCTGGTTTTTAGACTTTTTTCGCCTGGCCCTTTTGCCCCGGGGGGGGCGAGAGATTTCTTTGTAGTGCTGATTTGCTCTCCCAGGTTGCTTGGTTGGCCAAAAAGGGCGTATGCGTTTTTTCCTGAATATATTCAGGAAAAAACGCATACGCCCTTTTTGGCCAACCGCATCATTGTCCACGTTCTGGCGCTTTTCATGTGCTATCGGGGCCATTCCGATGTACCCGTTGACATCCGTTTCCTGCAGTTCTGCCTTGCATTCAGCGCCTCTTTGTAGCCTGACCTCAATATATTTTGGGGCGATAGTTATCGTTTAGAACTCTGCAGGTTTGGGAAGTGCAGTGCCCCTGAGCTCCATTTCCCAAGTCGCTTTTTTGTGAGTGGGACGCAACACGGCTGGATGGCTTCACGCCCTATTGTCGATCCGGGGTGGCAGGCTGAACCGCTGGTGAATTCTTCTTCGTGATGGGAAATGAGAGTGACATGTGCCCGACCAAACACCTCCAGCGAGTCTCTCATTGGTTCCCCCTCTTGCAGTTCATCCTGCGGACAAATTGCAGACGGTACGAAAGAGGCATGGAAAGGCGCCGAGTCTCCAAGTGGGGAGATTGTTAGTAAGGGGGCCTGAATGGAGAACACGAGCACCAGGAGATGAAAACTGAGGTGAGTTTCAGAAAGCTTTCCCGATCCCACGGTGTAGCATCCGCTGGGTTTCCAATGAGTGCTTTCGCTGTCGGAAGATTGCGTTGAACCTGGAGAGTTGGGACCCATGGAATGGGGAGCACGCAGGATTCCTTTCAAGGGTCTGCATTTGCTTTCCCAACCTCACGAATCGTCTCAGCCCCAAGAGTGTCCAGCCTTATGTCTTCTTCCGCTGGGGCTGTAGATGTGGTCAATCCTGGTTGCATGCCAGTCCCTGAACGCATTTTGGAAGAATTTCTCTCTGTTTTGCCCTGCTTGTTTCTTCTTTATGTTGGAAATGTATCCTCAGAATGGGTCTGAGCTGATTTTCCCTGCTGGTTTTAGGCCGCTTTACACACACTTGATGCACTTACACAGAGATATCAAGACTTAGCTTTGAAGATGCTTACTAGTCGGATAGATACTTGTGCGATGAACAGGGTCTGGTGAGTCCAGTTGATTGAGCAAGGAGTAGGTCGTGTCCATTCCATATTCGGTTTTCGGAAGGGTATCTGTGCTCATTTCAAACTCGAGTTTTATGCGTCACCCCACCTCACCATTCCCCTGAAGCAGGCATAAGTGTGTTTTCTAAAAGCGTGACTCTGTTCTGTTTGGGGATTCAGTGCATGGGGAGCGATTTTTACATTCCCTCGATAAGTGATATCATAAGTTTCTTTTTTTGTGGGACTTATTTCACTGAGGATGATCGTACCTAAATCCACTCAGGATGCTGCTACCAGCCTCATGACGTGGATTTCATGGCTGAGTGACACTCCATTGGACCTACGTTGCACCACTTGTCCACTTGTCCACTTGTCTTTGTCCACTTGTCCACTCGTCTTTGTCCCCTTGGCTCTTTCCTGGGATATGAAACGTGTACCGGAGTGGAGGTTCTTGTCAAGACAGCAGCCCTCAACTTTGGGGTCCCTGTGTCTGGTTGATTTTTTCATTTTCCCAAGGTCAACGCCCATGTGTGGAAGTGCCCTATGCTCTGTGGTTCTGTGTTTTACATGGTTTGGGAAATAGGATACACTTGTGAAGATTGGCTGTTGGCCATTGACATCCCGCCCATCAGCTTAACAAGGCTCCCTTGACTCCGTGGGCTGTCCTGCCTTTCTGGTTTTTAGACTTTTTTCGCCTGGCCCTTTTGCCCCGGGGGGGGGCGAGAGATTTCTTTGTAGTGCTGATTTGCTCTCCCAGGTTGCTTGGTTGGCCAAAAAGGGCGTATGCGTTTTTTCCTGAATATATTCAGGAAAAAACGCATACGCCCTTTTTGGCCAACCGCATCATTGTCCACGTTCTGGCGCTTTTCATGTGCTATCGGGGCCTTTCCGATGTACCCGTTGACATCCGTTTCCTGCAGTTCTGCCTTGCGTTCAGCGCCTCTTCGTAGCCTGACCTCAATATATTTTGGGGCGATAGTTATCGTTTAGAACTCTGCAGGTTTGGGAAGTGCAGTGCACCTGAGCTCCATTTCCCAAGTCGCTTTTTTGTGAGTGGGACGCAACACGGCTGGATGGCTTCACGCCCTATTGTCGATCCGGGGTGGCAGGCTGAACCTCTGGTGAATTCTTCTTCGTGATGGGAAATGAGAGTGACATGTGCCCGACCAAACACCTCCAGCGAGTCTCTCATTGGTTCCCCCTCTTGCAGTTCATCCTGCGGACAAATTGCAGACGGTACGAAAGAGGCATGGAAAGGCGCCGAGTCTCCAAGTGGGGAGATTGTTAGTAAGGGGGCCTGAATGGAGAACACGAGCACCAGGAGATGAAAACTGAGGTGAGTTTCAGAAAGCTTTCCCGATCCCACGGTGTAGCATCCGCTGGGTTTCCAATGAGTGCTTTCGCTGTCGGAAGATTGCGTTGAACCTGGAGAGTTGGGACCCATGGAATGGGGAGCACGCAGGATTCCTTTCAAGGGTCTGCATTTGCTTTCCCAACCTCACCAATCGTCTCAGCCCCAAGAGTGTCCAGCCTTATGTCTTCTGCCGCTGGGGCTGTAGATGTGGTCAATCCTGGTTGCATGCCAGTCCCTGAACGCATTTTGGAAGAATTTCTCTCTGTTTTGCCCTGCTTGTTTCTTCTTTATGTTGGAAATGTATCCTCAGAATGGGTCTGAGCTGATTTTCCCTGCTGGTTTTAGGCCGCTTTACACACACTTGATGCACTTACACAGAGATATCAAGACTTAGCTTTGAAGATGCTTACTAGTCGGATAGATACTTGTGCGATGAACAGGGTCTGGTGAGTCCAGTTGATTGAGCAAGGAGTAGGTCGTGTCCATTCCATATTCGGTTTTCGGAAGGGTATCTGTGCTCATTTCAAACTCGAGTTTTATGCGTCACCCCACCTCACCTTTCCCCTGAAGCAGGCATAAGTGTGTTTTCTAAAAGCGTGACTCTGTTCTGTTTGGGGATTCAGTGCATGGGGAGCGATTTTTACATTCCCTCGATAAGTGATATCATAAGTTTCTTTTTTTGTGGGACTTATTTCACTGAGGATGATCGTACCTAAATCCACTCAGGATGCTGCTACCAGCCTCATGACGTGGATTTCATGGCTGAGTGACACTCCATTGGACCTACGTTGCACCACTTGTCCACTTGTCCACTTGTCTTTGTCCACTTGTCCACTCGTCTTTGTCCACTTGGCTCTTTCCTGGGATATGAAACGTGTACCGGAGTGGAGGTTCTTGTCAAGACAACAGCCCTCAACTTTGGGGTCCCTGTGTCTGGTTGATTTTTTCATTTTCCCAAGGTCAACGCCCATGTGTGGAAGTGCCCTATGCTCTGTGGTTCTGTGTTTTACATGGTTTGGGAAATAGGATACACTTGTGAAGATTGGCTGTTGGCCATTGACATCCCGCCCATCAGCTTAACAAGGCTCCCTTGACTCCGTGGGCTGTCCTGCCTTTCTGGTTTTTAGACTTTTTTCGCCTGGCCCTTTTGCCCCGGGGGGGGCGAGAGATTTCTTTGTAGTGCTGATTTGCTCTCCCAGGTTGCTTGGTTGGCCAAAAAGGGCGTATGCGTTTTTTCCTGAATATATTCAGGAAAAAACGCATACGCCCTTTTTGGCCAACCGCATCATTGTCCACGTTCTGGCGCTTTTCATGTGCTATCGGGGCCATTCCGATGTACCCGTTGACATCCGTTTCCTGCAGTTCTGCCTTGCGTTCAGCGCCTCTTTGTAGCCTGACCTCAATATATTTTGGGGCGATAGTTATCGTTTAGAACTCTGCAGGTTTGGGAAGTGCAGTGCCCCTGAGCTCCATTTCCCAAGTCGCTTTTTTGTGAGTGGGACGCAACACGGCTGGATGGCTTCACGCCCTATTGTCGATCCGGGGTGGCAGGCTGAACCGCTGGTGAATTCTTCTTCGTGATGGGAAATGAGAGTGACATGTGCCCGACCAAACACCTCCAGCGAGTCTCTCATTGGTTCCCCCTCTTGCAGTTCATCCTGCGGACAAATTGCAGACGGTACGAAAGAGGCATGGAAAGGCGCCGAGTCTCCAAGTGGGGAGATTGTTAGTAAGGGGGCCTGAATGGAGAACACGAGCACCAGGAGATGAAAACTGAGGTGAGTTTCAGAAAGCTTTCCCGATCCCACGGTGTAGCATCCGCTGGGTTTCCAATGAGTGCTTTCGCTGTCGGAAGATTGCGTTGAACCTGGAGAGTTGGGACCCATGGAATGGGGAGCACGCAGGATTCCTTTCAAGGGTCTGCATTTGCTTTCCCAACCTCACGAATCGTCTCAGCCCCAAGAGTGTCCAGCCTTATGTCTTCTGCCGCTGGGGCTGTAGATGTGGTCAATCCTGGTTGCATGCCAGTCCCTGAACGCATTTTGGAAGAATTTCTCTCTGTTTTGCCCTGCTTGTTTCTTCTTTATGTTGGAAATGTATCCTCAGAATGGGTCTGAGCTGATTTTCCCTGCTGGTTTTAGGCCGCTTTACACACACTTGATGCACTTACACAGAGATATCAAGACTTAGCTTTGAAGATGCTTACTAGTCGGATAGATACTTGTGCGATGAACAGGGTCTGGTGAGTCCAGTTGATTGAGCAAGGAGTAGGTCGTGTCCATTCCATATTCGGTTTTCGGAAGGGTATCTGTGCTCATTTCAAACTCGAGTTTTATGCGTCACCCCACCTCACCTTTCCCCTGAAGCAGGCATAAGTGTGTTTTCTAAAAGCGTGACTCTGTTCTGTTTGGGGATTCAGTGCATGGGGAGCGATTTTTACATTCCCTCGATAAGTGATATCATAAGTTTCTTTTTTTGTGGGACTTATTTCACTGAGGATGATCGTACCTAAATCCACTCAGGATGCTGCTACCAGCCTCATGACGTGGATTTCATGGCTGAGTGACACTCCATTGGACCTACGTAGCACCACTTGTCCACTTGTCCACTTGTCTTTGTCCACTTGTCCACTCGTCTTTGTCCCCTTGGCTCTTTCCTGGGATATGAAACGTGTACCGGAGTGGAGGTTCTTGTCAAGACAGCAGCCCTCAACTTTGGGGTCCCTGTGTCTGGTTGATTTTTTCATTTTCCCAAGGTCAACGCCCATGTGTGGAAGTGCCCTATGCTCTGTGGTTCTGTGTTTTCCATGGTTTGGGAAAGAGGATACACTTGTGAAGATTGGCTGTTGGCCATTGACATCCCGCCCATCAGCTTAACAAGGCTCCCTTGACTCCGTGGGCTGTCCTGCCTTTCTGGTTTTTAGACTTTTTTCGCCTGGCCCTTTTGCCCCGGGGGGGTGCGAGAGATTTCTTTGTAGTGCTGATTTGCTCTCCCAGGTTGCTTGGTTGGCCAAAAAGGGCGTATGCGTTTTTTCCTGAATATATTCAGGAAAAAACGCATACGCCCTTTTTGGCCAACCGCATCATTGTCCACGTTCTGGCGCTTTTCATGTGCTATTGGGGCCATTCCGATGTACCCGTTGACATCCGTTTCCTGCAGTTCTGCCTTGCGTTCAGCGCCTCTTCGTAGCCTGACCTCAATATATTTTGGGGCGATAGTTATCGTTTAGAACTCTGCAGGTTTGGGAAGTGCAGTGCCCCTGAGCTCCATTTCCCAAGTCGCTTTTTTGTGAGTGGGACGCAACACGGCTGGATGGCTTCACGCCCTATTGTCGATCCGGGGTGGCAGGCTGAACCTCTGGTGAATTCTTCTTCGTGATGGGAAATGAGAGTGACATGTGCCCGACCAAACACCTCCAGCGAGTCTCTCATTGGTTCCCCCTCTTGCAGTTCATCCTGCGGACAAATTGCAGACGGTACGAAAGAGGCATGGAAAGGCGCCGAGTCTCCAAGTGGGGAGATTGTTAGTAAGGGGGCCTGAATGGAGAACACGAGCACCAGGAGATGAAAACTGAGGTGAGTTTCAGAAAGCTTTCCCGATCCCACGGTGTAGCATCCGCTGGGTTTCCAATGAGTGCTTTCGCTGTCGGGAGATTGCGTTGAACCTGGAGAGTTGGGACCCATGGAATGGGGAGCACGCAGGATTCCTTTCAAGGGTCTGCATTTGCTTTCCCAACCTCACCAATCGTCTCAGCCCCAAGAGTGTCCAGCCTTATGTCTTCTGCCGCTGGGGCTGTAGATGTGGTCAATCCTGGTTGCATGCCAGTCCCTGAACGCATTTTGGAAGAATTTCTCTCTGTTTTGCCCTGCTTGTTTCTTCTTTATGTTGGAAATGTATCCTCAGAATGGGTCTGAGCTGATTTTCCCTGCTGGTTTTAGGCCGCTTTACACACACTTGATGCACTTACACAGAGATATCAAGACTTAGCTTTGAAGATGCTTACTAGTCGGATAGATACTTGTGCGATGAACAGGGTCTGGTGAGTCCAGTTGATTGAGCAAGGAGTAGGTCGTGTCCATTCCATATTCGGTTTTCGGAAGGGTATCTGTGCTCATTTCAAACTCGAGTTTTATGCGTCACCCCACCTCACCTTTCCCCTGAAGCAGGCATAAGTGTGTTTTCTAAAAGCGTGACTCTGTTCTGTTTGGGGATTCAGTGCATGGGGAGCGATTTTTACATTCCCTCGATAAGTGATATCATAAGTTTCTTTTTTTGTGGGACTTATTTCACTGAGGATGATCGTACCTAAATCCACTCAGGATGCTGCTACCAGCCTCATGACGTGGATTTCATGGCTGAGTGACACTCCATTGGACCTACGTAGCACCACTTGTCCACTTGTCCACTTGTCTTTGTCCACTTGTCCACTTGGCTCTTTCCTGGGATATGAAACGTGTACCGGAGTGGAGGTTCTTGTCAAGACAGCAGCCCTCAACTTTGGGGTCCCTGTGTCTGGTTGATTTTTTCATTTTCCCAAGGTCAACGCCCATGTGTGGAAGTGCCCTATGCTCTGTGGTTCTGTGTTTTACATGGTTTGGGAAAGAGGATACACTTGTGAAGATTGGCTGTTGGCCATTGACATCCCGCCCATCAGCTTAACAAGGCTCCCTTGACTCCGTGGGCTGTCCTGCCTTTCTGGTTTTTAGACTTTTTTCGCCTGGCCCTTTTGCCCCGGGGGGGGGGCGAGAGATTTCTTTGTAGTGCTGATTTGCTCTCCCAGGTTGCTTGGTTGGCCAAAAAGGGCGTATGCGTTTTTTCCTGAATATATTCAGGAAAAAACGCATACGCCCTTTTTGGCCAACCGCATCATTGTCCACGTTCTGGCGCTTTTCATGTGCTATCGGGGCCATTCCGATGTACCCGTTGACATCCGTTTCCTGCAGTTCTGCCTTGCGTTCAGCGCCTCTTCGTAGCCTGACCTCAATATATTTGGGGGCGATAGTTATCGTTTAGAAGTCTGCAGGTTTGGGAAGTGCAGTGCCCCTGAGCTCCATTTCCCAAGTCGCTTTTTTGTGAGTGGGACGCAACACGGCTGGATGGCTTCACGCCCTATTGTCGATCCGGGGTGGCAGGCTGAACCGCTGGTGAATTCTTCTTCGTGATGGGAAATGAGAGTGACATGTGCCCGACCAAACACCTCCAGCGAGTCTCTCATTGGTTCCCCCTCTTGCAGTTCATCCTGCGGACAAATTGCAGACGGTACGAAAGAGGCATGGAAAGGCGCCGAGTCTCCAAGTGGGGAGATTGTTAGTAAGGGGGCCTGAATGGAGAACACGAGCACCAGGAGATGAAAACTGAGGTGAGTTTCAGAAAGCTTTCCCGATCCCACGGTGTAGCATCCGCTGGGTTTCCAATGAGTGCTTTCGCTGTCGGAAGATTGCGTTGAACCTGGAGAGTTGGGACCCATGGAATGGGGAGCACGCAGGATTCCTTTCAAGGGTCTGCATTTGCTTTCCCAACCTCACCAATCGTCTCAGCCCCAAGAGTGTCCAGCCTTATGTCTTCTGCCGCTGGGGCTGTAGATGTGGTCAATCCTGGTTGCATGCCAGTCCCTGAACGCATTTTGGAAGAATTTCTCTCTGTTTTGCCCTGCTTGTTTCTTCTTTATGTTGGAAATGTATCCTCAGAATGGGTCTGAGCTGATTTTCCCTGCTGGTTTTAGGCCGCTTTACACACACTTGATGCACTTACACAGAGATATCAAGACTTAGCTTTGAAGATGCTTACTAGTCGGATAGATACTTGTGCGATGAACAGGGTCTGGTGAGTCCAGTTGATTGAGCAAGGAGTAGGTCGTGTCCATTCCATATTCGGTTTTCGGAAGGGTATCTGTGCTCATTTCAAACTCGAGTTTTATGCGTCACCCCACCTCACCTTTCCCCTGAAGCAGGCATAAGTGTGTTTTCTAAAAGCGTGACTCTGTTCTGTTTGGGGATTCAGTGCATGGGGAGCGATTTTTACATTCCCTCGATAAGTGATATCATAAGTTTCTTTTTTTGTGGGACTTATTTCACTGAGGATGATCGTACCTAAATCCACTCAGGATGCTGCTACCAGCCTCATGACGTGGATTTCATGGCTGAGTGACACTCCATTGGACCTACGTTGCACCACTTGTCCACTTGTCCACTTGTCTTTGTCCACTTGTCCACTCGTCTTTGTCCACTTGGCTCTTTCCTGGGATATGAAACGTGTACCGGAGTGGAGGTTCTTGTCAAGACAACAGCCCTCAACTTTGGGGTCCCTGTGTCTGGTTGATTTTTTCATTTTCCCAAGGTCAACGCCCATGTGTGGAAGTGCCCTATGCTCTGTGGTTCTGTGTTTTACATGGTTTGGGAAATAGGATACACTTGTGAAGATTGGCTGTTGGCCATTGACATCCCGCCCATCAGCTTAACAAGGCTCCCTTGACTCCGTGGGCTGTCCTGCCTTTCTGGTTTTTAGACTTTTTTCGCCTGGCCCTTTTGCCCCGGGGGGGGCGAGAGATTTCTTTGTAGTGCTGATTTGCTCTCCCAGGTTGCTTGGTTGGCCAAAAAGGGCGTATGCGTTTTTTCCTGAATATATTCAGGAAAAAACGCATACGCCCTTTTTGGCCAACCGCATCATTGTCCACGTTCTGGCGCTTTTCATGTGCTATCGGGGCCATTCCGATGTACCCGTTGACATCCGTTTCCTGCAGTTCTGCCTTGCGTTCAGCGCCTCTTTGTAGCCTGACCTCAATATATTTTGGGGCGATAGTTATCGTTTAGAACTCTGCAGGTTTGGGAAGTGCAGTGCCCCTGAGCTCCATTTCCCAAGTCGCTTTTTTGTGAGTGGGACGCAACACGGCTGGATGGCTTCACGCCCTATTGTCGATCCGGGGTGGCAGGCTGAACCGCTGGTGAATTCTTCTTCGTGATGGGAAATGAGAGTGACATGTGCCCGACCAAACACCTCCAGCGAGTCTCTCATTGGTTCCCCCTCTTGCAGTTCATCCTGCGGACAAATTGCAGACGGTACGAAAGAGGCATGGAAAGGCGCCGAGTCTCCAAGTGGGGAGATTGTTAGTAAGGGGGCCTGAATGGAGAACACGAGCACCAGGAGATGAAAACTGAGGTGAGTTTCAGAAAGCTTTCCCGATCCCACGGTGTAGCATCCGCTGGGTTTCCAATGAGTGCTTTCGCTGTCGGAAGATTGCGTTGAACCTGGAGAGTTGGGACCCATGGAATGGGGAGCACGCAGGATTCCTTTCAAGGGTCTGCATTTGCTTTCCCAACCTCACGAATCGTCTCAGCCCCAAGAGTGTCCAGCCTTATGTCTTCTGCCGCTGGGGCTGTAGATGTGGTCAATCCTGGTTGCATGCCAGTCCCTGAACGCATTTTGGAAGAATTTCTCTCTGTTTTGCCCTGCTTGTTTCTTCTTTATGTTGGAAATGTATCCTCAGAATGGGTCTGAGCTGATTTTCCCTGCTGGTTTTAGGCCGCTTTACACACACTTGATGCACTTACACAGAGATATCAAGACTTAGCTTTGAAGATGCTTACTAGTCGGATAGATACTTGTGCGATGAACAGGGTCTGGTGAGTCCAGTTGATTGAGCAAGGAGTAGGTCGTGTCCATTCCATATTCGGTTTTCGGAAGGGTATCTGTGCTCATTTCAAACTCGAGTTTTATGCGTCACCCCACCTCACCTTTCCCCTGAAGCAGGCATAAGTGTGTTTTCTAAAAGCGTGACTCTGTTCTGTTTGGGGATTCAGTGCATGGGGAGCGATTTTTACATTCCCTCGATAAGTGATATCATAAGTTTCTTTTTTTGTGGGACTTATTTCACTGAGGATGATCGTACCTAAATCCACTCAGGATGCTGCTACCAGCCTCATGACGTGGATTTCATGGCTGAGTGACACTCCATTGGACCTACGTAGCACCACTTGTCCACTTGTCCACTTGTCTTTGTCCACTTGTCCACTCGTCTTTGTCCCCTTGGCTCTTTCCTGGGATATGAAACGTGTACCGGAGTGGAGGTTCTTGTCAAGACAGCAGCCCTCAACTTTGGGGTCCCTGTGTCTGGTTGATTTTTTCATTTTCCCAAGGTCAACGCCCATGTGTGGAAGTGCCCTATGCTCTGTGGTTCTGTGTTTTCCATGGTTTGGGAAAGAGGATACACTTGTGAAGATTGGCTGTTGGCCATTGACATCCCGCCCATCAGCTTAACAAGGCTCCCTTGACTCCGTGGGCTGTCCTGCCTTTCTGGTTTTTAGACTTTTTTCGCCTGGCCCTTTTGCCCCGGGGGGGTGCGAGAGATTTCTTTGTAGTGCTGATTTGCTCTCCCAGGTTGCTTGGTTGGCCAAAAAGGGCGTATGCGTTTTTTCCTGAATATATTCAGGAAAAAACGCATACGCCCTTTTTGGCCAACCGCATCATTGTCCACGTTCTGGCGCTTTTCATGTGCTATTGGGGCCATTCCGATGTACCCGTTGACATCCGTTTCCTGCAGTTCTGCCTTGCGTTCAGCGCCTCTTCGTAGCCTGACCTCAATATATTTTGGGGCGATAGTTATCGTTTAGAACTCTGCAGGTTTGGGAAGTGCAGTGCCCCTGAGCTCCATTTCCCAAGTCGCTTTTTTGTGAGTGGGACGCAACACGGCTGGATGGCTTCACGCCCTATTGTCGATCCGGGGTGGCAGGCTGAACCTCTGGTGAATTCTTCTTCGTGATGGGAAATGAGAGTGACATGTGCCCGACCAAACACCTCCAGCGAGTCTCTCATTGGTTCCCCCTCTTGCAGTTCATCCTGCGGACAAATTGCAGACGGTACGAAAGAGGCATGGAAAGGCGCCGAGTCTCCAAGTGGGGAGATTGTTAGTAAGGGGGCCTGAATGGAGAACACGAGCACCAGGAGATGAAAACTGAGGTGAGTTTCAGAAAGCTTTCCCGATCCCACGGTGTAGCATCCGCTGGGTTTCCAATGAGTGCTTTCGCTGTCGGGAGATTGCGTTGAACCTGGAGAGTTGGGACCCATGGAATGGGGAGCACGCAGGATTCCTTTCAAGGGTCTGCATTTGCTTTCCCAACCTCACCAATCGTCTCAGCCCCAAGAGTGTCCAGCCTTATGTCTTCTGCCGCTGGGGCTGTAGATGTGGTCAATCCTGGTTGCATGCCAGTCCCTGAACGCATTTTGGAAGAATTTCTCTCTGTTTTGCCCTGCTTGTTTCTTCTTTATGTTGGAAATGTATCCTCAGAATGGGTCTGAGCTGATTTTCCCTGCTGGTTTTAGGCCGCTTTACACACACTTGATGCACTTACACAGAGATATCAAGACTTAGCTTTGAAGATGCTTACTAGTCGGATAGATACTTGTGCGATGAACAGGGTCTGGTGAGTCCAGTTGATTGAGCAAGGAGTAGGTCGTGTCCATTCCATATTCGGTTTTCGGAAGGGTATCTGTGCTCATTTCAAACTCGAGTTTTATGCGTCACCCCACCTCACCTTTCCCCTGAAGCAGGCATAAGTGTGTTTTCTAAAAGCGTGACTCTGTTCTGTTTGGGGATTCAGTGCATGGGGAGCGATTTTTACATTCCCTCGATAAGTGATATCATAAGTTTCTTTTTTTGTGGGACTTATTTCACTGAGGATGATCGTACCTAAATCCACTCAGGATGCTGCTACCAGCCTCATGACGTGGATTTCATGGCTGAGTGACACTCCATTGGACCTACGTAGCACCACTTGTCCACTTGTCCACTTGTCTTTGTCCACTTGTCCACTTGGCTCTTTCCTGGGATATGAAACGTGTACCGGAGTGGAGGTTCTTGTCAAGACAGCAGCCCTCAACTTTGGGGTCCCTGTGTCTGGTTGATTTTTTCATTTTCCCAAGGTCAACGCCCATGTGTGGAAGTGCCCTATGCTCTGTGGTTCTGTGTTTTACATGGTTTGGGAAAGAGGATACACTTGTGAAGATTGGCTGTTGGCCATTGACATCCCGCCCATCAGCTTAACAAGGCTCCCTTGACTCCGTGGGCTGTCCTGCCTTTCTGGTTTTTAGACTTTTTTCGCCTGGCCCTTTTGCCCCGGGGGGGGGGCGAGAGATTTCTTTGTAGTGCTGATTTGCTCTCCCAGGTTGCTTGGTTGGCCAAAAAGGGCGTATGCGTTTTTTCCTGAATATATTCAGGAAAAAACGCATACGCCCTTTTTGGCCAACCGCATCATTGTCCACGTTCTGGCGCTTTTCATGTGCTATCGGGGCCATTCCGATGTACCCGTTGACATCCGTTTCCTGCAGTTCTGCCTTGCGTTCAGCGCCTCTTCGTAGCCTGACCTCAATATATTTGGGGGCGATAGTTATCGTTTAGAAGTCTGCAGGTTTGGGAAGTGCAGTGCCCCTGAGCTCCATTTCCCAAGTCGCTTTTTTGTGAGTGGGACGCAACACGGCTGGATGGCTTCACGCCCTATTGTCGATCCGGGGTGGCAGGCTGAACCGCTGGTGAATTCTTCTTCGTGATGGGAAATGAGAGTGACATGTGCCCGACCAAACACCTCCAGCGAGTCTCTCATTGGTTCCCCCTCTTGCAGTTCATCCTGCGGACAAATTGCAGACGGTACGAAAGAGGCATGGAAAGGCGCCGAGTCTCCAAGTGGGGAGATTGTTAGTAAGGGGGCCTGAATGGAGAACACGAGCACCAGGAGATGAAAACTGAGGTGAGTTTCAGAAAGCTTTCCCGATCCCACGGTGTAGCATCCGCTGGGTTTCCAATGAGTGCTTTCGCTGTCGGAAGATTGCGTTGAACCTGGAGAGTTGGGACCCATGGAATGGGGAGCACGCAGGATTCCTTTCAAGGGTCTGCATTTGCTTTCCCAACCTCACCAATCGTCTCAGCCCCAAGAGTGTCCAGCCTTATGTCTTCTGCCGCTGGGGCTGTAGATGTGGTCAATCCTGGTTGCATGCCAGTCCCTGAACGCATTTTGGAAGAATTTCTCTCTGTTTTGCCCTGCATGTTTCTTCTTTATGTTGGAAATGTATCCTCAGAATGGGTCTGAGCTGATTTTCCCTGCTGGTTTTAGGCCGCTTTACACACACTTGATGCACTTACACAGAGATATCAAGACTTAGCTTTGAAGATGCTTACTAGTCGGATAGATACTTGTGCGATGAACAGGGTCTGGTGAGTCCAGTTGATTGAGCAAGGAGTAGGTCGTGTCCATTCCATATTCGGTTTTCGGAAGGGTATCTGTGCTCATTTCAAACTCGAGTTTTATGCATCACCCCACCTCACCTTTCCCCTGAAGCAGGCATAAGTGTGTTTTCTAAAAGCGTGACTCTGTTCTGTTTGGGGATTCAGTGCATGGGGAGCGATTTTTACATTCCCTCGATAAGTGATATCATAAGTTTCTTTTTTTGTGGGACTTATTTCACTGAGGATGATCGTACCTAAATCCACTCAGGATGCTGCTACCAGCCTCATGACGTGGATTTCATGGCTGAGTGACACTCCATTGGACCTACGTAGCACCACTTGTCCACTTGTCCACTTGTCTTTGTCCACTTGTCCACTCGTCTTTGTCCACTTGGCTCTTTCCTGGGATATGAAACGTGTACCGGAGTGGAGGTTCTTGTCAAGACAGCAGCCCTCAACTTTGGGGTCCCTGTGTCTGGTTGATTTTTTCATTTTCCCAAGGTCAACGCCCATGTGTGGAAGTGCCCTATGCTCTGTGGTTCTGTGTTTTACATGGTTTGGGAAAGAGGATACACTTGTGAAGATTGGCTGTTGGCCATTGACATCCCGCCCATCAGCTTAACAAGGCTCCCTTGACTCCGTGGGCTGTCCTGCCTTTCTGGTTTTTAGACTTTTTTCGCCTGGCCCTTTTGCCCCGGGGGGGGGGGGCGAGAGATTTCTTTGTAGTGCTGATTTGCTCTCCCAGGTTGCTTGGTTGGCCAAAAAGGGCGTATGCGTTTTTTCCTGAATATATTCAGGAAAAAACGCATACGCCCTTTTTGGCCAACCACATCATTGTCCACGTTCTGGCGCTTTTCATGTGCTATCGGGGCCATTCCGATGTACCCGTTGACATCCGTTTCCTGCAGTTCTGCCTTGCGTTCAGCGCCTCTTCGTAGCCTGACCTCAATATATTTTGGGGCGATAGTTATCGTTTAGAACTCTGCAGGTTTGGGAAGTGCAGTGCCCCTGAGCTCCATTTCCCAAGTCGCTTTTTTGTGAGTGGGACGCAACACGGCTGGATGGCTTCACGCCCTATTGTCGATCCGGGGTGGCAGGCTGAACCTCTGGTGAATTCTTCTTCGTGATGGGAAATGAGAGTGACATGTGCCCGACCAAACACCTCCAGCGAGTCTCTCATTGGTTCCCCCTCTTGCAGTTCATCCTGCGGACAAATTGCAGACGGTACGAAAGAGGCATGGAAAGGCGCCGAGTCTCCAAGTGGGGAGATTGTTAGTAAGGGGGCCTGAATGGAGAACACGAGCACCAGGAGATGAAAACTGAGGTGAGTTTCAGAAAGCTTTCCCGATCCCACGGTGTAGCATCCGCTGGGTTTCCAATGAGTGCTTTCGCTGTCGGAAGATTGCGTTGAACCTGGAGAGTTGGGACCCATGGAATGGGGAGCACGCAGGATTCCTTTCAAGGGTCTGCATTTGCTTTCCCAACCTCACCAATCGTCTCAGCCCCAAGAGTGTCCAGCCTTATGTCTTCTGCCGCTGGGGCTGTAGATGTGGTCAATCCTGGTTGCATGCCAGTCCCTGAACGCATTTTGGAAGAATTTCTCTCTGTTTTGCCCTGCTTGTTTCTTCTTTATGTTGGAAATGTATCCTCAGAATGGGTCTGAGCTGATTTTCCCTGCTGGTTTTAGGCCGCTTTACACACACTTGATGCACTTACACAGAGATATCAAGACTTAGCTTTGAAGATGCTTACTAGTCGGATAGATACTTGTGCGATGAACAGGGTCTGGTGAGTCCAGTTGATTGAGCAAGGAGTAGGTCGTGTCCATTCCATATTCGGTTTTCGGAAGGGTATCTGTGCTCATTTCAAACTCGAGTTTTATGCGTCACCCAACCTCACCTTTCCCCTGAAGCAGGCATAAGTGTGTTTTCTAAAAGCGTGACTCTGTTCTGTTTGGGGATTCAGTGCATGGGGAGCGATTTTTACATTCCCTCGATAAGTGATATCATAAGTTTCTTTTTTTGTGGGACTTATTTCACTGAGGATGATCGTACCTAAATCCACTCAGGATGCTGCTACCAGCCTCATGACGTGGATTTCATGGCTGAGTGACACTCCATTGGACCTACGTAGCACCACTTGTCCACTTGTCCACTTGTCTTTGTCCACATGTCCACTCGTCTTTGTCCACTTGGCTCTTTCCTGGGATATGAAACGTGTACCGGAGTGGAGGTTCTTGTCAAGACAGCAGCCCTCAACTTTGGGGTCCCTGTGTCTGGTTGATTTTTTCATTTTCCCAAGGTCAACGCCCATGTGTGGAAGTGCCCTATGCTCTGTGGTTCTGTGTTTTCCATGGTTTGGGAAAGAGGATACACTTGTGAAGATTGGCTGTTGGCCATTGACATCCCGCCCATCACCTTAACAAGGCTGCCTTGACTCCGTGGCCTGTCCTGCCTTTCTAGTTTTTAGACTTTTTTCGCCTGGCCATTTTGCCCCGGGGTGGGGGGGGCGAGAGATATCTTTGTAGTGCTGATTTGCTCTCCCAGGTTGCTTGGTTGGCCAAAAAGGGCGTATGCGTTTTTTCCTGAATATATTCAGGAAAAAACGCATACGCCCTTTTTGGCCAACCGCATCATTGTCCACGTTCTGGCGCTTTTCATGTGCTATCGGGGCCATTCCGATGTACCCGTTGACATCCGTTTCCTGCAGTTCTGCCTTGCGTTCAGCGCCTCTTCGTAGCCTGACCTCAATATATTTGGGGGCGATAGTTATCGTTTAGAAGTCTGCAGGTTTGGGAAGTGCAGTGCCCCTGAGCTCCATTTCCCAAGTCGCTTTTTTGTGAGTGGGACGCAACACGGCTGGATGGCTTCACGCCCTATTGTCGATCCGGGGTGGCAGGCTGAACCGCTGGTGAATTCTTCTTCGTGATGGGAAATGAGAGTGACATGTGCCCGACCAAACACCTCCAGCGAGTCTCTCATTGGTTCCCCCTCTTGCAGTTCATCCTGCGGACAAATTGCAGACGGTACGAAAGAGGCATGGAAAGGCGCCGAGTCTCCAAGTGGGGAGATTGTTAGTAAGGGGGCCTGAATGGAGAACACGAGCACCAGGAGATGAAAACTGAGGTGAGTTTCAGAAAGCTTTCCCGATCCCACGGTGTAGCATCCGCTGGGTTTCCAATGAGTGCTTTCGCTGTCGGAAGATTGCGTTGAACCTGGAGAGTTGGGACCCATGGAATGGGGAGCACGCAGGATTCCTTTCAAGGGTCTGCATTTGCTTTCCCAACCTCACCAATCGTCTCAGCCCCAAGAGTGTCCAGCCTTATGTCTTCTGCCGCTGGGGCTGTAGATGTGGTCAATCCTGGTTGCATGCCAGTCCCTGAACGCATTTTGGAAGAATTTCTCTCTGTTTTGCCCTGCTTGTTTCTTCTTTGTGTTGGAAATGTATCCTCAGAATGGGTCTGAGCTGATTTTCCCTGCTGGTTTTAGGCCGCTTTACACACACTTGATGCACTTACACAGAGATATCAAGACTTAGCTTTTAAGATGCTTACTAGTCGGATAGATACTTGTGCGATGAACAGGGTCTGGTGAGTCCAGTTGATTGAGCAAGGAGTAGGTCGTGTCCATTCCATATTCGGTTTTCGGAAGGGTATCTGTGCTCATTTCAAACTCGAGTTTTATGCGTCACCCCACCTCACCTTTCCCCTGAAGCAGGCATAAGTGTGTTTTCTAAAAGCGTGACTCTGTTCTGTTTGGGGATTCAGTGCATGGGGAGCGATTTTTACATTCCCTCGATAAGTGATATCATAAGTTTCTTTTTTTGTGGGACTTATTTCACTGAGGATGATCGTACCTAAATCCACTCAGGATGCTGCTACCAGCCTCATGACGTGGATTTCATGGCTGAGTGACACTCCATTGGACCTACGTAGCACCACTTGTCCACTTGTCCACTTGTCTTTGTCCACTTGTCCACTCGTCTTTGTCCACTTGGCTCTTTCCTGGGATATGAAACGTGTACCGGAGTGGAGGTTCTTGTCAAGACAGCAGCCCTCAACTTTGGGGTCCCTGTGTCTGGTTGATTTTTTCATTTTCCCAAGGTCAACGCCCATGTGTGGAAGTGCCCTATGCTCTGTGGTTCTGTGTTTTCCATGGTTTGGGAAAGAGGATACACTTGTGAAGATTGGCTGTTGGCCATTGACATCCCGCCCATCAGCTTAACAAGGCTCCCTTGACTCCGTGGGCTGTCCTGCCTTTCTGGTTTTTAGACTTTTTTCGCCTGGCCCTTTTGCCCCGGGGGGGGCGAGAGATTTCTTTGTAGTGCTGATTTGCTCTCCCAGGTTGCTTGGTAGGCCAAAAAGGGCGTATGCGTTTTTTCCTGAATATATTCAGGAAAAAACGCATACGCCCTTTTTGGCCAACCGCATCATTGTCCACGTTCTGGCGCTTTTCATGTGCTATCGGGGCCATTCCGATGTACCCGTTGACATCCGTTTCCTGCAGTTCTGCCTTGCGTTCAGCGCCTCTTTGTAGCCTGACCTCAATATATTTTGGGGCGATAGTTATCGTTTAGAACTCTGCAGGTTTGGGAAGTGCAGTGCCCCTGAGCTCCATTTCCCAAGTCGCTTTTTTGTGAGTGGGACGCAACACGGCTGGATGGCTTCACGCCCTATTGTCGATCCGGGGTGGCAGGCTGAACCGCTGGTGAATTCTTCTTCGTGATGGGAAATGAGAGTGACATGTGCCCGACCAAACACCTCCAGCGAGTCTCTCATTGGTTCCCCCTCTTGCAGTTCATCCTGCGGACAAATTGCAGACGGTACGAAAGAGGCATGGAAAGGCGCCGAGTCTCCAAGTGGGGAGATTGTTAGTAAGGGGGCCTGAATGGAGAACACGAGCACCAGGAGATGAAAACTGAGGTGAGTTTCAGAAAGCTTTCCCGATCCCACGGTGTAGCATCCGCTGGGTTTCCAATGAGTGCTTTCGCTGTCGGAAGATTGCGTTGAACCTGGAGAGTTGGGACCCATGGAATGGGGAGCACGCAGGATTCCTTTCAAGGGTCTGCATTTGCTTTCCCAACCTCACCAATCGTCTCAGCCCCAAGAGTGTCCAGCCTTATGTCTTCTGCCGCTGGGGCTGTAGATGTGGTCAATCCTGGTTGCATGCCAGTCCCTGAACGCATTTTGGAAGAATTTCTCTCTGTTTTGCCCTGCTTGTTTCTTCTTTATGTTGGAAATGTATCCTCAGAATGGGTCTGAGCTGATTTTCCCTGCTGGTTTTAGGACGCTTTACACACACTTGATGCACTTACACAGAGATATCAAGACTTAGCTTTGAAGATGCTTACTAGTCGGATAGATACTTGTGCGATGAACAGGGTCTGGTGAGTCCAGTTGATTGAGCAAGGAGTAGGTCGTGTCCATTCCATATTCGGTTTTCAGAAGGGTATCTGTGCTCATTTCAAACTCGAGTTTTATGCGTCACCCCACCTCACCTTTCCCCTGAAGCAGGCATAAGTGTGTTTTCTAAAAGCGTGACTCTGTTGTGTTTGGGGATTCAGTGCATGGGGAGCGATTTTTACATTCCCTCGATAAGTGATATCATAAGTTTCTTTTTTTGTGGGACTTATTTCACTGAGGATGATCGTACCTAAATCCACTCAGGATGCTGCTACCAGCCTCATGACGTGGATTTCATGGCTGAGTGACACTCCATTGGACCTACGTAGCACCACTTGTCCACTTGTCCACTTGTCTTTGTCCACATGTCCACTCGTCTTTGTCCACTTGGCTCTTTCCTGGGATATGAAACGTGTACCGGAGTGGAGGTTCTTGTCAAGACAGCAGCCCTCAACTTTGGGGTCCCTGTGTCTGGTTGATTTTTTCATTTTCCCAAGGTCAACGCCCATGTGTGGAAGTGCCCTATGCTCTGTGGTTCTGTGATTTACATGGTTTGGGAAAGAGGATACACTTGTGAAGATTGGCTGTTGGCCATTGACATCCCGCCCATCAGCTTAACAAGGCTCCCTTGACTCCGTGGGCTGTCCTGCCTTTCTGGTTTTTAGACTTTTTTCGCCTGGCCCTTTTGCCCCGGGGGGGGCCGAGAGATTTCTTTGTAGTGCTGATTTGCTCTCCCAGGTTGCTTGGTTGGCCAAAAAGGGCGTATGCGTTTTTTCCTGAATATATTCAGGAAAAAACGCATACGCCCTTTTTGGCCAACCGCATCATTGTCCACGTTCTGGCGCTTTTCATGTGCTATCGGGGCCATTCCGATGTACCCGTTGACATCCGTTTCCTGCAGTTCTGCCTTGCGTTCAGCGCCTCTTCGTAGCCTGACCTCAATATATTTGGGGGCGATAGTTATCGTTTAGAACTCTGCAGGTTTGGGAAGTGCAGTGCCCCTGAGCTCCATTTCCCAAGTCGCTTTTTTGTGAGTGGGACGCAACACGGCTGGATGGCTTCACGCCCTATTGTCGATCCGGGGTGGCAGGCTGAACCGCTGGTGAATTCTTCTTCGTGATGGGAAATGAGAGTGACATGTGCCCGACCAAACACCTCCAGCGAGTCTCTCATTGGTTCCCCCTCTTGCATCCTGCGGACAAATTGCAGACGGTACGAAAGAGGCATGGAAAGGCGCCGAGTCTCCAAGTGGGGAGATTGTTAGTAAGGGGGCCTGAATGGAGAACACGAGCACCAGGAGATGAAAACTGAGGTGAGTTTCAGAAAGCTTTCCCGATCCCACGTTGTAGCATCCGCTGGGTTTCCAATGAGTGCTTTCGCTGTCGGAAGATTGCGTTGAACCTGGAGAGTTGGGACCCATGGAATGGGGAGCACGCAGGATTCCTTTCAAGGGTCTGCATTTGCTTTCCCAACCTCACCAATCGTCTCAGCCCCAAGAGTGTCCAGCCTTATGTCTTCTGCCGCTGGGGCTGTAGATGTGGTCAATCCTGGTTGCATGCCAGTCCCTGAACGCATTTTGGAAGAATTTCTCTCTGTTTTGCCCTGCTTGTTTCTTCTTTATGTTGGAAATGTATCCTCAGAATGGGTCTGAGCTGATTTTCCCTGCTGGTTTTAGGCCGCTTTACACACACTTGATGCACTTACACAGAGATATCAAGACTTAGCTTTGAAGATGCTTACTAGTCGGATAGATACTTGTGCGATGAACAGGGTCTGGTGAGTCCAGTTGATTGAGCAAGGAGTAGGTCGTGTCCATTCCATATTCGGTTTTCGGAAGGGTATCTGTGCTCATTTCAAACTCGAGTTTTATGCGTCACCCCACCTCACCTTTCCCCTGAAGCAGGCATAAGTGTGTTTTCTAAAAGCGTGACTCTGTTCTGTTTGGGGATTCAGTGCATGGGGAGCGATTTTTACATTCCCTCGATAAGTGATATCATAAGTTTCTTTTTTTGTGGGACTTATTTCACTGAGGATGATCGTACCTAAATCCACTCAGGATGCTGCTACCAGCCTCATGACGTGGATTTCATGGCTGAGTGACACTCCATTGGACCTACGTAGCACCACTTGTCCACTTGTCCACTTGTCTTTGTCCACTTGTCCACTCGTCTTTGTCCACTTGGCTCTTTCCTGGGATATGAAACGTGTACCGGAGTGGAGGTTCTTGTCAAGACAGCAGCCCTCAACTTTGGGGTCCCTGTGTCTGGTTGATTTTTTCATTTTCCCAAGGTCAACGCCCATGTGTGGAAGTGCCCTATGCTCTGTGGTTCTGTGTTTTACATGGTTTGGGAAAGAGGATACACTTGTGAAGATTGGCTGTTGGCCATTGACATCCCGCCCATCAGCTTAACAAGGCTCCCTTGACTCCGTGGGCTGTCCTGCCTTTCTGGTTTTTAGACTTTTTTCGCCTGGCCCTTTTGCCCCGGGGGGGGGGCGAGAGATTTCTTTGTAGTGCTGATTTGCTCTCCCAGGTTGCTTGGTTGGCCAAAAAGGGCGTATGCGTTTTTTCCTGAATATATTCAGGAAAAAACGCATACGCCCTTTTTGGCCAACCGCATCATTGTCCACGTTCTGGCGCTTTTCATGTGCTATCAGGGCCATTCCGATGTACCCGTTGACATCCGTTTCCTGCAGTTCTGCCTTGCGTTCAGCGCCTCTTTGTAGCCTGACCTCAATATATTTTGGGGCGATAGTTATCGTTTAGAACTCTGCAGGTTTGGGAAGTGCAGTGCCCCTGAGCTCCATTTCCCAAGTCGCTTTTTTGTGAGTGGGACGCAACACGGCTGGATGGCTTCACGCCCTATTGTCGATCCGGGGTGGCAGGCTGAACCGCTGGTGAATTCTTCTTCGTGATGGGAAATGAGAGTGACATGTGCCCGACCAAACACCTCCAGCGAGTCTCTCATTGGTTCCCCCTCTTGCAGTTCATCCTGCGGACAAATTGCAGACGGTACGAAAGAGGCATGGAAAGGCGCCGAGTCTCCAAGTGGGGAGATTGTTAGTAAGGGGGCCTGAATGGAGAACACGAGCACCAGGAGATGAAAACTGAGGTGAGTTTCAGAAAGCTTTCCCGATCCCACGGTGTAGCATCCGCTGGGTTTCCAATGAGTGCTTTCGCTGTCGGAAGATTGCGTTGAACCTGGAGAGTTGGGACCCATGGAATGGGGAGCACGCAGGATTCCTTTCAAGGGTCTGCATTTGCTTTCCCAACCTCACCAATCGTCTCAGCCCCAAGAGTGTCCAGCCTTATGTCTTCTGCCGCTGGGGCTGTAGATGTGGTCAATCCTGGTTGCATGCCAGTCCCTGAACGCATTTTGGAAGAATTTCTCTCTGTTTTGCCCTGCTTGTTTCTTCTTTATGTTGGAAATGTATCCTCAGAATGGGTCTGAGCTGATTTTCCCTGCTGGTTTTAGGCCGCTTTACACACACTTGATGCACTTACACAGAGATATCAAGACTTAGCTTTGAAGATGCTTACTAGTCGGATAGATACTTGTGCGATGAACAGGGTCTGGTGAGTCCAGTTGATTGAGCAAGGAGTAGGTCGTGTCCATTCCATATTCGGTTTTCAGAAGGGTATCTGTGCTCATTTCAAACTCGAGTTTTATGCGTCACCCCACCTCACCTTTCCCCTGAAGCAGGCATAAGTGTGTTTTCTAAAAGCGTGACTCTGTTGTGTTTGGGGATTCAGTGCATGGGGAGCGATTTTTACATTCCCTCGATAAGTGATATCATAAGTTTCTTTTTTTGTGGGACTTATTTCACTGAGGATGATCGTACCTAAATCCACTCAGGATGCTGCTACCAGCCTCATGACGTGGATTTCATGGCTGAGTGACACTCCATTGGACCTACGTAGCACCACTTGTCCACTTGTCCACTTGTCTTTGTCCACATGTCCACTCGTCTTTGTCCACTTGGCTCTTTCCTGGGATATGAAACGTGTACCGGAGTGGAGGTTCTTGTCAAGACAGCAGCCCTCAACTTTGGGGTCCCTGTGTCTGGTTGATTTTTTCATTTTCCCAAGGTCAACGCCCATGTGTGGAAGTGCCCTATGCTCTGTGGTTCTGTGTTTTACATGGTTTGGGAAAGAGGATACACTTGTGAAGATTGGCTGTTGGCCATTGACATCCCGCCCATCAGCTTAACAAGGCTCCCTTGACTCCGTGGGCTGTCATGCCTTTCTGGTTTTTAGACTTTTTTCGCCTGGCCCTTTTGCCCCGGGGGGGGGCCGAGAGATTTCTTTGTAGTGCTGATTTGCTCTCCCAGGTTGCTTGGTTGGCCAAAAAGGGCGTATGCGTTTTTTCCTGAATATATTCAGGAAAAAACGCATACGCCCTTTTTGGCCAACCGCATCATTGTCCACGTTCTGGCGCTTTTCATGTGCTATCGGGGCCATTCCGATGTACCCGTTGACATCCGTTTCCTGCAGTTCTGCCTTGCGTTCAGCGCCTCTTCGTAGCCTGACCTCAATATATTTTGGGGCGATAGTTATCGTTTAGAAGTCTGCAGGTTTGGGAAGTGCAGTGCCCCTGAGCTCCATTTCCCAAGTCGCTTTTTTGTGAGTGGGACGCAACACGGCTGGATGGCTTCACGCCCTATTGTCGATCCGGGGTGGCAGGCTGAACCGCTGGTGAATTCTTCTTCGTGATGGGAAATGAGAGTGACATGTGCCCGACCAAACACCTCCAGCGAGTCTCTCATTGGTTCCCCCTCTTGCAGTTCATCCTGCGGACAAATTGCAGACGGTACGAAAGAGGCATGGAAAGGCGCCGAGTCTCCAAGTGGGGAGATTGTTAGTAAGGGGGCCTGAATGGAGAACACGAGCACCAGGAGATGAAAACTGAGGTGAGTTTCAGAAAGCTTTCCCGATCCCACGGTGTAGCATCCGCTGGGTTTCCAATGAGTGCTTTCGCTGTCGGAAGATTGCGTTGAACCTGGAGAGTTGGGACCCATGGAATGGGGAGCACGCAGGATTCCTTTCAAGGGTCTGCATTTGCTTTCCCAACCTCACCAATCGTCTCAGCCCCAAGAGTGTCCAGCCTTATGTCTTCTGCCGCTGGGGCTGTAGATGTGGTCAATCCTGGTTGCATGCCAGTCCCTGAACGCATTTTGGAAGAATTTCTCTCTGTTTTGCCCTGCTTGTTTCTTCTTTATGTTGGAAATGTATCCTCAGAATGGGTCTGAGCTGATTTTCCCTGCTGGTTTTAGGCCGCTTTACACACACTTGATGCACTTACACAGAGATATCAAGACTTAGCTTTGAAGATGCTTACTAGTCGGATAGATACTTGTGCGATGAAGAGGGTCTGGTGAGTCCAGTTGATTGAGCAAGGAGTAGGTCGTGTCCATTCCATATTCGGTTTTCGGAAGGGTATCTGTGCTCATTTCAAACTCGAGTTTTATGCGTCACCCCACCTCACCTTTCCCCTGAAGCAAGCATAAGTGTGTTTTCTAAAAGCGTGACTCTGTTCTGTTTGGGGATTCAGTGCATGGGGAGCGATTTTTACATTCCCTCGATAAGTGATATCATAAGTTTCTTTTTTTGTGGGACTTATTTCACTGAGGATGATCGTACCTAAATCCACTCAGGATGCTGCTACCAGCCTCATGACGTGGATTTCATGGCTGAGTGACACTCCATTGGACCTACGTTGCACCACTTGTCCACTTGTCCACTTGTCTTTGTCCACATGTCCACTCGTCTTTGTCCACTTGGTTCTTTCCTGGGATATGAAACGTGTACCGGAGTGGAGGTTCTTGTCAAGACAGCAGCCCTCAACTTTGGGGTCCCTGTGTCTGGTTGATTTTTTCATTTTCCCAAGGTCAACGCCCATGTGTGGAAGTGCCCTATGCTCTGTGGTTCTGTGTTTTCCATGGTTTGGGAAAGAGGATACACTTGTGAAGATTGGCTGTTGGCCATTGACATCCCGCCCATCACCTTAACAAGGCTGCCTTGACTCCGTGGGCTGTCCTGCCTTTCTGGTTTTTAGACTTTTTTCGCCTGGCCCTTTTGCCCCGGGGGGGGGCGAGAGATTTCTTTGTAGTGCTGATTTGCTCTCCCAGGTTGCTTGGTTGGCCAAAAAGGGCGTATGCGTTTTTTCCTGAATATATTCAGGAAAAAACGCATACGCCCTTTTTGGCCAACCGCATCATTGTCCACGTTCTGGCGCTTTTCATGTGCTATCGGGGCCATTCCGATGTACCCGTTGACATCCGTTTCCTGCAGTTCTGCCTTGCGTTCAGCGCCTCTTTGTAGCCTGACCTCAATATATTTTGGGGCGATAGTTATCGTTTAGAACTCTGCAGGTTTGGGAAGTGCAGGGCCCCTGAGCTCCATTTCCCAAGTCGCTTTTTTGTGAGTGGGACGCAACACGGCTGGATGGCTTCACGCCCTATTGTCGATCCGGGGTGGCAGGCTGAACCGCTGGTGAATTCTTCTTCGTGATGGGAAATGAGAGTGACATGTGCCCGACCAAACACCTCCAGCGAGTCTCTCATTGGTTCCCCCTCTTGCAGTTCATCCTGCGGACAAATTGCAGACGGTACGAAAGAGGCATGGAAAGGCGCCGAGTCTCCAAGTGGGGAGATTGTTAGTAAGGGGGCCTGAATGGAGAACACGAGCACCAGGAGATGAAAACTGAGGTGAGTTTCAGAAAGCTTTCCCGATCCCACGGTGTAGCATCCGCTGGGTTTCCAATGAGTGCTTTCGCTGTCGGAAGATTGCGTTGAACCTGGAGAGTTGGGACCCATGGAATGGGGAGCACGCAGGATTCCTTTCAAGGGTCTGCATTTGCTTTCCCAACCTCACCAATCGTCTCAGCCCCAAGAGTGTCCAGCCTTATGTCTTCTGCCGCTGGGGCTGTAGATGTGGTCAATCCTGGTTGCATGCCAGTCCCTGAACGCATTTTGGAAGAATTTCTCTCTGTTTTGCCCTGCTTGTTTCTTCTTTATGTTGGAAATGTATCCTCAGAATGGGTCTGAGCTGATTTTCCCTGCTGGTTTTAGGCCGCTTTACACACACTTGATGCACTTACACAGAGATATCAAGACTTAGCTTTGAAGATGCTTACTAGTCGGATAGATACTTGTGCGATGAACAGGGTCTGGTGAGTCCAGTTGATTGAGCAAGGAGTAGGTCGTGTCCATTCCATATTCGGTTTTCGGAAGGGTATCTGTGCTCATTTCAAACTCGACTTTTATGCGTCACCCCACCTCACCTTTCCCCTGAAGCAGGCATAAGTGTGTTTTCTAAAAGCGTGACTCTGTTCTGTTTGGGGATTCAGTGCATGGGGAGCGATTTTTACATTCCCTCGATAAGTGATATCATAAGTTTCTTTTTTTGTGGGACTTATTTCACTGAGGATGATCGTACCTAAATCCACTCAGGATGCTGCTACCAGCCTCATGACGTGGATTTCATGGCTGAGTGACACTCCATTGGACCTACGTAGCACCACTTGTCCACTTGTCTTTGTCCACTTGTCCACTTGGCTCTTTCCTGGGATATGAAACGTGTACCGGAGTGGAGGTTCTTGTGAAGACAGCAGCCCTCAACTTTGGGGTCCCTGTGTCTGGTTGATTTTTTCATTTTCCCAAGGTCAACGCCCATGTGTGGAAGTGCCCTATGCTCTGTGGTTCTGTGTTTTACATGGTTTGGGAAAGAGGATACACTTGTGAAGATTGGCTGTTGGCCATTGACATCCCGCCCATCAGCTTAACAAGGCTCCCTTGACTCCGTGGCCTGTCCTGCCTTTCTGGTTTTTAGACTTTTTTCGCCTGGCCCTTTTGCCCCGGGGGGGTGGGCGAGAGATTTCTTTGTAGTGCTGATTTGCTCTCCCAGGTTGCTTGGTTGGCCAAAAAGGGCGTATGCGTTTTTTCCTGAATATATTCAGGAAAAAACGCATACGCCCTTTTTGGCCAACCGCATCATTGTCCACGTTCTGGCGCTTTTCATGTGCTATCGGGGCCATTCCGATGTACCCGTTGACATCCGTTTCCTGCAGTTCTGCCTTGCGTTCAGCGCCTCTTCGTAGCCTGACCTCAATATATTTTGGGGCGATAGTTATCGTTTAGAAGTCTGCAGGTTTGGGAAGTGCAGTGCCCCTGAGCTCCATTTCCCAAGTCGCTTTTTTGTGAGTGGGACGCAACACGGCTGGATGGCTTCACGCCCTATTGTCGATCCGGGGTGGCAGGCTGAACCGCTGGTGAATTCTTCTTCGTGATGGGAAATGAGAGTGACATGTGCCCGACCAAACACCTCCAGCGAGTCTCTCATTGGTTCCCCCTCTTGCAGTTCATCCTGCGGACAAATTGCAGACGGTACGAAAGAGGCATGGAAAGGCGCCGAGTCTCCAAGTGGGGAGATTGTTAGTAAGGGGGCCTGAATGGAGAACACGAGCACCAGGAGATGAAAACTGAGGTGAGTTTCAGAAAGCTTTCCCGATCCCACGGTGTAGCATCCGCTGGGTTTCCAATGAGTGCTTTCGCTGTCGGAAGATTGCGTTGAACCTGGAGAGTTGGGACCCATGGAATGGGGAGCACGCAGGATTCCTTTCAAGGGTCTGCATTTGCTTTCCCAACCTCACCAATCGTCTCAGCCCCAAGAGTGTCCAGCCTTATGTCTTCTGCCGCTGGGGCTGTAGATGTGGTCAATCCTGGTTGCATGCCAGTCCCTGAACGCATTTTGGAAGAATTTCTCTCTGTTTTGCCCTGCTTGTTTCTTCTTTATGTTGGAAATGTATCCTCAGAATGGGTCTGAGCTGATTTTCCCTGCTGGTTTTAGGCCGCTTTACACACACTTGATGCACTTACACAGAGATATCAAGACTTAGCTTTGAAGATGCTTACTAGTCGGATAGATACTTGTGCGATGAACAGGGTCTGGTGAGTCCAGTTGATTGAGCAAGGAGTAGGTCGTGTCCATTCCATATTCGGTTTTCGGAAGGGTATCTGTGCTCATTTCAAACTCGACTTTTATGCGTCACCCCACCTCACCTTTCCCCTGAAGCAGGCATAAGTGTGTTTTCTAAAAGCGTGACTCTGTTCTGTTTGGGGATTCAGTGCATGGGGAGCGATTTTTACATTCCCTCGATAAGTGATATCATAAGTTTCTTTTTTTGTGGGACTTATTTCACTGAGGATGATCGTACCTAAATCCACTCAGGATGCTGCTACCAGCCTCATGACGTGGATTTCATGGCTGAGTGACACTCCATTGGACCTACGTAGCACCACTTCTGCACTTGTCCACTTGTCTTTGTCCACTTGTCCACTCGTCTTTGTCCACTTGGCTCTTTCCTGGGATATGAAACGTGTACCGGAGTGGAGGTTCTTGTCACGACAGCAGCCCTCAACTTTGGGGTCCCTGTGTCTGGTTGATTTTTTCATTTTCCCAAGGTCAATGCCCATGTGTGGAAGTGCCCTATGCTCTGTGGTTCTGCGTTTTCCATGGTTTGGGAAAGAGGATAGACTTGTGAAGATTGGCTGTTGGCCATTGACATCCCGCCCATCAGCTTAACAAGGCTCCCTTGACTCCGTGGGCTGTCCTGCCTTTCTGGTTTTTAGACTTTTTTCGCCTGGCCCTTTTGCCACGGGGGGGGGGCGAGAGATTTCTTTGTAGTGCTGATTTGCTCTCCCAGGTTGCTTGGTTGGCCAAAAAGGGCGTATGCGTTTTTTCCTGAATATATTCAGGAAAAAACGCATACGCCCTTTTTGGCCAACCGCATCATTGTCCACGTTCTGGCGCTTTTCATGTGCTATCGGGGCCATTCCGATGTACCCGTTGACATCCGTTTCCTGCAGTTCTGCCTTGCGTTCAGCTCCTCTTCGTAGCCTGACCTCAATATATTTTGGGGCGATAGTTATCGTTTAGAACTCTGCAGGTTTGGGAAGTGCAGTGCCCCTGAGCTCCATTTCCCAAGTCGCTTTTTTGTGAGTGGGACGCAACACGGCTGGATGGCTTCACGCCCTATTGTCGATCCGGGGTGGCAGGCTGAACCGCTGGTGAATTCTTCTTCGTGATGGGAAATGAGAGTGACATGTGCCCGACCAAACACCTCCAGCGAGTCTCTCATTGGTTCCCCCTCTTGCAGTTCATCCTGCGGACAAATTGCAGACGGTACGAAAGAGGCATGGAAAGGCGCCGAGTCTCCAAGTGGGGAGATTGTTAGTAAGGGGGCCTGAATGGAGAACACGAGCACCAGGAGATGAAAACTGAGGTGAGTTTCAGAAAGCTTTCCCGATCCCACGGTGTAGCATCCGCTGGGTTTCCAATGAGTGCTTTCGCTGTCGGAAGATTGCGTTGAACCTGGAGAGTTGGGACCCATGGAATGGGGAGCACGCAGGATTCCTTTCAAGGTCTGCATTTGCTTTCCCAACCTCACCAATCGTCTCAGCCCCAAGAGTGTCCAGCCTTATGTCTTCTGCCGCTGGGGCTGTAGATGTGGTCAATCCTGGTTGCATGCCAGTCCCTGAACGCATTTTGGAAGAATTTCTCTCTGTTTTGCCCTGCTTGTTTCTTCTTTATGTTGGAAATGTATCCTCAGAATGGGTCTGAGCTGATTTTCCCTGCTGGTTTTAGGCCGCTTTACACACACTTGATGCACTTACACAGAGATATCAAGACTTAGCTTTGAAGATGCTTACTAGTCGGATAGATACTTGTGCGATGAAGAGGGTCTGGTGAGTCCAGTTGATTGAGCAAGGAGTAGGTCGTGTCCATTCCATATTCGGTTTTCGGAAGGGTATCTGTGCTCATTTCAAACTCGAGTTTTATGCGTCACCCCACCTCACCTTTCCCCTGAAGCAGGCAGAAGTGTGTTTTCTAAAAGCGTGACTCTGTTCTGTTTGGGGATTCAGTGCATGGGGAGCGATTTTTACATTCCCTCGATAAGTGATATCATAAGTTTCTTTTTTTGTGGGACTTATTTCACTGAGGATGATCATACCTAAATCCACTCAGGATGCTGCTACCAGCCTCATGACGTGGATTTCATGGCTGAGTGACACTCCATTGGACCTACGTTGCACCACTTGTCCACTTGTCCACTTGTCTTTGTCCACTTGTCCACTCGTCTTTGTCCACTTGGCTCTTTCCTGGGATATGAAACGTGTACCGGAGTGGAGGTTCTTGTCAAGACAGCAGCCCTCAACTTTGGGGTCCCTGTGTCTGGTTGATTTTTTCATTTTCCCAAGGTCAACGCCCATGTGTGGAAGTGCCCTATGCTCTGTGGTTCTGTGTTTTACATGGTTTGGGAAAGAGGATACACTTGTGAAGATTGGCTGTTGGCCATTGACATCCCGCCCATCAGCTTAACAAGGCTCCCTTGACTCCGTGGCCTGTCCTGCCTTTCTGGTTTTTAGACTTTTTTCGCCTGGCCCTTTTGCCCCGGGGGGGGGGCGAGAGATTTCTTTGTAGTGCTGATTTGCTCTCCCAGGTTGCTTGGTTGGCCAAAAAGGGCGTATGCGTTTTTTCCTGAATATATTCAGGAAAAAACGCATACGCCCTTTTTGGCCAACCGCATCATTGTCCACGTTCTGGCGCTTTTCATGTGCTATCGGGGCCATTCCGATCTACCCGTTGACATCCGTTTCCTGCAGTTCTGCCTTGCGTTCAGCGCCTCTTCGTAGCCTGACCTCAATATATTTTGGGGCGATAGTTATCGTTTAGAACTCTGCAGGTTTGGGAAGTGCAGGGCCCCTGAGCTCCATTTCCCAAGTCGCTTTTTTGTGAGTGGGACGCAACACGGCTGGATGGCTTCACGCCCTATTGTCGATCCGGGGTGGCAGGCTGAACCGCTGGTGAATTCTTCTTCGTGATGGGAAATGAGAGTGACATGTGCCCGACCAAACACCTCCAGCGAGTCTCTCATTGGTTCCCCCTCTTGCAGTTCATCCTGCGGACAAATTGCAGACGGTACGAAAGAGGCATGGAAAGGCGCCGAGTCTCCAAGTGGGGAGATTGTTAGTAAGGGGGCCTGAATGGAGAACACGAGCACCAGGAGATGAAAACTGAGGTGAGTTTCAGAAAGCTTTCCCGATCCCACGGTGTAGCATCCGCTGGGTTTCCAATGAGTGCTTTCGCTGTCGGAAGATTGCGTTGAACCTGGAGAGTTGGGACCCATGGAATGGGGAGCACGCAGGATTCCTTTCAAGGGTCTGCATTTGCTTTCCCAACCTCACCAATCGTCTCAGCCCCAAGAGTGTCCAGCCTTATGTCTTCTGCCGCTGGGGCTGTAGATGTGGTCAATCCTGGTTGCATGCCAGTCCCTGAACGCATTTTGGAAGAATTTCTCTCTGTTTTGCCCTGCTTGTTTCTTCTTTATGTTGGAAATGTATCCTCAGAATGGGTCTGAGCTGATTTTCCCTGCTGGTTTTAGGCCGCTTTACACACACTTGATGCACTTACACAGAGATATCAAGACTTAGCTTTGAAGATGCTTACTAGTCGGATAGATACTTGTGCGATGAACAGGGTCTGGTGAGTCCAGTTGATTGAGCAAGGAGTAGGTCGTGTCCATTCCATATTCGGTTTTCGGAAGGGTATCTGTGCTCATTTCAAACTCGAGTTTTATGCGTCACCCCACCTCACCTTTCCCCTGAAGCAGGCATAAGTGTGTTTTCTAAAAGCGTGACTCTGTTCTGTTTGGGGATTCAGTGCATGGGGAGCGATTTTTACATTCCCTCGATAAGTGATATCATAAGTTTCTTTTTTTGTGGGACTTATTTCACTGAGGATGATCGTACCTAAATCCACTCAGGATGCTGCTACCAGCCTCATGACGTGGATTTCATGGCTGAGTGACACTCCATTGGACCTACGTAGCACCACTTGTCCACTTGTCCACTTGTCTTTGTCCACTTGTCCACTCGTCTTTGTCCACTTGGCTCTTTCCTGGGATATGAAACGTGTACCGGAGTGGAGGTTCTTGTCAAGACAGCAGCCCTCAACTTTGGGGTCCCTGTGTCTGGTTGATTTTTTCATTTTCCCAAGGTCAACGCCCATGTGTGGAAGTGCCCTATGCTCTGTGGTTCTGTGTTTTACATGGTTTGGGAAAGAGGATACACTTGTGAAGATTGGCTGTTGGCCATTGACATCCCGCCCATCAGCTTAACAAGGCTCCCTTGACTCCGTGGGCTGTCCTGCCTTTCTGGTTTTTAGACTTTTTTCGCCTGGCCCTTTTGCCCCGGGGGGGGGGGCGAGAGATTTCTTTGTAGTGCTGATTTGCTCTCCCAGGTTGCTTGGTTGGCCAAAAAGGGCGTATGCGTTTTTTCCTGAATATATTCAGGAAAAAACGCATACGCCCTTTTTGGCCAACCGCATCATTGTCCACGTTCTGGCGCTTTTCATGTGCTATCGGGGCCATTCCGATGTACCCGTTGACATCCGTTTCCTGCAGTTCTGCCTTGCGTTCAGCGCCTCTTCGTAGCCTGACCTCAATATATTTTGGGGCGATAGTTATCGTTTAGAAGTCTGCAGGTTTGGGAAGTGCAGTGCCCCTGAGCTCCATTTCCCAAGTCGCTTTTTTGTGAGTGGGACGCAACACGGCTGGATGGCTTCACGCCCTATTGTCGATCCGGGGTGGCAGGCTGAACCGCTGGTGAATTCTTCTTCGTGATGGGAAATGAGAGTGACATGTGCCCGACCAAACACCTCCAGCGAGTCTCTCATTGGTTCCCCCTCTTGCAGTTCATCCTGCGGACAAATTGCAGACGGTACGAAAGAGGCATGGAAAGGCGCCGAGTCTCCAAGTGGGGAGATTGTTAGTAAGGGGGCCTGAATGGAGAACACGAGCACCAGGAGATGAAAACTGAGGTGAGTTTCAGAAAGCTTTCCCGATCCCACGGTGTAGCATCCGCTGGGTTTCCAATGAGTGCTTTCGCTGTCGGAAGATTGCGTTGAACCTGGAGAGTTGGGACCCATGGAATGGGGAGCACGCAGGATTCCTTTCAAGGGTCTGCATTTGCTTTCCCAACCTCACGAATCGTCTCAGCCCCAAGAGTGTCCAGCCTTATGTCTTCTGCCGCTGGGGCTGTAGATGTGGTCAATCCTGGTTGCATGCCAGTCCCTGAACGCATTTTGGAAGAATTTCTCTCTGTTTTGCCCTGCTTGTTTCTTCTTTATGTTGGAAATGTATCCTCAGAATGGGTCTGAGCTAATTTTCCCTGCTGGTTTTAGGCCGCTTTACACACACTTGATGCACTTACACAGAGATATCAAGACTTAGCTTTGAAGATGCTTACTAGTCGGATAGATACTTGTGCGATGAAGAGGGTCTGGTGAGTCCAGTTGATTGAGCAAGGAGTAGGTCGTGTCCATTCCATATTCGGTTTTCGGAAGGGTATCTGTGCTCATTTCAAACTCGAGTTTTATGCGTCACCCCACCTCACCTTTCCCCTGAAGCAGGCATAAGTGTGTTTTCTAAAAGCGTGACTCTGTTCTGTTTGGGGATTCAGTGCATGGGGAGCGATTTTTACATTCCCTCGATAAGTGATATCATAAGTTTCTTTTTTTGTGGGACTTATTTCACTGAGGATGATCGTACCTAAATCCACTCAGGATGCTGCTACCAGCCTCATGACGTGGATTTCATGGCTGAGTGACACTCCATTGGACCTACGTTGCACCACTTGTCCACTTGTCCACTTGTCTTTGTCCACTTGTCCACTCGTCTTTGTCCACTTGGCTCTTTCCTGGGATATGAAACGTGTACCGGAGTGGAGGTTCTTGTCAAGACAGCAGCCCTCAACTTTGGGGTCCCTGTGTCTGGTTGATTTTTTCATTTTCCCAAGGTCAACGCCCATGTGTGGAAGTGCCCTATGCTCTGTGGTTCTGTGTTTTACATGGTTTGGGAAAGAGGATACACTTGTGAAGATTGGCTGTTGGCCATTGACATCCCGCCCATCAGCTTAACAAGGCTCCCTTGACTCCGTGGCCTGTCCTGCCTTTCTGGTTTTTAGACTTTTTTCGCCTGGCCCTTTTGCCCCGGGGGGGGGGCGAGAGATTTCTTTGTAGTGCTGATTTGCTCTCCCAGGTTGCTTGGTTGGCCAAAAAGGGCGTATGCGTTTTTTCCTGAATATATTCAGGAAAAAACGCATACGCCCTTTTTGGCCAACCGCATCATTGTCCACGTTCTGGCGCTTTTCATGTGCTATCGGGGCCATTCCGATCTACCCGTTGACATCCGTTTCCTGCAGTTCTGCCTTGCGTTCAGCGCCTCTTCGTAGCCTGACCTCAATATATTTTGGGGCGATAGTTATCGTTTAGAACTCTGCAGGTTTGGGAAGTGCAGGGCCCCTGAGCTCCATTTCCCAAGTCGCTTTATTGTGAGTGGGACGCAACACGGCTGGATGGCTTCACGCCCTATTGTCGATCCGGGGTGGCAGGCTGAACCGCTGGTGAATTCTTCTTCGTGATGGGAAATGAGAGTGACATGTGCCCGACCAAACACCTCCAGCGAGTCTCTCATTGGTTCCCCCTCTTGCAGTTCATCCTGCGGACAAATTGCAGACGGTACGAAAGAGGCATGGAAAGGCGCCGAGTCTCCAAGTGGGGAGATTGTTAGTAAGGGGGCCTGAATGGAGAACACGAGCACCAGGAGATGAAAACTGAGGTGAGTTTCAGAAAGCTTTCCCGATCCCACGGTGTAGCATCCGCTGGGTTTCCAATGAGTGCTTTCGCTGTCGGAAGATTGCGTTGAACCTGGAGAGTTGGGACCCATGGAATGGGGAGCACGCAGGATTCCTTTCAAGGGTCTGCATTTGCTTTCCCAACCTCACCAATCGTCTCAGCCCCAAGAGTGTCCAGCCTTATGTCTTCTGCCGCTGGGGCTGTAGATGTGGTCAATCCTGGTTGCATGCCAGTCCCTGAACGCATTTTGGAAGAATTTCTCTCTGTTTTGCCCTGCTTGTTTCTTCTTTATGTTGGAAATGTATCCTCAGAATGGGTCTGAGCTGATTTTCCCTGCTGGTTTTAGGCCGCTTTACACACACTTGATGCACTTACACAGAGATATCAAGACTTAGCTTTGAAGATGCTTACTAGTCGGATAGATACTTGTGCGATGAACAGGGTCTGGTGAGTCCAGTTGATTGAGCAAGGAGTAGGTCGTGTCCATTCCATATTCGGTTTTCGGAAGGGTATCTGTGCTCATTTCAAACTCGAGTTTTATGCGTCACCCCACCTCACCTTTCCCCTGAAGCAGGCATAAGTGTGTTTTCTAAAAGCGTGACTCTGTTCTGTTTGGGGATTCAGTGCATGGGGAGCGATTTTTACATTCCCTCGATAAGTGATATCATAAGTTTCTTTTTTTGTGGGACTTATTTCACTGAGGATGATCGTACCTAAATCCACTCAGGATGCTGCTACCAGCCTCATGACGTGGATTTCATGGCTGAGTGACACTCCATTGGACCTACGTAGCACCACTTGTCCACTTGTCCACTTGTCTTTGTCCACTTGTCCACTTGGCTCTTTCCTGGGATATGAAACGTGTACCGGAGTGGAGGTTCTTGTCAAGACAGCAGCCCTCAACTTTGGGGTCCCTGTGTCTGGTTGATTTTTTCATTTTCCCAAGGTCAACGCCCATGGGTGGAAGTGCCCTATGCTCTGTGGTTCTG
This sequence comes from Kogia breviceps, assembly GCF_026419965.1. Lineage (NCBI taxonomy): Eukaryota > Metazoa > Chordata > Mammalia > Artiodactyla > Physeteridae > Kogia > Kogia breviceps. Next base: position 78,942,996 of record NC_081317.1, read on the forward strand.
TGTTTTCCATGGTTTGGGAAAGAGGATACACTTGTGAAGATTGGCTGTTGGCCATTGACATCCCGCCCATCAGCTTAACAAGGCTCCCTTGACTCCGTGGGCTGTCCTGCCTTTCTGGTTTTTAGACTTTTTTTGCCTGGCCCTTTTGCCCCGGGGGGGGGGCGAGAGATTTCTTTGTAGTGCTTATTTGCTCTCCCAGGTTGCTTGGTTGGCCAAAAAGGGCGTATGCGTTTTTTCCTGAATATATTCAGGAAAAAACGCATACGCCCTTTTTGGCCAACCGCATCATTGTCCACGTTCTGGCGCTTTTCATGTGCTATCGGGGCCATTCCGATGTACCCGTTGACATCCGTTTCCTGCAGTTCTGCCTTGCGTTCAGCGCCTCTTCGTAGCCTGACCTCAATATATTTTGGGGGGATAGTTATCGTTTAGAACTCTGCAGGTTTGGGAAGTGCAGTGCCCCTGAGCTCCATTTCCCAAGTCGCTTTTTTGTGAGTGGGACGCAACACGGCTGGATGGCTTCACGCCCTATTGTCGATCCGGGGTGGCAGGCTGAACCGCTGGTGAATTCTTCTTCGTGATGGGAAATGAGAGTGACATGTGCCCGACCAAACACCTCCAGCGAGTCTCTCATTGGTTCCCCCTCTTGCAGTTCATCCTGCGGACAAATTGCAGACGGTACGAAAGAGGCATGGAAAGGCGCCGAGTCTCCAAGTGGGGAGATTGTTAGTAAGGGGGCCTGAATGGAGAACACGAGCACCAGGAGATGAAAACTGAGGTGAGTTTCAGAAAGCTTTCCCGATCCCACGGTGTAGCATCCGCTGGGTTTCCAATGAGTGCTTTCGCTGTCGGAAGATTGCGTTGAACCTGGAGAGTTGGGACCCATGGAATGGGGAGCACGCAGGATTCCTTTCAAGGGTCTGCATTTGCTTTCCCAACCTCACCAATCGTCTCAGCCCCAAGAGTGTCCAGCCTTATGTCTTCTGCCGCTGGGGCTGTAGATGTGGTCAATCCTGGTTGCATGCCAGTCCCTGAACGCATTTTGGAAGAATTTCTCTCTGTTTTGCCCTGCTTGTTTCTTCTTTATGTTGGAAATGTATCCTCAGAATGGGTCTGAGCTGATTTTCCCTGCTGGTTTTAGGCCGCTTTACACACACTTGATGCACTTACACAGAGATATCAAGACTTAGCTTTGAAGATGCTTACTAGTCGGATAGATACTTGTGCGATGAACAGGGTCTGGTGAGTCCAGTTGATTGAGCAAGGAGTAGGTCGTGTCCATTCCATATTCGGTTTTCGGAAGGGTATCTGTGCTCATTTCAAACTCGAGTTTTATGCGTCACCCCACCTCACCTTTCCCCTGAAGCAGGCAGAAGTGTGTTTTCTAAAAGCGTGACTCTGTTCTGTTTGGGGATTCAGTGCATGGGGAGCGATTTTTACATTCCCTCGATAAGTGATATCATAAGTTTCTTTTTTTGTGGGACTTATTTCACTGAGGATGATCGTACCTAAATCCACTCAGGATGCTGCTACCAGCCTCATGACGTGGATTTCATGGCTGAGTGACACTCCATTGGACCTACGTAGCACCACTTGTCCACTTGTCCACTTGTCTTTGTCCACTTGTCCACTTGGCTCTTTCCTGGGATATGAAACGTGTACCGGAGTGGAGGTTCTTGTCAAGACAGCAGCCCTCAACTTTGGGGTCCCTGTGTCTGGTTGATTTTTTCATTTTCCCAAGGTCAACGCCCATGTGTGGAAGTGCCCTATGCTCTGTGGTTCTGTGTTTTACATGGTTTGGGAAAGAGGATACACTTGTGAAGATTGGCTGTTGGCCATTGACATCCCGCCCATCAGCTTAACAAGGCTCCCTTGACTCCGTGGGCTGTCCTGCCTTTCTGGTTTTTAGACTTTTTTCGCCTGGCCCCTTTGCCCCGGGGGTGGGGGGGCGAGAGATTTCTTTGTAGTGCTGATTTGCTCTCCCAGGTTGCTTGGTTGGCCAAAAAGGGCGTATGCGTTTTTTCCTGAATATATTCAGGAAAAAACGCATACGCCCTTTTTGGCCAACCGCATCATTGTCCACGTTCTGGCGCTTTTCATGTGCTATCGGGGCCATTCCGATGTACCCGTTGACATCCGTTTCCTACAGTTCTGCCTTGCGTTCAGCGCCTCTTCGTAGCCTGACCTCAATATATTTGGGGGCGATAGTTATCGTTTAGAACTCTGCAGGTTTGGGAAGTGCAGTGCCCCTGAGCTCCATTTCCCAAGTCGCTTTTTTGTGAGTGGGACGCAACACGGCTGGATGGCTTCACGCCCTATTGTCGATCCGGGGTGGCAGGCTGAACCGCTGGTGAATTCTTCTTCGTGATGGGAAATGAGAGTGACATGTGCCCGACCAAACACCTCCAGCGAGTCTCTCATTGGTTCCCCCTCTTGCAGTTCATCCTGCGGACAAATTGCAGACGGTACGAAAGAGGCATGGAAAGGCGCCGAGTCTCCAAGTGGGGAGATTGTTAGTAAGGGGGCCTGAATGGAGAACACGAGCACCAGGAGATGAAAACTGAGGTGAGTTTCAGAAAGCTTTCCCGATCCCACGGTGTAGCATCCGCTGGGTTTCCAATGAGTGCTTTCGCTGTCGGAAGATTGCGTTGAACCTGGAGAGTTGGGACCCATGGAATGGGGAGCACGCAGGATTCCTTTCAAGGGTCTGCATTTGCTTTCCCAACCTCACCAATCGTCTCAGCCCCAAGAGTGTCCAGCCTTATGTCTTCTGCCGCTGGGGCTGTAGATGTGGTCAATCCTGGTTGCATGCCAGTCCCTGAACGCATTTTGGAAGAATTTCTCTCTGTTTTGCCCTGCTTGTTTCTTCTTTATGTTGGAAATGTATCCTCAGAATGGGTCTGAGCTAATTTTCCCTGCTGGTTGTAGGCCGCTTTACACACACTTGATGCACTTACACAGAGATATCAAGACTTAGCTTTTAAGATGCTTACTAGTCGGATAGATACTTGTGCGATGAAGAGGGTCTGGTGAGTCCAGTTGATTGAGCAAGGAGTAGGTCGTGTCCATTCCATATTCGGTTTTCGGAAGGGTATCTGTGCTCATTTCAAACTCGAGTTTTATGCGTCACCCCACCTCACCTTTCCCCTGAAGCAGGCATAAGTGTGTTTTCTAAAAGCGTGACTCTGTTCTGTTTGGGGATTCAGTGCATGGGGAGCGATTTTTACATTCCCTCGATAAGTGATATCATAAGTTTCTTTTTTTGTGGGACTTATTTCACTGAGGATGATCGTACCTAAATCCACTCAGGATGCTGCTACCAGCCTCATGACGTGGATTTCATGGCTGAGTGACACTCCATTGGACCTACGTTGCACCACTTGTCCACTTGTCCACTTGTCTTTGTCCACTTGTCCACTCGTCTTTGTCCACTTGGCTCTTTCCTGGGATATGAAACGTGTACCGGAGTGGAGGTTCTTGTCAAGACAGCAGCCCTCAACTTTGGGGTCCCTGTGTCTGGTTGATTTTTTCATTTTCCCAAGGTCAACGCCCATGTGTGGAAGTGCCCTATGCTCTGTGGTTCTGTGTTTTCCATGGTTTGGGAAAGAGGATAGACTTGTGAAGATTGGCTGTTGGCCATTGACATCCCGCCCATCACCTTAACAGGGCTGCCTTGACTCCGTGGCCTGTCCTGCCTTTCTGGTTTTTAGACTTTTTTCGCCTGGCCCTTTTGCCCCGGGGGGGGGCCGAGAGATTTCTTTGTAGTGCTGATTTGCTCTCCCAGGTTGCTTGGTTGGCCAAAAAGGGCGTATGCGTTTTTTCCTGAATATATTCAGGAAAAAACGCATACGCCCTTTTTGGCCAACCGCATCATTGTCCACGTTCTGGCGCTTTTCATGTGCTATCGGGGCCATTCCGATGTACCCGTTGACATCCGTTTCCTGCAGTTCTGCCTTGCGTTCAGCGCCTCTTCGTAGCCTGACCTCAATATATTTGGGGGCGATAGTTATCGTTTAGAAGTCTGCAGGTTTGGGAAGTGCAGTGCCCCTGAGCTCCATTTCCCAAGTCGCTTTTTTGTGAGTGGGACGCAACACGGCTGGATGGCTTCACGCCCTATTGTCGATCCGGGGTGGCAGGCTGAACCGCTGGTGAATTCTTCTTCGTGATGGGAAATGAGAGTGACATGTGCCCGACCAAACACCTCCAGCGAGTCTCTCATTGGTTCCCCCTCTTGCAGTTCATCCTGCGGACAAATTGCAGACGGTACGAAAGAGGCATGGAAAGGCGCCGAGTCTCCAAGTGGGGAGATTGTTAGTAAGGGGGCCTGAATGGAGAACACGAGCACCAGGAGATGAAAACTGAGGTGAGTTTCAGAAAGCTTTCCCGATCCCACGGTGTAGCATCCGCTGGGTTTCCAATGAGTGCTTTCGCTGTTGGAAGATTGCGTTGAACCTGGAGAGTTGGGACCCATGGAATGGGGAGCACGCAGGATTCCTTTCAAGGGTCTGCATTTGCTTTCCCAACCTCACCAATCGTCTCAGCCCCAAGAGTGTCCAGCCTTATGTCTTCTGCCGCTGGGGCTGTAGATGTGGTCAATCCTGGTTGCATGCCAGTCCCTGAACGCATTTTGGAAGAATTTCTCTCTGTTTTGCCCTGCTTGTTTCTTCTTTATGTTGGAAATGTATCCTCAGAATGGGTCTGAGCTGATTTTCCCTGCTGGTTTTAGGCCGCTTTACACACACTTGATGCACTTACACAGAGATATCAAGACTTAGCTTTGAAGATGCTTACTAGTCGGATAGATACTTGTGCGATGAACAGGGTCTGGTGAGTCCAGTTGATTGAGCAAGGAGTAGGTCGTGTCCATTCCATATTCGGTTTTCGGAAGGGTATCTGTGCTCATTTCAAACTCGAGTTTTATGCGTCACCCCACCTCACCTTTCCCCTGAAGCAGGCATAAGTGTGTTTTCTAAAAGCGTGACTCTGTTCTGTTTGGGGATTCAGTGCATGGGGAGCGATTTTTACATTCCCTCGATAAGTGATATCATAAGTTTCTTTTTTTGTGGGACTTATTTCACTGAGGATGATCGTACCTAAATCCACTCAGGATGCTGCTACCAGCCTCATGACGTGGATTTCATGGCTGAGTGACACTCCATTGGACCTACGTAGCACCACTTGTCCACTTGTCCACTTGTCTTTGTCCACTTGTCCACTCGTCTTTGTCCACTTGGCTCTTTCCTGGGATATGAAACGTGTACCGGAGTGGAGGTTCTTGTCAAGACAGCAGCCCTCAACTTTGGGGTCCCTGTGTCTGGTTGATTTTTTCATTTTCCCACGGTCAACGCCCATGTGTGGAAGTGCCCTATGCTCTGTGGTTCTGTGTTTTCCATGGTTTGGGAAAGAGGATACACTTGTGAAGATTGGCTGTTGGCCATTGACATCCCGCCCATCAGCTTAACAAGGCTGCCTTGACTCCGTGGCCTGTCCTGCCTTTCTGGTTTTTAGACTTTTTTCGCCTGGCCCTTTTGCCCCGGGGGGGGGCGAGAGATTTCTTTGTAGTGCTGATTTGCTCTCCCAGGTTGCTTGGTTGGCCAAAAAGGGCGTATGCGTTTTTTCCTGAATATATTCAGGAAAAAACGCATACGCCCTTTTTGGCCAACCGCATCATTGTCCACGTTCTGGCGCTTTTCATGTGCTATCGGGGCCATTCCGATGTACCCGTTGACATCCGTTTCCTGCAGTTCTGCCTTGCGTTCAGCGCCTCTTCGTAGCCTGACCTCAATATATTTTGGGGCGATAGTTATCGTTTAGAACTCTGCAGGTTTGGGAAGTGCAGTGCCCCTGAGCTCCATTTCCCAAGTCGCTTTTTTGTGAGTGGGACGCAACACGGCTGGATGGCTTCACGCCCTATTGTCGATCCGGGGTGGCAGGCTGAACCGCTGGTGAATTCTTCTTCGTGATGGGAAATGAGAGTGACATGTGCCCGACCAAACACCTCCAGCGAGTCTCTCATTGGTTCCCCCTCTTGCAGTTCATCCTGCGGACAAATTGCAGACGGTACGAAAGAGGCATGGAAAGGCGCCGAGTCTCCAAGTGGGGAGATTGTTAGTAAGGGGGCCTGAATGGAGAACACGAGCACCAGGAGATGAAAACTGAGGTGAGTTTCAGAAAGCTTTCCCGATCCCACGGTGTAGCATCCGCTGGGTTTCCAATGAGTGCTTTCGCTGTCGGAAGATTGCGTTGAACCTGGAGAGTTGGGACCCATGGAATGGGGAGCACGCAGGATTCCTTTCAAGGGTCTGCATTTGCTTTCCCAACCTCACCAATCGTCTCAGCCCCAAGAGTGTCCAGCCTTATGTCTTCTGCCGCTGGGGCTGTACATGTGGTCAATCCTGGTTGCATGCCAGTCCCTGAACGCATTTTGGAAGAATTTCTCTCTGTTTTGCCCTGCTTGTTTCTTCTTTATGTTGGAAATGTATCCTCAGAATGGGTCTGAGCTAATTTTCCCTGCTGGTTTTAGGCCGCTTTACACACACTTGATGCACTTACACAGAGATATCAAGACTTAGCTTTGAAGATGCTTACTAGTCGGATAGATACTTGTGCGATGAACAGGGTCTGGTGAGTCCAGTTGATTGAGCAAGGAGTAGGTCGTGTCCATTCCATATTCGGTTTTCGGAAGGGTATCTGTGCTCATTTCAAACTCGAGTTTTATGCGTCACCCCACCTCACCTTTCCCCTGAAGCAGGCATAAGTGTGTTTTCTAAAAGCGTGACTCTGTTCTGTTTGGTGATTCAGTGCATGGGGAGCGATTTTTACATTCCCTCGATAAGTGATATCATAAGTTTCTTTTTTTGTGGGACTTATTTCACTGAGGATGATCGTACCTAAATCCACTCAGGATGCTGCTACCAGCCTCATGACGTGGATTTCATGGCTGAGTGACACTCCATTGGACCTACGTTGCACCACTTGTCCACTTGTCCACTTGTCTTTGTCCACTTGTCCACTCGTCTTTGTCCACTTGGCTCTTTCCTGGGATATGAAACGTGTACCGGAGTGGAGGTTCTTGTCAAGACAGCAGCCCTCAACTTTGGGGTCCCTGTGTCTGGTTGATTTTTTCATTTTCCCAAGGTCAACGCCCATGTGTGGAAGTGCCCTATGCTCTGTGGTTCTGTGTTTTACATGGTTTGGGAAAGAGGATACACTTGTGAAGATTGGCTGTTGGCCATTGACATCCCGCCCATCAGCTTAACAAGGCTCCCTTGACTCCGTGGGCTGTCCTGCCTTTCTGGTTTTTAGACTTTTTTCGCCTGGCCCTTTTGCCCCGGGGGGGGGCGAGAGATTTCTTTGTAGTGCTGATTTGCTCTCCCAGGTTGCTTGGTTGGCCAAAAAGGGCGTATGCGTTTTTTCCTGAATATATTCAGGAAAAAACGCATACGCCCTTTTTGGCCAACCGCATCATTGTCCACGTTCTGGCGCTTTTCATGTGCTATCGGGGCCATTCCGATGTACCCGTTGACATCCGTTTCCTGCAGTTCTGCCTTGCGATCAGCGCCTCTTCGTAGCCTGACCTCAATATATTTTGGGGCGATAGTTATCATTTAGAAGTCTGCAGGTTTGGGAAGTGCAGTGCCCCTGAGCTCCATTTCCCAAGTCGCTTTTTTGTGAGTGGGACGCAACACGGCTGGATGGCTTCACGCCCTATTGTCGATCCGGGGTGGCAGGCTGAACCGCTGGTGAATTCTTCTTCGTGATGGGAAATGAGAGTGACATGTGCCCGACCAAACACCTCCAGCGAGTCTCTCATTGGTTCCCCCTCTTGCAGTTCATCCTGCGGACAAATTGCAGACGGTACGAAAGAGGCATGGAAAGGCGCCGAGTCTCCAAGTGGGGAGATTGTTAGTAAGGGGGCCTGAATGGAGAACACGAGCACCAGGAGATGAAAACTGAGGTGAGTTTCAGAAAGCTTTCCCGATCCCACGGTGTAGCATCCGCTGGGTTTCCAATGAGTGCTTTCGCTGTCGGAAGATTGCGTTGAACCTGGAGAGTTGGGACCCATGGAATGGGGAGCACGCAGGATTCCTTTCAAGGGTCTGCATTTGCTTTCCCAACCTCACCAATCGTCTCAGCCCCAAGAGTGTCCAGCCTTATGTCTTCTGCCGCTGGGGCTGTAGATGTGGTCAATCCTGGTTGCATGCCAGTCCCTGAACGCATTTTGGAAGAATTTCTCTCTGTTTTGCCCTGCTTGTTTCTTCTTTATGTTGGAAATGTATCCTCAGAATGGGTCTGAGCTGATTTTCCCTGCTGGCTTTAGGCCGCTTTACACACACTTGATGCACTTACACAGAGATATCAAGACTTAGCTTTGAAGATGCTTACTAGTCGGATAGATACTTGTGCGATGAACAGGGTCTGGTGAGTCCAGTTGATTGAGCAAGGAGTAGGTCGTGTCCATTCCATATTCGGTTTTCGGAAGGGTATCTGTGCTCATTTCAAACTCGAGTTTTATGCGTCACCCCACCTCACCTTTCCCCTGAAGCAGGCATAAGTGTGTTTTCTAAAAGCGTGACTCTGTTCTGTTTGGGGATTCAGTGCATGGGGAGCGATTTTTACATTCACTCGATAAGTGATATCATAAGTTTCTTTTTTTGTGGGACTTATTTCATTGAGGATGATCGTACCTAAATCCACTCAGGATGCTGCTACCAGCCTCATGACGTGGATTTCATGGCTGAGTGACACTCCATTGGACCTACGTTGCACCACTTGTACACTTGTCCACTTGTCTTTGTCCACTTGTCCACTCGTCTTTGTCCACTTGGCTCTTTCCTGGGATATGAAACGTGTACCGGAGTGGAGGTTCTTGTCAAGACAGCAGCCCTCAACTTTGGGGTCCCTGTGTCTGGTTGATTTTTTCATTTTCCCAAGGTCAACGCCCATGTGTGGAAGTGCCCTATGCTCTGTGGTTCTGTGTTTTACATGGTTTGGGAAAGAGGATACACTTGTGAAGATTGGCTGTTGGCCATTGACATCCCGCCCATCAGCTTAACAAGGCTCCCTTGACTCCGTGGCCTGTCCTGCCTTTCTGGTTTTTAGACTTTTTTCGCCTGGCCCTTTTGCCCCGGGGGGGGGGGGGCGAGAGATTTCTTTGTAGTGCTGATTTGCTCTCCCAGGTTGCTTGGTTGGCCAAAAAGGGCGTATGCGTTTTTTCCTGAATATATTCAGGAAAAAACTCATACGCCCTTTTTGGCCAACCGCATCATTGTCCACGTTCTGGCGCTTTTCATGTGCTATCGGGGCCATTCCGATGTACCCGTTGACATCCGTTTCCTGCAGTTCTGCCTTGCGATCAGCGCCTCTTCGTAGCCTGACCTCAATATATTTTGGGGCGATAGTTATCGTTTAGAAGTCTGCAGGTTTGGGAAGTGCAGTGCCCCTGAGCTCCATTTCCCAAGTCGCTTTTTTGTGAGTGGGACGCAACACGGCTGGATGGCTTCACGCCCTATTGTCGATCCGGGGTGGCAGGCTGAACCGCTGGTGAATTCTTCTTCGTGATGGGAAATGAGAGTGACATGTGCCCGACCAAACACCTCCAGCGAGTCTCTCATTGGTTCCCCCTCTTGCAGTTCATCCTGCGGACAAATTGCAGACGGTACGAAAGAGGCATGGAAAGGCGCCGAGTCTCCAAGTGGGGAGATTGTTAGTAAGGGGGCCTGAATGGAGAACACGAGCACCAGGAGATGAAAACTGAGGTGAGTTTCAGAAAGCTTTCCCGATCCCACGGTGTAGCATCCGCTGGGTTTCCAATGAGTGCTTTCGCTGTCGGAAGATTGCGTTGAACCTGGAGAGTTGGGACCCATGGAATGGGGAGCACGCAGGATTCCTTTCAAGGGTCTGCATTTGCTTTCCCAACCTCACCAATCGTCTCAGCCCCAAGAGTGTCCAGCCTTATGTCTTCTGCCGCTGGGGCTGTAGATGTGGTCAATCCTGGTTGCATGCCAGTCCCTGAACGCATTTTGGAAGAATTTCTCTCTGTTTTGCCCTGCTTGTTTCTTCTTTATGTTGGAAATGTATCCTCAGAATGGGTCTGAGCTGATTTTCCCTGCTGGTTTTAGGCCGCTTTACACACACTTGATGCACTTACACAGAGATATCAAGACTTAGCTTTGAAGATGCTTACTAGTCGGATAGATACTTGTGCGATGAAGAGGGTCTGGTGAGTCCAGTTGATTGAGCAAGGAGTAGGTCGTGTCCATTCCATATTCGGTTTTCGGAAGGGTATCTGTGCTCATTTCAAACTCGAGTTTTATGCGTCACCCCACCTCACCTTTCCCCTGAAGCAGGCATAAGTGTGTTTTCTAAAAGCGTGACTCTGTTCTGTTTGGGGATTCAGTGCATGGGGAGCGATTTTTACATTCCCTCGATAAGTGATATCATAAGTTTCTTTTTTTGTGGGACTTATTTCATTGAGGATGATCGTACCTAAATCCACTCAGGATGCTGCTACCAGCCTCATGACGTGGATTTCATGGCTGAGTGACACTCCATTGGACCTACGTTGCACCACTTGTCCACTTGTCCACTTGTCTTTGTCCACTTGTCCACTCGTCTTTGTCCACTTGGCTCTTTCCTGGGATATGAAACGTGTACCGGAGTGGAGGTTCTTGTCAAGACAGCAGCCCTCAACTTTGGGGTCCCTGTGTCTGGTTGATTTTTTCATTTTCCCAAGGTCAACGCCCATGTGTGGAAGTGCCCTATGCTCTGTGGTTCTGTGTTTTACATGGTTTGGGAAAGAGGATACACTTGTGAAGATTGGCTGTTGGCCATTGACATCCCGCCCATCAGCTTAACAAGGCTCCCTTGACTCCGTGGGCTGTCCTGCCTTTCTGGTTTTTAGACTTTTTTCGCCTGGCCCTTTTGCCCCGGGGGGGGGCGAGAGATTTCTTTGTAGTGCTGATTTGCTCTCCCAGGTTGCTTGGTTGGCCAAAAAGGGCGTATGCGTTTTTTCCTGAATATATTCAGGAAAAAACGCATACGCCCTTTTTGGCCAACCGCATCATTGTCCACGTTCTGGCGCTTTTCATGTGCTATCGGGGCCATTCCGATGTACCCGTTGACATCCGTTTCCTGCAGTTCTGCCTTGCGATCAGCGCCTCTTCGTAGCCTGACCTCAATATATTTTGGGGCGATAGTTATCATTTAGAAGTCTGCAGGTTTGGGAAGTGCAGTGCCCCTGAGCTCCATTTCCCAAGTCGCTTTTTTGTGAGTGGGACGCAACACGGCTGGATGGCTTCACGCCCTATTGTCGATCCGGGGTGGCAGGCTGAACCGCTGGTGAATTCTTCTTCGTGATGGGAAATGAGAGTGACATGTGCCCGACCAAACACCTCCAGCGAGTCTCTCATTGGTTCCCCCTCTTGCAGTTCATCCTGCGGACAAATTGCAGACGGTACGAAAGAGGCATGGAAAGGCGCCGAGTCTCCAAGTGGGGAGATTGTTAGTAAGGGGGCCTGAATGGAGAACACGAGCACCAGGAGATGAAAACTGAGGTGAGTTTCAGAAAGCTTTCCCGATCCCACGGTGTAGCATCCGCTGGGTTTCCAATGAGTGCTTTCGCTGTCGGAAGATTGCGTTGAACCTGGAGAGTTGGGACCCATGGAATGGGGAGCACGCAGGATTCCTTTCAAGGGTCTGCATTTGCTTTCCCAACCTCACCAATCGTCTCAGCCCCAAGAGTGTCCAGCCTTATGTCTTCTGCCGCTGGGGCTGTAGATGTGGTCAATCCTGGTTGCATGCCAGTCCCTGAACGCATTTTGGAAGAATTTCTCTCTGTTTTGCCCTGCTTGTTTCTTCTTTATGTTGGAAATGTATCCTCAGAATGGGTCTGAGCTGATTTTCCCTGCTGGTTTTAGGCCGCTTTACACACACTTGATGCACTTACACAGAGATATCAAGACTTAGCTTTGAAGATGCTTACTAGTCGGATAGATACTTGTGCGATGAACAGGGTCTGGTGAGTCCAGTTGATTGAGCAAGGAGTAGGTCGTGTCCATTCCATATTCGGTTTTCGGAAGGGTATCTGTGCTCATTTCAAACTCGAGTTTTATGCGTCACCCCACCTCACCTTTCCCCTGAAGCAGGCATAAGTGTGTTTTCTAAAAGCGTGACTCTGTTCTGTTTGGGGATTCAGTGCATGGGGAGCGATTTTTACATTCCCTCGATAAGTGATATCATAAGTTTCTTTTTTTGTGGGACTTATTTCATTGAGGATGATCGTACCTAAATCCACTCAGGATGCTGCTACCAGCCTCATGACGTGGATTTCATGGCTGAGTGACACTCCATTGGACCTACGTTGCACCACTTGTACACTTGTCCACTTGTCTTTGTCCACTTGTCCACTCGTCTTTGTCCACTTGGCTCTTTCCTGGGATATGAAACGTGTACCGGAGTGGAGGTTCTTGTCAAGACAGCAGCCCTCAACTTTGGGGTCCCTGTGTCTGGTTGATTTTTTCATTTTCCCAAGGTCAACGCCCATGTGTGGAAGTGCCCTATGCTCTGTGGTTCTGTGTTTTACATGGTTTGGGAAAGAGGATACACTTGTGAAGATTGGCTGTTGGCCATTGACATCCCGCCCATCAGCTTAACAAGGCTCCCTTGACTCCGTGGCCTGTCCTGCCTTTCTGGTTTTTAGACTTTTTTCGCCTGGCCCTTTTGCCCCGGGGGGGGGGGGGGCGAGAGATTTCTTTGTAGTGCTGATTTGCTCTCCCAGGTTGCTTGGTTGGCCAAAAAGGGCGTATGCGTTTTTTCCTGAATATATTCAGGAAAAAACTCATACGCCCTTTTTGGCCAACCGCATCATTGTCCACGTTCTGGCGCTTTTCATGTGCTATCGGGGCCATTCCGATGTACCCGTTGACATCCGTTTCCTGCAGTTCTGCCTTGCGATCAGCGCCTCTTCGTAGCCTGACCTCAATATATTTTGGGGCGATAGTTATCGTTTAGAAGTCTGCAGGTTTGGGAAGTGCAGTGCCCCTGAGCTCCATTTCCCAAGTCGCTTTTTTGTGAGTGGGACGCAACACGGCTGGATGGCTTCACGCCCTATTGTCGATCCGGGGTGGCAGGCTGAACCGCTGGTGAATTCTTCTTCGTGATGGGAAATGAGAGTGACATGTGCCCGACCAAACACCTCCAGCGAGTCTCTCATTGGTTCCCCCTCTTGCAGTTCATCCTGCGGACAAATTGCAGACGGTACGAAAGAGGCATGGAAAGGCGCCGAGTCTCCAAGTGGGGAGATTGTTAGTAAGGGGGCCTGAATGGAGAACACGAGCACCAGGAGATGAAAACTGAGGTGAGTTTCAGAAAGCTTTCCCGATCCCACGGTGTAGCATCCGCTGGGTTTCCAATGAGTGCTTTCGCTGTCGGAAGATTGCGTTGAACCTGGAGAGTTGGGACCCATGGAATGGGGAGCACGCAGGATTCCTTTCAAGGGTCTGCATTTGCTTTCCCAACCTCACCAATCGTCTCAGCCCCAAGAGTGTCCAGCCTTATGTCTTCTGCCGCTGGGGCTGTAGATGTGGTCAATCCTGGTTGCATGCCAGTCCCTGAACGCATTTTGGAAGAATTTCTCTCTGTTTTGCCCTGCTTGTTTCTTCTTTATGTTGGAAATGTATCCTCAGAATGGGTCTGAGCTGATTTTCCCTGCTGGTTTTAGGCCGCTTTACACACACTTGATGCACTTACACAGAGATATCAAGACTTAGCTTTGAAGATGCTTACTAGTCGGATAGATACTTGTGCGATGAAGAGGGTCTGGTGAGTCCAGTTGATTGAGCAAGGAGTAGGTCGTGTCCATTCCATATTCGGTTTTCGGAAGGGTATCTGTGCTCATTTCAAACTCGAGTTTTATGCGTCACCCCACCTCACCTTTCCCCTGAAGCAGGCATAAGTGTGTTTTCTAAAAGCGTGACTCTGTTCTGTTTGGGGATTCAGTGCATGGGGAGCGATTTTTACATTCCCTCGATAAGTGATATCATAAGTTTCTTTTTTTGTGGGACTTATTTCACTGAGGATGATCGTACCTAAATCCACTCAGGATGCTGCTACCAGCCTCATGACGTGGATTTCATGGCTGAGTGACACTCCATTGGACCTACGTAGCACCACTTGTCCACTTGTCCACTTGTCTTTGTCCACTTGTCCACTCGTCTTTGTCCACTTGGCTCTTTCCTGGGATATGAAACGTGTACCGGAGTGGAGGTTCTTGTCAAGACAGCAGCCCTCAACTTTGGGGTCCCTGTGTCTGGTTGATTTTTTCATTTTCCCAAGGTCAACGCCCATGTGTGGAAGTGCCCTATGCTCTGTGGTTCTGTGTTTTACATGGTTTGGGAAAGAGGATACACTTGTGAAGATTGGCTGTTGGCCATTGACATCCCGCCCATCAGCTTAACAAGGCTCCCTTGACTCCGTGGGCTGTCCTGCCTTTGTGGTTTTTAGACTTTTTTCGCCTGGCCCTTTTGCCCCGGGGGGGGGGCGAGAGATTTCTTTGTAGTGCTGATTTGCTCTCCCAGGTTGCTTGGTTGGCCAAAAAGGGCGTATGCGTTTTTTCCTGAATATATTCAGGAAAAAACGCATACGCCCTTTTTGGCCAACCGCATCATTGTCCACGTTCTGGCGCTTTTCATGTGCTATCGGGGCCATTCCGATGTACCCTTTTGACATCCGTTTCCTGCAGTTCTGCCTTGCGTTCAGCGCCTCTTCGTAGCCTGACCTCAATATATTTTGGGGCGATAGTTATCGTTTAGAACTCTGCAGGTTTGGGAAGTGCAGTGCCCCTGAGCTCCATTTCCCAAGTCGCTTTTTTGTGAGTGGGACGCAACACGGCTGGATGGCTTCACGCCCTATTGTCGATCCGGGGTGGCAGGCTGAACCGCTGGTGAATTCTTCTTCGTGATGGGAAATGAGAGTGACATGTGCCCGACCAAACACCTCCAGCGAGTCTCTCATTGGTTCCCCCTCTTGCAGTTCATCCTGCGGACAAATTGCAGACGGTACGAAAGAGGCATGGAAAGGCGCCGAGTCTCCAAGTGGGGAGATTGTTAGTAAGGGGGCCTGAATGGAGAACACGAGCACCAGGAGATGAAAACTGAGGTGAGTTTCAGAAAGCTTTCCCGATCCCACGGTGTAGCATCCGCTGGGTTTCCAATGAGTGCTTTCGCTGTCGGAAGATTGCGTTGAACCTGGAGAGTTGGGACCCATGGAATGGGGAGCACGCAGGATTCCTTTCAAGGGTCTGCATTTGCTTTCCCAACCTCACCAATCGTCTCAGCCCCAAGAGTGTCCAGCCTTATGTCTTCTGCCGCTGGGGCTGTAGATGTGGTCAATCCTGGTTGCATGCCAGTCCCTGAACGCATTTTGGAAGAATTTCTCTCTGTTTTGCCCTGCTTGTTTCTTCTTTATGTTGGAAATGTATCCTCAGAATGGGTCTGAGCTGATTTTCCCTGCTGGTTTTAGGCCGCTTTACACACACTTGATGCACTTACACAGAGATATCAAGACTTAGCTTTGAAGATGCTTACTAGTCGGATAGATACTTGTGCGATGAACAGGGTCTGGTGAGTCCAGTTGATTGAGCAAGGAGTAGGTCGTGTCCATTCCATATTCGGTTTTCGGAAGGGTATCTGTGCTCATTTCAAACTCGAGTTTTATGCGTCACCCCACCTCACCTTTCCCCTGAAGCAGGCATAAGTGTGTTTTCTAAAAGCGTGACTCTGTTCTGTTTGGGGATTCAGTGCATGGGGAGCGATTTTTACATTCCCTCGATAAGTGATATCATAAGTTTCTTTTTTTGTGGGACTTATTTCACTGAGGATGATCGTACCTAAATCCACTCAGGATGCTGCTACCAGCCTCATGACGTGGATTTCATGGCTGAGTGACACTCCATTGGACCTACGTTGCACCACTTGTCCACTTGTCCACTTGTCTTTGTCCACTTGTCCACTCGTCTTTGTCCACTTGGCTCTTTCCTGGGATATGAAACGTGTACCGGAGTGGAGGTTCTTGTCACGACAGCAGCCCTCAACTTTGAGGTCCCTGTGTCTGGTTGATTTTTTCATTTTCCCAAGGTCAATGCCCATGTGTGGAAGTGCCCTATGCTCTGTGGTTCTGCGTTTTCCATGGTTTGGGAAAGAGGATAGACTTGTGAAGATTGGCTGTTGGCCATTGACATCCCGCCCATCAGCTTAACAAGGCTCCCTTGACTCCGTGGGCTGTCCTGCCTTTCTGGTTTTTAGACTTTTTTCGCCTGGCCCTTTTGCCCCGGGGGGGGGGGAGCGAGAGATTTCTTTGTAGTGCTGATTTGCTCTCCCAGGTTGCTTGGTTGGCCAAAAAGGGCGTATGCGTTTTTTCCTGAATATATTCAGGAAAAAACGCATACGCCCTTTTTGGCCAACCGCATCATTGTCCACGTTCTGGCGCTTTTCATGTGCTATCGGGGCCATTCCGATGTACCCGTTGACATCCGTTTCCTACAGTTCTGCCTTGCGTTCAGCGCCTCTTCGTAGCCTGACCTCAATATATTTGGGGGCGATAGTTATCGTTTAGAAGTCTGCAGGTTTGGGAAGTGCAGTGCCCCTGAGCTCCATTTCCCAAGTCGCTTTTTTGTGAGTGGGACGCAACACGGCTGGATGGCTTCACGCCCTATTGTCGATCCGGGGTGGCAGGCTGAACCGCTGGTGAATTCTTCTTCGTGATGGGAAATGAGAGTGACATGTGCCCGACCAAACACCTCCAGCGAGTCTCTCATTGGTTCCCCCTCTTGCAGTTCATCCTGCGGACAAATTGCAGACGGTACGAAAGAGGCATGGAAAGGCGCCGAGTCTCCAAGTGGGGAGATTGTTAGTAAGGGGGCCTGAATGGAGAACACGAGCACCAGGAGATGAAAACTGAGGTGAGTTTCAGAAAGCTTTCCCGATCCCACGGTGTAGCATCCGCTGGGTTTCCAATGAGTGCTTTCGCTGTCGGAAGATTGCGTTGAACCTGGAGAGTTGGGACCCATGGAATGGGGAGCACGCAGGATTCCTTTCAAGGGTCTGCATTTGCTTTCCCAACCTCACCAATCGTCTCAGCCCCAAGAGTGTCCAGCCTTATGTCTTCTGCCGCTGGGGCTGTACATGTGGTCAATCCTGGTTGCATGCCAGTCCCTGAACGCATTTTGGAAGAATTTCTCTCTGTTTTGCCCTGCTTGTTTCTTCTTTATGTTGGAAATGTATCCTCAGAATGGGTCTGAGCTGATTTTCCCTGCTGGTTTTAGGCCGCTTTACACACACTTGATGCACTTACACAGAGATATCAAGACTTAGCTTTGAAGATGCTTACTAGTCGGATAGATACTTGTGCGATGAACAGGGTCTGGTGAGTCCAGTTGATTGAGCAAGGAGTAGGTCGTGTCCATTCCATATTCGGTTTTCGGAAGGGTATCTGTGCTCATTTCAAACTCGAGTTTTATGCGTCACCCCACCTCACCTTTCCCCTGAAGCAGGCAGAAGTGTGTTTTCTAAAAGCGTGACTCTGTTCTGTTTGGGGATTCAGTGCATGGGGAGCGATTTTTACATTCCCTCGATAAGTGATATCATAAGTTTCTTTTTTTGTGGGACTTATTTCACTGAGGATGATCATACCTAAATCCACTCAGGATGCTGCTACCAGCCTCATGACGTGGATTTCATGGCTGAGTGACACTCCATTGGACCTACGTTGCACCACTTGTCCACTTGTCCACTTGTCTTTGTCCACTTGTCCACTCGTCTTTGTCCACTTGGCTCTTTCCTGGGATATGAAACGTGTACCGGAGTGGAGGTTCTTGTCAAGACAGCAGCCCTCAACTTTGGGGTCCCTGTGTCTGGTTGATTTTTTCATTTTCCCAAGGTCAACGCCCATGTGTGGAAGTGCCCTATGCTCTGTGGTTCTGTGTTTTCCATGGTTTGGGAAAGAGGATACACTTGTGAAGATTGGCTGTTGGCCATTGACATCCCGCCCATCAGCTTAACAAGGCTCCCTTGACTCCGTGGCCTGTCCTGCCTTTCTGGTTTTTAGACTTTTTTCGCCTGGCCCTTTTGCCCCGGGGGGGGGGCGAGAGATTTCTTTGTAGTGCTGATTTGCTCTCCCAGGTTGCTTGGTTGGCCAAAAAGGGCGTATGGGTTTTTTCCTGAATATATTCAGGAAAAAACCCATACGCCCTTTTTGGCCAACCGCATCATTGTCCACGTTCTGGCGCTTTTCATGTGCTATCGGGGCCATTCCGATGTACCCGTTGACATCCGTTTCCTGCAGTTCTGCCTTGCGTTCAGCGCCTCTTCGTAGCCTGACCTCAATATATTTTGGGGCGATAGTTATCGTTTAGAACTCTGCAGGTTTGGGAAGTGCAGGGCCCCTGAGCTCCATTTCCCAAGTCGCTTTTTTGTGAGTGGGACGCAACACGGCTGGATGGCTTCACGCCCTATTGTCGATCCGGGGTGGCAGGCTGAACCGCTGGTGAATTCTTCTTCGTGATGGGAAATGAGAGTGACATGTGCCCGACCAAACACCTCCAGCGAGTCTCTCATTGGTTCCCCCTCTTGCAGTTCATCCTGCGGACAAATTGCAGACGGTACGAAAGAGGCATGGAAAGGCGCCGAGTCTCCAAGTGGGGAGATTGTTAGTAAGGGGGCCTGAATGGAGAACACGAGCACCAGGAGATGAAAACTGAGGTGAGTTTCAGAAAGCTTTCCCGATCCCACGGTGCAGCATCCGCTGGGTTTCCAATGAGTGCTTTTGCTGTCGGAAGATTGCGTTGAACCTGGAGAGTTGGGACCCATGGAATGGGGAACACGCAGGATTCCTTTCAAGGGTCTGCATTTGCTTTCCCAACCTCACGAATCGTCTCAGCCCCAAGAGTGTCCAGCCTTATGTCTTCTGCCGCTGGGGCTGTAGATGTGGTCAATCCTGGTTGCATGCCAGTCCCTGAACGCATTTTGGAAGAATTTCTCTCTGTTTTGCCCTGCTTGTTTCTTCTTTATGTTGGAAATGTATCCTCAGAATGGGTCTGAGCTGATTTTCCCTGCTGGTTTTAGGCCGCTTTACACACACTTGATGCACTTACACAGAGATATCAAGACTTAGCTTTGAAGATGCTTACTAGTCGGATAGATACTTGTGCGATGAACAGGGTCTGGTGAGTCCAGTTGATTGAGCAAGGAGTAGGTCGTGTCCATTCCATATTCGGTTTTCGGAAGGGTATCTGTGCTCATTTCAAACTCGAGTTTTATGCGTCACCCCACCTCACCTTTCCCCTGAAGCAGGCATAAGTGTGTTTTCTAAAAGCGTGACTCTGTTCTGTTTGGGGATTCAGTGCATGGGGAGCGATTTTTACATTCCCTCGATAAGTGATATCATAAGTTTCTTTTTTTGTGGGACTTATTTCACTGAGGATGATCGTACCTAAATCCACTCAGGATGCTGCTACCAGCCTCATGACGTGGATTTCATGGCTGAGTGACACTCCATTGGACCTACGTAGCACCACTTGTCCACTTGTCCACTTGTCTTTGTCCACTTGTCCACTTGGCTCTTTCCTGGGATATGAAACGTGTACCGGAGTGGAGGTTCTTGTCAAGACAGCAGCCCTCAACTTTGGGGTCCCTGTGTCTGGTTGATTTTTTCATTTTCCCAAGGTCAACGCCCATGTGTGGAAGTGCCCTATGCTCTGTGGTTCTGTGTTTTACATGGTTTGGGAAAGAGGATACACTTGTGAAGATTGGCTGTTGGCCATTGACATCCCGCCCATCAGCTTAACAAGGCTCCCTTGACTCCGTGGGCTGTCCTGCCTTTCTGGTTTTTAGACTTTTTTCGCCTGGCCCTTTTGCCCCGGGGGGGCGGGGGCGAGAGATTTCTTTGTAGTGCTGATTTGCTCTCCCAGGTTGCTTGGTTGGCCAAAAAGGGCGTATGCGTTTTTTCCTGAATATATTCAGGAAAAAACGCATACGCCCTTTTTGGCCAACCGCATCATTGTCCACATTCTGGCGCTTTTCATGTGCTATCGGGGCCATTCCGATGTACCCGTTGACATCCGTTTCCTGCAGTTCTGCCTTGCGTTCAGCGCCTCTTCGTAGCCTGACCTCAATATATTTGGGGGCGATAGTTATCGTTTAGAACTCTGCAGGTTTGGGAAGTGCAGTGCCCCTGAGCTCCATTTCCCAAGTCGCTTTTTTGTGAGTGGGACGCAACACGGCTGGATGGCTTCACGCCCTATTGTCGATCCGGGGTGGCAGGCTGAACCGCTGGTGAATTCTTCTTCGTGATGGGAAATGAGAGTGACATGTGCCCGACCAAACACCTCCAGCGAGTCTCTCATTGGTTCCCCCTCTTGCAGTTCATCCTGCGGACAAATTGCAGACGGTACGAAAGAGGCATGGAAAGGCGCCGAGTCTCCAAGTGGGGAGATTGTTAGTAAGGGGGCCTGAATGGAGAACACGAGCACCAGGAGATGAAAACTGAGGTGAGTTTCAGAAAGCTTTCCCGATCCCACGGTGTAGCATCCGCTGGGTTTCCAATGAGTGCTTTAGCTGTCGGAAGATTGCGTTGAACCTGGAGAGTTGGGACCCATGGAATGGGGAGCACGCAGGATTCCTTTCAAGGGTCTGCATTTGCTTTCCCAACCTCACCAATCGTCTCAGCCCCAAGAGTGTCCAGCCTTATGTCTTCTGCCGCTGGGGCTGTAGATGTGGTCAATCCTGGTTGCATGCCAGTCCCTGAACGCATTTTGGAAGAATTTCTCTCTGTTTTGCCCTGCTTGTTTCTTCTTTATGTTGGAAATGTATCCTCAGAATGGGTCTGAGCTGATTTTCCCTGCTGGTTTTAGGCCGCTTTACACACACTTGATGCACTTACACAGAGATATCAAGACTTAGCTTTGAAGATGCTTACTAGTCGGATAGATACTTGTGCGATGAACAGGGTCTGGTGAGTCCAGTTGATTGAGCAAGGAGTAGGTCGTGTCCATTCCATATTCGGTTTTCGGAAGGGTATCTGTGCTCATTTCAAACTCGAGTTTTATGCGTCACCCCACCTCACCTTTCCCCTGAAGCAGGCATAAGTGTGTTTTCTAAAAGCGTGACTCTGTTCTGTTTGGGGATTCAGTGCATGGGGAGCGATTTTTACATTCCCTCGATAAGTGATATCATAAGTTTCTTTTTTTGTGGGACTTATTTCACTGAGGATGATCGTACCTAAATCCACTCAGGATGCTGCTACCAGCCTCATGACGTGGATTTCATGGCTGAGTGACACTCCATTGGACCTACGTAGCACCACTTGTCCACTTGTCCACTTGTCTTTGTCCACTTGTCCACTCGTCTTTGTCCACTTGGCTCTTTCCTGGGATATGAAACGTGTACCGGAGTGGAGGTTCTTGTCACGACAGCAGCCCTCAACTTTGGGGTCCCTGTGTCTGGTTGATTTTTTCATTTTCCCAAGGTCAATGCCCATGTGTGGAAGTGCCCTATGCTCTGTGGTTCTGTGTTTTCCATGGTTTGGGAAAGAGGATAGACTTGTGAAGATTGGCTGTTGGCCATTGACATCCCGCCCATCAGCTTAACAAGGCTCCCTTGACTCCGTGGGCTGTCCTGCCTTTCTGGTTTTTAGACTTTTTTCGCCTGGCCCTTTTGCCCCGGGGGGGGGGGCGAGAGATTTCTTTGTAGTGCTGATTTGCTCTCCCAGGTTGCTTGGTTGGCCAAAAAGGGCGTATGCGTTTTTTCCTGAATATATTCAGGAAAAAACGCATACGCCCTTTTTGGCCAACCGCATCATTGTCCACGTTCTGGCGCTTTTCATGTGCTATCGGGGCCATTCCGATGTACCCGTTGACATCCGTTTCCTGCAGTTCTGCCTTGCGTTCAGCGCCTCTTCGTAGCCTGACCTCAATATATTTTGGGGCGATAGTTATCGTTTAGAACTCTGCAGGTTTGGGAAGTGCAGTGCCCCTGAGCTCCATTTCCCAAGTCGCTTTTTTGTGAGTGGGACGCAACACGGCTGGATGGCTTCACGCCCTATTGTCGATCCGGGGTGGCAGGCTGAACCGCTGGTGAATTCTTCTTCGTGATGGGAAATGAGAGTGACATGTGCCCGACCAAACACCTCCAGCGAGTCTCTCATTGGTTCCCCCTCTTGCAGTTCATCCTGCGGACAAATTGCAGATGGTACGAAAGAGGCATGGAAAGGCGCCGAGTCTCCAAGTGGGGAGATTGTTAGTAAGGGGGCCTGAATGGAGAACACGAGCACCAGGAGATGAAAACTGAGGTGAGTTTCAGAAAGCTTTCCCGATCCCACGGTGTAGCATCCGCTGGGTTTCCAATGAGTGCTTTCGCTGTCGGAAGATTGCGTTGAACCTGGAGAGTTGGGACCCATGGAATGGGGAGCACGCAGGATTCCTTTCAAGGGTCTGCATTTGCTTTCCCAACCTCACCAATCGTCTCAGCCCCAAGAGTGTCCAGCCTTATGTCTTCTGCCGCTGGGGCTGTAGATGTGGTCAATCCTGGTTGCATGCCAGTCCCTGAACGCATTTTGGAAGAATTTCTCTCTGTTTTGCCCTGCTTGTTTCTTCTTTATGTTGGAAATGTATCCTCAGAATGGGTCTGAGCTGATTTTCCCTGCTGGTTTTAGGCCGCTTTACACACACTTGATGCACTTACACAGAGATATCAAGACTTAGCTTTGAAGATGCTTACTAGTCGGATAGATACTTGTGCGATGAACAGGGTCTGGTGAGTCCAGTTGATTGAGCAAGGAGTAGGTCGTGTCCATTCCATATTCGGTTTTCGGAAGGGTATCTGTGCTCATTTCAAACTCGAGTTTTATGCGTCACCCCACCTCACCTTTCCCCTGAAGCAGGCATAAGTGTGTTTTCTAAAAGCGTGACTCTGTTCTGTTTGGGGATTCAGTGCATGGGGAGCGATTTTTACATTCCCTCGATAAGTGATATCATAAGTTTCTTTTTTTGTGGGACTTATTTCACTGAGGATGATCGTACCTAAATCCACTCAGGATGCTGCTACCAGCCTCATGACGTGGATTTCATGGCTGAGTGACACTCCATTGGACCTACGTTGCACCACTTGTCCACTTGTCCACTTGTCTTTGTCCACTTGTCGACTCGTCTTTGTCCACTTGGCTCTTTCCTGGGATATGAAACGTGTACCGGAGTGGAGGTTCTTGTCAAGACAGCAGCCCTCAACTTTGGGGTCCCTGTGTCTGGTTGATTTTTTCATTTTCCCAAGGTCAACGCCCATGTGTGGAAGTGCCCTATGCTCTGTGGTTCTGTGTTTTACATGGTTTGGGAAAGAGGATACACTTGTGAAGATTGGCTGTTGGCCATTGACATCCCGCCCATCAGCTTAACAAGGCTCCCTTGACTCCGTGGGCTGTCCTGACTTTCTGGTTTTTAGACTTTTTTCGCCTGGCCCGTTTGCCCCGGGGGGGGGGGGCGAGAGATTTCTTTGT